>NC_090646.1:258196724-258540724 GCF_040937935.1 Hyperolius riggenbachi
GGCAGCATACTTCTGAATTGCGCATGCAGAAGACGCTCTTAGCCATGGCTGTTTTGGATAGCTGTTTGGTAGAGCAATCCACAAGGATGTGCGGATTGAGCAGTGCATGCTCCCTGGTCCATCTGGAACCAGCCTGAGCTGTGTCTGTTCCCCTCATACGTACAGTCACTGTTTTCCTCTAATGATCCTTGGTCAGTTGTTAGGGTGACTGTTCGGAAAAAGGAAAGCTGTACAGGAAGGCTGTTCAGTTATAGCTGAGCAGCTTCTACGGTTCAATGCGGAGGGGACGGTGGCATACAAATGATCAGCAGCCTGCTTTGCAGAAATGAAGGACGGTAATATGCTCATTTGTCACTTGTCATGAAGTGATCCACTGTGGCAGATCACAAGAGAAAGTCATGGGGCAGTTGCACACTACATTTTTGGCCAAGAAACCAAAGGAAAATCATATCAGCTGAAGATTAACTTGCATGTGTACAACACTTTAGTGCATTTAAAAAAAAAGATTACCAAAATGGACTTAAAATATATACATCTGTGAAAAAGATGTGTTTTTGTTTACAGTGCATACATATATTTTGAGGTGTGAACTTTTTTTTCCCTTTTGTTTTAAACATAGAGATGGCCAAATAACAGCTATTCTGGACCAAAAGAACTACGTAGAAGAACTTAACAGACAATTAAGGTAGGGTTTAAAGGGAACCTGTACTGAGTAAAATTATTTAAAATAAACACATGAAGTAACTTCAAATGAACATTACATAGTTACCTCGCCATCAGTTCCTCTCAGAAGCTCACAATTTTCTTCTAACAATGATCTTTTCCAGTTCTGACAACATTTTGTCAGAACTGAAATATATCAGTTGCTGTCTGTTTTATATATCAGTTGCTGTCAGTTTCAGTTGAGAGGAAAATTGATGTTTCCATGCTTCCCTATGGCTCAAGTGGGCGATGTTACAGTTTAACTGTGTGCTGACCAGAAAGCTGTTATGGTGTAATGGCCATTTTCAAAATGGAGGACAGAGAATTCCATTGGTCACAGTGGACAAACGGGACGCAGGAGAGGAGAAAGAGATTGAGGAGTAGACTACACAGGAGGTAAGTATGACCTGTGTAAGGTTATTTTGACTTTTCATTTTCAGTTCAGGTTTTCTTTAAGGCAGGGAACACACTTGACTGTTTTCGTACGCGTTTTCTGCACAGAAAAACTGAAAACCCGTGTTAATCAATGTGCTAGTACACACTTGCTGTGTTGTTCGCGCGCAGAAAAAAAACTGACATTCTGCATCCTGATTCTGCAGATTTTGGCAGTTTTCTGTATCAATTACATCAGCTGCTGTGAAAAAACGCGCGCGTTTTCCTGCATGGAAACACACTTAGTGTGCAGAAAAAGTATGCAGAAAAACGCGCGCGGAAAACTGAAAGTCAAGTGTGTTCCCTGCCTAAGAGTATGACATGACTCGCTGGCACATACCGTGCAATTCTCTGCAGTAACAGAAATAACGGGAGCATAAACTGACGCTAACCTACAAAGGCAGGGGTGCCACAGGCAGGCTGTCTTGTGCCCTTTACTTACCTCTCTTGATTGTTATCCAAGCTTTGGGAACACGTTTGCTATGTGATTTGGGAGCCTCTTTACCTAGAGGGCATCCTAGGCCTCTGAAGGGGAAGCAGTACAAGCAGTTCCCCAAGCCCTCTCATCGCCTGTGAACATTGCCCAATGCTGGCATACCGATCCTACCCATTGCCCTAGTCTTTGTTCAGATGTGTAGATCAATATTTGATATTTTTACTGCAATATCTATTGTAAATGCCATGTTTTTATAGATTTTTGTTAATTTGATATTTATGTCAAATCTATTATGTAGTTTATTAAAAATATCAGTCACATCGTCGCTGCCTGGCCAGTTTTCTGTTGTGGTTCCGGAATTGGAAACCACCTCACCAGCCACATGTGCAAGTTTGCGTATAAATGAACATTTCTTTATTATATTTAATAATTTATCATGTTTACGTAATACCTGGGGTAATTGTTTTGCTTTCTGTTTCCGTATAATAGTGCCACTGTGAACAACCTCCAGGCAAAGGTGGATGCACTAGAAAAGTCCAACACGAAACTAACAGAAGAGGTATGCCCAATTTATATTTATGGCTTGCTTGAATGATGGCTGTTCCTCTATGCTTATACTATTGTGTGGAAGTTATATCTACTTCATTTTTTTTTTTTTTTTTTTAATAAAAAACCCAAGTTCAGGCACAGTTTAATAAAACATTGTTTTATATGAACTGTGCATAAAACCTTTTGTGAAAAAACATTGCAATTATAGTGAAGTAAATTAGGAAAGTACCTGCTGCGTAGATGCACAGCTTCTCATTTCCTTCTCGGCAAGCTCCAGCTGCTCTTTTCCTCTCCACTCCAAGTCAGTCTTATCCCTTGATAGGCTATCAGTCAGTAGGGAGGCAAGGCTTCAGCTAACAGCAATCACTGCGTCCCCTGCATAACCATGTGACTTAAGAGGAGGGAGGGTTTTGGCTGACAGGAAGTGAGCAAGCAGGGTCAGTTCATGAGAATCTCTGAACTCCCATTCTGAAGGTGCCCATACGCTGGCAAATGGCTACCAGATTCGGCCAAAAGATACATCGAAATCTAATCAAAGAGGGATCAATTATAGAGAGGGATCTATTTCTGCCACATGCTAAAAATAGATTTTTATTAGATTTCACCTCGAAACCAATTGAAAACTTATGGAGCTGTACTGCTGGTCGCCTTGTGCTTCCCCGGTGCCCGTGTAGACTACTGGCAGTGGAGCACAGGCAGTGGCGGCTCCAGGAATTTTTTTTTAGGGTGTGCTATGCAGGTGCTGGACCAATTTCCGGGGTAGCTGACGGCCGCGTCAAAAAACGGGTGTGGCTACAATCTGCGGCGCTCTGCGCGCGGCGGTGAAAAAATAGGCGTGGTCATGACCAGATGAGGGCGGGGCTAACTGTAATTTAAAGTGAACCCAGGGTGAGAGTGATATGGTGGCTGCCATATTTATTTCCTTTTAAACAATTCTAGTTGCCTGGCAGCCCTGCTGATCTATTTGGCTGCAGTAGTGAACTGAATTACACCAGAAACAAGCATGCAGCTAATCTTGTCTGTTCTGACAATATTGTCAGAAACCCGACCTGCTGCATGCTTGTTCAGGGTCTATGGTTGAAAGAATTAGAGGCAGAGGACCAACACGGCAGCCCAGGCAGCTGGTGTTGCTTAAAAAGAGATAAATATGGCAGCCTCAATATTATTCTCACCTCGGGTTCCCTTTAAAAGTGCAACGCAAAGACAGAGGGCCCAAGTTTCGGTGACCCTTTCCCCAGAAAATTCACATAATTGTGCAGGTTTTCTCAAGAAAATACACGTAATGTGAGCAGATTTTAAAGTGACTCTGTAACAAAAATTACAACGTTTTTTCTACCATCCTACAAGTTCCTAAACCTATTCTAATGTGTTCTGGCTTACTGCAGCTCTTTCTACTATAACCATCTCTGTAATAAATCAATGTATCTTTCCCCTGTCAGACTTGTCGGCCTGTGTCTGGAAGGCTGCCAAGTTCTTCAGTGTTGAACTGTTCCTCTATGCACACTCCAGTGTGTGTTTTATTTACATAAGCCAGCAGCTTCTCTGCTATCTTATCAGTGATAGAAGAGAGCTGGATAAAAATCCTCCTCTGGAGGCTGTGAAAGGAGCTGGTCTGTCACATACTGAGGAATTAACGACATAGGCAGAGCTGTCTGCAGGAAGCCTGTAATGTTCAGTGCATGAGAGAAGCTGGGGACAGAAGGTAAACACACACAAGTGATCTCTTGAGATTCAGAAGTAAGGCTGTATACAGCCTGCTTGTGTATGGATGTATTTTCTATGTGTGGACATGCTGTACATCAACCTACTTCCTGTTTTGGTGGCCATTTTGTTTGTTTATAAACAAACTTTTTAAAACTGTTTTTGACTACTTTTAATGCGGCGGGGAGCGGTGAAATTGTGACAGAGGGTAATAGGAGATGTCCCCTAACACACTGGTATGTTTACTTTTGTGCGATTTTAACAATACAGATTCTCTTTAACAAAAAACACGTTCAATAACCCCAATATGCACAATCGTTATCAGATATGACCCCAATATGCACAATCGTTATCAGATATGACCCCAATATGCACAATCGTTATCAGATATGACCCCAATATGCACAATCGTTATCAGATATGACCCCAATATGCACAATCGTTATCAGATATGACCCCAATATGCACAATTGTTATCAGATATGACCCCAATATGCACAATTGTTATCAGATATGACCCCAATATGCACAATCGTTATCAGATATGACCCCAATATGTACAATCCTCAGCAAATCTGACCACAATATGCACAATGCACAGCAGATCTTACCCCAATATGCACAATGCTCAGCAGTTCTGACCCCAATATGCACAATGCTCAGCAGTTCTGACCCCAATATGCACAATGCTCAGCAGTTCTGACCCCAATATGCACAATGCTCAGCAGATCTGACCCCAATATGCACAATGCTCAGCAGATCTGACCCCAATATGCACAATGCTCAGCAGATCTGACCCCAATATGCACAATGCTCAGCAGATCTGACCCCAATATGCACAATGCTCAGCAGATCTGACCCCAATATGCACAATGCTCAGCAGATCTGACCCCAATATGCACAATGCTCAGCAGTTCTGACCACAATCAGCAGCACCACCTGAAAAAGAAAAGAAAAACCCATTTACTCACCTACAGTCAGAAGACCTCCTGTCCCGACCTCCTCCTCTCCCGACCTCCTTGTGGCGCGCAGCTCCCACGATCCTCTTCCTTCACGTGACTTCCTGCCTGCAGCCTGCATTACCCGGCGAGCAGGGCTACGGGAAAATGGCCGCCCGAAGCCCTACACTGCAGACTCCAAGTCTGCAGGGCTTCGGGCGGCCATCTTGCCGTAGCCCTGCTCTGCTGCTTCGGGCTGCCGCTGTGAACTGACTCAGCGTCTCTTAGACGCCTGAAGTCAGTTCACGCCAGGGGGTGCTTTGGGGGTGCTTGAGCACCCCCCCTGGCGCCGCCACTGAGCACAGGCTCACCTGTTCCCTGGCTTGCGCCTCCTGTGTCCTGTGTCCATCCCTGCCGGTTCAGCTGTACTCCCATAACCTTGCGGCATGTGTTTGTACTTGCATAACATATTTGCCTTGGGGTCACTGGGCACAGGCTCCCAAGCGGGGATGGAGAGAAGACACAGGGAGGAGTGTGTCATTGGACAGATGAGTGTGTCCTCCACTGCCAAAAATCTGCACGTGCCCTAAGAGCATCCAGAGACCTGGGGGGGGGGGTTGTTCTGTAGATTGTTACGGTTGCACATCTGGTCAGAAATCAAAATTACGATTGGGGAGCCCTGTTGCAGCATTGATCTCAGGTGGATTTAATCATAATTATTGAATCTGCTGGGGAAAATATACAAGTGGGCATCTTTAACCTGAGCTAAACATACTTGGCATGTACACACACAGCTGAGACGGCTGATGATGACCACCTCTGCCTCTACGGTAACCTCCGACCGCTGCCCAGCAAGCTTGGATAGCTTTGTTTTCGCCCCGCCCACCGCATTGCAACAGTACGCATCGCCAGCCTGTAGGCTGACTAGGCGTCTGTACATCCTTGTCTTAGAGATGTTGCCCAAGGGATTGGGTCCCAGTCATCATCAGGTGACATAAATACACACACATGCCTTTTGATACTGAATTTAAATAGTTCTTTTAATGAAATGCATATAAATAAAGCTATGCCTACTGTGGTGATTTTATTTGTTTTTTGCATTAGATTGCTTGTGCTATATTCTGAATACATGGATGTTGGTGCTGCTATGTAGCTCATAGTCTGGCTTTGTTTCCAGCTTGCAGTGGCAAACAACAGAATCATTACCATGCAGGAGGAGATGGAGAGAATGAAAGATGACAGTGCATACTTTTCTAAGGTAGGCAGCTTTCCTCAGAAGATGCACACAGTGCTTGTACTGGTTCCTTTTAATTGCTGCATTTATTGGTAAAATAATTATGTGGTGCATGAAGTCCACCATGAAAGTAGAACCCATTTTTCTCTTTCAGTGCTTTATTATACACAACGTTCCTATCTTTCAAACACTGTTAAAATAACAACCAATTTACAGTTGTCATTTTACTTTATACTTAAATTGAATAATATCAAAAACAGGCTGAACTAGCCACAAATTGTCCCTTGCACCAAGGTGAATTAATGATTTTGACCTAACCCTAAAACAGATCAGAGTACCCGTGGCAGCCTGTTGAGAAATATTTTCTATACAACAGGCTGCTGTATAATATATGACTGTGCTAAATGCTCTTTCCTTGTCAGACAAATCAGCTTTGCTTGCACATCTTTTATCTGCATTCTAAATCCAATCTGCTTGTTAGGTCAGACCTGCGTGTAGACAGAGAGAAATTGATTACAGAGAACCATCGGTCAGGCTACCAGATCACAGATATGTGAATTAGGCCTTGTACACATAAGCCAGTATTCATCTCATTTAACCAACAAACATGGTAAAAATGATTGGATTGTTTGCAGATCATAAGTGCAGGTATGGACCAGCTGTAAATGACCAATTTGGTAATTTGTGATTGGACGGACCGGCAAATGTTGATCAGTTCTATGCAGGCTTTTGAGGTTTCCTGTGCAGGACTGATTAGTATTGTGTAGGAGGTGAGCTGTGTGGTTGGGACACAGCTGTTACTGTCATGTGGGCAGGATGTGTCTAGTGACCACAGCTGGAGAATACTCTGGCTAATAGCATGACATGGGAATCCTCCCCACGTATGTACACTGCGGGGACCTGTGGGGGACAGGTGACATGGTCTATTATATGCCTGTGCAAATGAGTCTGGCATACCAATCTAGGAAGTCAATTGAATTGTGTGATCACTCTGGAAATTGTCCTGCAGATTCCTTGGTATGTATGCAGCCTAATGATTAGAAACACAATGAAGGGGAGTTCTAAACTCTAGAGAGAGAGCTGAGGAGCCAATGTATTCTGTATATGACGTGCAGGTTTTTGTGAATGGGGAATCCAGGTAAATTAGCTCCATAGGAGTCCCCAGATCTTCTTATGGTAGTAAAATCTGAAATGTATGATAACTGTAATTGCAACAGATGTTGCTACACACCGCAGCTAAAATGCGACGCAAAGTAGCAAGTAATTAGGTTGCGGTGGCATGCGAGGTAACTGAGGCATAACAATCAAAATTGCATCATAGATGTGAGCCATTTGTGTTGCACATTTGAGTGTAAAGCTCCGCCTTTTTAAAAACAGATGTACACATATGCAATGGCTATAACGTAGTGCGACGCAGCACAAAAAATTCAAACCTGCAAGCGTTACCATAGACTAACATTGAACGCGTCCACGCATATATTTGCATAAATGCAGAGCAGATCTGCGTTATTTTTACATACTCCATTGACGTGCATCGTACTGCATGCACTGTGTATGTCGCATATACTTTTCATTGCTGTGAGTTATTCTCAGTTAAAAAAGCTCTGTTATGACGCAACGTAACTGAGCACTGTGAACGTAGCCGTAAGGCTATTTTAAGTGTATTATTGATGACTAGTAGCCCCAAGCCCATTTTAAAACGGGCTCTAGGTCTACCTATTAACAGTGTGCATGCGCGCGCACCCACCGCACACACGCGTGAGCTCCCGCTGCATACGCAGACCCGCCGCTTGTGCGCACGGGCGCGCACCCATCCACCCGCGGACATGCCGGCTCGGCTCAATGGCCCTGTCCTGTCTCAATGGCTGCCTTGGTCAGTTCTGCGCACATGCACAGTAGCAAAAAGCACGGACCCTGCTACACAGAGATGTGCACACGCAGGGACACAGGGCTTTTATTATAGAGGAGAGGGTTGGATTATATTATTTGAAAAATGATTTCTTAACTACATTCTTTCTTACATTCAGGGTAATAAGCAAGAGAGGACTGCAGATGGACAGGCGCTAAGCGATGTTAGGAAACACTTAAAGGAAGAAACTCAGTTAAGACTGGTAAGATGACCTTTACATGTCAATTGTTTCCCCATGAAATATCCAAGAATGTGATATAGTCTGAAATGCAGCTAATATTCCTTTTGTCATCCATGAGAGGGACGGCTCAGGTCAAAATCATACAAACATACAACCCGTATGCACGGACTTTCTATGTAATTTAGACATAAGGGCTTCAGCTGAAAAATGAATCAAAAACGAGAGCTAACCATTCATCTATATGAATACAAATTTGGCTACAATGCTTGGAGATCAAGGATAATCAATTTTTTTTTTTTCTGCAATTGCCAAAATTAACCTTTCTTAATTATTTCAAGATATTTTTGTTTCGACCTACAATTAGTTGATTGTGCATATATTGAAAAATCAAGCGTTTGTAAAAATGCTATGGCTCATATAATATTTTACAAGACCTTGTTTGTACTACCTACGTAATTCTTTTGATGAACACGATAAGGAAGATACAGTTTTGTATTGTGCATAGCAGTTGTAATATGTGTGTGTCAACGTCACAGAGCTGTGAGAATCCCCGGTCTCTCATTTTAATGTGTACCTTTGAGGATGTGTGGGGGTTGGACTTGTCCATCTTTTCACCTCGCCAGCACAGTGCTGTTTGAAGGAGAACCGGAGAGAACAATGGGAGGATGAATAAAGATTACTCATCTCTCTGTAAGAGGGAATGCCTATCTCCATGGTTTACCAGTGGCTGGGCAATGGAAAGAGATCACTCACAATAACATCTCCTTCTTTGGTTCATTTCCTTTCCTGACGTTCTCACTTTAACACTACCGTAGCTCTGAGGATTGCGATTGCGTTTCTGTGCAGCATATTAAGCTTCATGCTACCCTGCTCTGAATTGTAAAATGCAGGAGTGTATGAATTCTGGATTGGATTTTTGGAGCATAATTTCTGCTGGTCTTGTTTCCTAATTCTTGTTCTGTATTGCAGGATATAGAGCGAGAACTGGAAGTACAGATAGGAATCAGACAAGAGATGGAGCTCGCTATGAAGATGCTGGATAAAGATGTATGCGAGAAGCAAGATGCTCTAGCAGCTCTCAGACAGCAACTTGACGATCTCAGGGCCTTAAAGCATGAACTCACCTTTAAACTACAGGTCAGGAGCTAACATTGTAAAACTGACCAAAAGGAAGTGCTTTTAGAGATGTAGAGCAGAATGAAGTTATTGGGATGTAGAGGAACACCATCTCCATGAGGAAAACTCCGTTACATCACTGTGAATTACCATAATGTTTCTAGAGTAAATTATTCTGTGGCGTGGAGTGTGTGAGTTCCAAAACAATGAATAAACTGCCTCTGCATTGTACGCTGTACTTGCCTAACATTCCAAGACTGTCATTGCTAGCAGTACAGTCCTTCTCTCAAACGTACCTGAGCATAGGCACCTTATAACCACACTGCACATGCTCCAGTAAGGCAATGTCAGATTTTATTGAATCCAATAGTTTTCTCTTGACCCAAATGAGAGTTCGCTGTGTGGTTGACAATGCACTGTGTTGCTATGTGGGAGGGGGCACGGAGGGGCGATAGCGGGCACGTGTGTGTGATGTCACACGGGGGAGTGGCATGCACAATGGGGGTTGGCCATTGCGGGGTTGAGTTGATTAGGTGGGGGGATGGCTTGTGGGTCGCGAGCCTTTGTACACATGCCTGATTATCGGCTCAGGTAGTTATCGGCCACCTCAGCCGAGTGGGCGTACAAGACTTTACAGTTGCTCACCAGCTAGTTTCACTGAACTATAGGTCACGCCTCCTCATGTAGACACATGGTTTCCCTGGTAAAGCCGGTATGCTGAGAAATGCAGTCTGTTACCTTCTGTTTTTCATACATTGGGTGTCACATGGCCATAACTGATTTGACTTGCAAACTGAATCCAGAGAGGACCGGAATAAAGCTATACTGCAATGACAAGCATATTTGGTAAATAAAACAAATATTCTGTCCACCGCGTTGCTTTTGTGCACTGTTTATATTCACTTATGATCCTGATGGCTATTACAATTTGCTTTATCCTCTGTAATAAGATCCATGTGTCCCTGCGTCCTCTCCTGTCCCTGTATCCGTGTGTCTGCGCTACTGCACATGTGTGGCAGGCGGTGCGGACGTTGGAGAGCAGGAGGACGGGTGCAGGGGGAGCGCGGCCTGTGCGCGCGGCATTGGCAAGGTGGGCAGCTGAGCCTTAGCGCTCATTTTAAACGTCCGGGCTTATGTCTAGTTCATTTAGTTTAGTTCGACTTTAAATATCATCCTAAGACTTTTGCTTGTTCCGTGGAGGAATACTTGTATTACCTGCCTAAGTAGAGTGCCTTTGTAGACTGCATTAAAGTGTTGTGTTTGTTTTGTGTTTTTAATGTTATCTTGAACATAATTTTGACAGTAACTGTGTCATTTTCCTTGGCAGAGTTCAGACATGGCAGCAAAACAAAAAACGGAGCTAAATAGCCGCTTAGAAGAGAAGACCAACCAAATGGCTGCAACCATAAAACAGATGGAGCAGAGGTAAACAAACGCGCACACACGCTTTTTTACAGACATTGCCGACAATGCCTTCACTTTAAGCATCCTAGTGGACGCCAGCGGTTTAGGGCTAGTTCATACTGGAACATTTCTAGGGAGCTTTTATAGGGAACCTTAACTGAGAGGGATATGGATGTTTCCTTTTAAACAATACCAGTTGCCTGGCAGTCCTACTGATCTCTTTGGCTGCAGTAGTGGCTGAATCACAACCCTGAAACAAGCATGCAGCTAATCCAGTCTGACTTCAGTCAGAGCACCTGATCTGAATGCTTGCTGAGGGGCTGTGGCTAAAAGTGTTAGTGACACCAGATCAGCAGGAAAGTCAGGCAACTGGTATTATTTTAAAAAGAAAAATCCACATCCTTCTCAGCTTTGGCTCCCTTTAAGGGCTTTGATGATTGCTATGGGATCATTCTCACTGCACCATTTGTAATTTGTATAAATCACAAACATGCTGCTTGCAGCATTTTGGGGATGGTCAGGATGTGATTCTCGTTCTTTGGAACGATAATAGAAATATGAGAAATAGAGAATAATAAAATATTAACAAATGTGAGCGGTGTAATCACTTTTGAGACACTGTACATAGGATAACACTACATACATGATCACACATTGCTGAAGTGGTGCTGTATCTATAATGATTGATGCAACGTACTGCATCCGCTGCCTGGTCTGACTAAATGCATGGCAGCGGACGTAGTGCGATCCAGGGCTAATGTCCGTTAGCTAGACTGTTAGCTGAAGTGAGTGGATTATCTACTATCTTCTTATATAAGGACTAGTGATCTCCTTCACTCATTAGATCTAAATAAATGTCATACTGATGAAACCTCTTCTAGAACAGAAACGGTTGTCAACCTTCACAGAGCATTAAAAGGGTTATGATGATGGCCAGGGCCAGTAGATAAGAGCCAAGTTAATTAAAGCTGACCAAAGACAAGAGGATATTATATATACAGCATTATCTTTATTACTTCTTTCTATGCAATGTGTGCAAGGTGTTTAAAAATGGTTTATATACCTTTGTGGTCCCAATTTTCTTCTCTGAGGGAATGGCAGTATAGCTCTAAGAATAGAAACTTAAACAATTTTGTGTATTCTAGTTCATCTCATAATTGTCACAAGTAGACAAATGTCAGTTTCTTGATGAATTAAAATTTGTAAAATTGGCAAGTTCTGTATCACATGTTATGAGGAAATGTGAACTAGAAAGCTGCTCCTTTTTCCAGGATTTGTAGTGGCCAAGCAATGTTTGTTTGGCATTGGGGTTAGTCTAGGGATTTGTAATTTTATCTCTCTGTGGATGAGCAGGGCTTCAACTGGGGTGGATTATGGAGGAAGCCAGTCTAGTCAGTGGTTAGATCTTAGGAGTGGAAAACATGTAAGGACACACACCATATAGCGTTAACTATATAAGCAGCATAATAAATACTGGGTGCTGTGCATAAATTAGATCCATAAATATGTACAAAGCACGCACACCAGCAGTTATTGAATGCAAAAAGGTATATATTATTATAAGAAATGAGCACAAAGACATGTGAATACAATAAATACACATACAACACAATATATATAATACAGCAGCAGTTCTGAACTCCACCGCTCTCCGCCTGCTTCAGTCGCCATTTGCCACCTGCTGCTAGACCCATTGACAAAGGACTGTGTCGAAACGCCGCGTTTGGGTAATATAGCGGTGAGAGTGTCTCACTCGCTCTGTGTTCATCTTTGGACTTTTATGCTGCTCATTCAGGAACTTTTTCCATGGCCATGTGCCGGCGCATACTTTTTACCTACAGTAGTCTCTTGTAAAGATTGTTTGCACATTTCCATCCATGTGTTCCCTGTGTCCATAGGTGGTTCATTGTATATGCAGATTACATACTGTTTGTTAGTATAGCTGCGGGCCATGCTCTGACTGTATTATATATATATATATATATATATATATATATATATTGTGTTGTATGTGTATTTATTGTATTCACATGTCTTTGTGCTCATTTCTTATAATAATAATAATAATAATAATATATACCTTTTTGCATTCAATAACTGATGGTGTGCGTGCTTTGTACATATTTATAGATCTTAGGAGTGGACAAATAAATGATGAGCAGAACTGGTCAATCAGAGGTTTATGCTTTAGATGCTTAGAGCTTGGCCAAGCAAAAATGTCAGGAAGTACAGTTGACTCGCTCAGCTTTAAAGGGATACTGTAGGGGGGTCGGGGGAAAATGAGTTGAAGTTACCCGGGTCTTCTAATGGTCCCCAGCAGACATCCTGTGCCCATGCAGCCACTCACCGATGCTCCGGCCCCGCCTCTGGTTCACTTCTGGAATTTCAGACTTTAAAGTCTAAAAACCACTGCGCCTGCGTTGCCATGTCCTCGCTTCCCCTGATGTCACCAGGAGCGCACGGCGCAGGCACAGACCATACTGGGCCTGCGCAGTACACTCCTGGTGCCATCAGCGGGAGTGAGGACACGGCAACGCAGGCACAGTGGTTTTCAGACTTTAAAGTCTGAAATTCCAGAAGTGAACCAGAGGCGGGGCCGGAGCATTGGGGAGTGGCTGCAGGATGTCTGCGGGGGACCATTAGAAGCCCCGGGTAACTTCAACTAATTTTCCCCTGACCCCCCTACAGTGTCCCTTTAAGCTGCATACAATTCTTATGACATTTGCATGCAAGCTAGACCCGGCCATCTCTAATCACGGGGCATGGGTTTGACTGGCTGCCTGGCATTTAACTAGAGGTGAATATTGGGAGGTACTTAAAAATATGAAGTCTAGCGTGAGTAGCGTGGGTTTTACTGTATATTGCTGGATGCAAAATAATTTTGCATAAGACTGAATTTCCCTTTTTTTTTTTTTAAATCGAAAATTTTCAAGTTCCCCTGAGCATTCACCTTTGATTAAATAGTGGTGGTGACCACTCCTTGGGAAGTTTTACTGCTTGCCTCCAAGATTCATATATATGGCATTTAACTAGGTCAAGGTTAGCCCCAGGTTTAGGGTACAACAATTATTCACATTGCTGTAGTCCAGGCATCAGTGGGTAGGTATTTGTTCCTGAGCACCATTAGTGTTATACAGCAGCACTGAGCAGCATCTGAAAAATGCGTCCTGCCATTCTGGAACCTTGTAAAAGGTATTTTAACTGTTTTTAAAAGCCTAATGCTACGCATTGATGGAAAGAGCACTTTGTGCACAGTGCTGTCATTTATAATAGGATATACGTTTAGCACAGCTATAAGTGCTGTTGAAGGACTGCAGTATCTCTGCATTCATGCTACTACATAAGCGCTTAGTTGTTGCATTTCTTACATAATGGAATGCCAGCTTTTATTCCAGTCACATGCTGTACTCAGTGTGTACACTTCATGCACAATGCATGTGTAAAGGGCAATTTTGATTATTGTTGGAGTATAAAACGCTACAATAGCAGTTACCAAGATGTACATCACTAAAGCACTGGCAGTGATTGTCAATTCAATCAATTTGCACTTGTTTAAAAGATGATTTTCTTAAAATTAGTTGATACTCGGGATGGTGAATGACATGCAAATAATTCTGAGTTTATTCTGCGCATTTTCATTAGTCCATTTTTAAGATGCATACATAACACACACATTTGCATCAACTCAAAATCATTTGCATCTCATTAACCTTTCTTGTAGATGCTGTCTGGTAAAATGTTCCATATGGACAAATCTTTAAAATGATTGATTTGAGAAATTATGTTCAAGGTCAATAAAATAACACTGAAATTCCTGGTGGACATTTTTTCTGATCAAAAATATAATTGATTGGCCTACTGATGTGGTCCTGGGAGAGGTCAGCATAAAATGTTCTAGGAAACACACTTCTGATTGGTTGCTGTCACTGCAAACCTCATCATTTTAAATAAGAGGTGGAGTTACTAAGGCTGGCAAACACTTAAGTGGTCTAACAAACCAGGACTGGATTTTCTACAATTGGCATGCGAACACACATTTAATTGTGAGCGGCCAGTCTTAACACCTCCATGTAGTATGAGAGCCTACATATTTTACATACTATGAACAGCTTGTGCAGGTAAGCTCTCGTACTATATAGAAGTGGTGAGATTGGCTAATCATTGGCCAATAAAAATTTGGATATGTGTATCCAGTCTTAAAGTGCCTATTCATGGTAAATTAAATTTAAATGTATTGTCGTAATGTAAAGCTATAATTACCTGCCGGCTCTGTTCCTCCTGAATTCCTCCCGGAGCCCTGTGTCCGCCAGCTTCCAACATGTACCCATGGTGTTTATCTTGCGTAAAGAAAACACCATGGCGGTTTTTCAGGGGAGGGGGGTGTTTATGCATTGGAAGCTGGCAGACACGGGGATTCGGGAGGAACAGACCTGGCAGGTAATTATAAATAGACCCGTTAAGCCTGATACTCATCCAATGTTCCTTGGCAAATTATAGGCCGATTTTCACTTCCAGGTAGTATGAGCACTTACCTGCACCTGCATAGTATTCAAAATCTGTAGGCTCTCATACTACATGGAGTGGCTAGAATTGTACATTCATTGGCCAATCAAAATTGGATGTGGTTGTCTGCTAGAGGGTCGCATAATAGACAAATTTTGTTTTTTGTGTGTGTCTATACTCCAGCATCCTCTACTGTTCTATACCTTCAAATATGCTGCATACGCTTTGCTGTAGAATAGAAATAATTTTTAAAGATTTCATTTAACTGACTTTTTTCTCAATGTTTTCTGTCTGTTTTATTAATCATTTGCCCTCATCTCTCATCCAACTTTATTTTTGTTCATTTTAAACCTTGTGAATATGTTGAAAACTCAGTGAGAAGGATTTGGTGAAACAGGCAAAAACCTTAAGTAGCACAGCAAGTAAACTGCTCCAGAAGCAGCACTAGGTGTCTACTGACCAACACTAACAGAGCAACTCAGTAGCAGGAGGGAGGGAGGAAAGCTGCCCGGTTACTAGCTACTACATAGATGTTAAATGTTGCCTACCGTTCATTTGGAAATTGCTGCATTTTGAAGCCATGGCTCCTTCCATTCTGTTCTCCTTTTTTTTGTTTTTTCTCTCCAACCCCCTCACTATAGATGGAATCTTTGTTAGAACCCCAGAATATTTGCCAAATAAACTTTTTAAAACCATTTCTGTTGTCAGTTGAATGTATTTATTCATCAATTACAAAAAACAACTCACAAAGGAACCAGGGGCATAGGGGTTATCACAGGGGAGCAGCAACTGCAATGCAAGGGGGCCCAGAACTGTGAGGTAGCCCCAACTGCTACCCTTCCCTTCCTTTAATAAAAGGGTCTGTCCTTCAGATTGCAAAATGGGCTCCAAGGCGGTAAGGTTCACCAAAGTGAACCAAGGGAAAGCACATGAACATTAGAGCATGCACCATGCTTATAACTAGAGTTGGATAGCCTACAAGACATTTTAGCTATCATAATGAACGGTCTCTCCTAAAGCAGTCTTAACTTCTTAAAGAGCTAAAATCTGATTGGCGAATATCTTCCTGGTAAATGTATTTGTATCCTTGATTTAATGGCACTAAATGCATGTTAAAGGCCAGCTCCAAGCAGAAATATCTTCCTAATGTTGTGTAGATATTACCGTAAGTTGCCGAATTTGATCTAATTTGTGTAGAGGTTCCTTGAGTAGCTGAGGTCAAACTTGTCACTGAGAGAGCCTGCCATTCTTTACCTGTGCGCATAGCAAGGGTGTCATGTGCTTTAAAAGCAAGAGAATGCCATTTTGCAGGGAGAAACATTTAAATAGCATTAAAAAGCATAACTATGCAAAAAACGGCCCGCAGCACACCAAAAAGCTCCAAAGAACCGCTTTTACTAGGTATAAAAATATTGAACATGAAGCAGAACAGTAAGGCTAACATGCTTCGAGGCCAGTCTAGCCATTTGTTTTAGCTTCAATTAACAAGCATGTATTTAAATTGGATTAAAAAAATATTGGTCACAACCTCCATTGAATTCATTACAATCATTTAAAGTAATTCACACTCAAGGTGATATGATAAAAAATGCACACTGCCTCATGAAATTCAATTCTAAATTCAAACATTGTGAAGATCTGTCCAAGATGCTGGTATCTGGCATAAAAAGTTTGTTACATAAATATTAATATGTAACAATTGGAAAAGCATATACAGCTCTTGAATGCATGTTCCCAGGTATTTATGCAAATGTATTTCTATATTTAAAGTCGAGCATTTGTTTAATCTGAAAATTTCAATAAAAAATCTCCCCCCCCCCCCCCCCCAAAAAAAAAAGTCGAGCATTGGAAATGCACAGCAAGTACACTCAGTAGGGAGTGTTGACAGTTTTTCACATTCACACATTTTGATTTATTTTTACTAGATCTAATCACAGCATGTCAGTTTAATGTGGCAGCAACTCTCTTGTGTGTGTTGCCGCAGTCACGTGACTATGGATTTCACATAAGAGCGTGTTAAGGGTTTGTAAATGTGGTGTATTACAATTGATGCAACATCTGTGTAAACCAGGACTGTTTCAAATTCTGCATAATCTTAAGTGTGACTGAAGCAGCAGGCAAAATGTCACTTTACAAGTTATTCATGCTTAAAGGAACACTATCATACCAATTGTTTTAAAATGGCAGTGTACAAATAATTCTAAACAGCTGTGGAAACATTTTCCTACTTTTCATGTTAAATATCAGAGGCAAAAGCATTGTGTGTAGGATTTCTCTTTTGGAGCAAATCATTCTGAAAAGGGGTGTCTGCTTCAGTGCACAGCCAGTGCTGTGGTGTCACAGACGATTACAAGTGTTTAGAACAATTACATTTCCTCTGCTCTCTTCATACACTTTAGTCAGGGACACAGGACTTTCTCTCACACACAGGGTTAACAGATGCACTGTGAGGGAATTCCCCAACCCCTCATGGCTCACTCTGTCATCAGATTAGAGCAGACTGCCATCAATTCAGAGTGAAAGGAATTTGATACAGTAAATAAAAGAAATAAGCAAATGAAATGTATACATCATTATTTACCAGCACTTCGGGAACTCTCTCAATCCCAGGTTAAAAAAAATGTTAATCAGTAGTGTTCCTTTAAGGCAAACCTGAAGCGATTAAAAAGGTAGGCTATAATGGTTTGTGTAGTACAGATACTACATACTAAATATCTTTTGCATAGATAACTTCCTGTACTGGAAAACAATGGGACTCTTTTCTTTGCTACTAACACTCTATTTCTTAGCTGTACTACACATACAATTCATTATCTAATAAGCTTATTTTCACTTCAGGTTTGCTTTAAAGTCTTTCCATCAGGCACAAAGGATGTCTATTGACATACTCCTATAGTGAAGTTCTCTTTGTGTGTAAACAGCCATGTCAGCTAGTGTTAAATGGGGGTTGGCACACAGGCAGTCTAGATAATAAATAAGATAGTTTTGACAGTCTTGCATTAAAGAAGCTTTAAAGGGGTCTAATCAGACCCCTTCCTTTTTAAGGAGAGTTTGGTGAGGAACAAGTGAAGTTGCATGCAGTGTCAGCTTTAAATGACTACACTGGTCAGTTCATCGAACTCCAGCACCAGTGCTGTGTAGTCTGTACACAATAATCATCCGACTCCTCAGTGTATGAAACCTCCGACTCCAGGTGCCCAAAAATTGCTCTAACTCCTCCACTCTGACTCCACAGCTCTGTCCAGCACACCCTGTTTGGATGGGTGAACTTATGCTGGGATTACACAATGGTTTTTTTGGCAGATTTACTGGCCGATCAATTTCCTGATTGCGCTTCTGATCGATTTCCATTCACATATTTGAGAAAATCGATCAGAAGAAGATTCAAGTCAGATTGGACCTGTCGGAAATCATCTATCGAGCCATCTATCTGACCATAAAACTCATGATGTATTCCCAGCATTAGATGATGATAATAATAATAATAATAATCCGAACATTTGTTTAGCGCTTTTCTCCTGTCTGACTCAAAGCGCTCAAGAGCTGCAGCCACTGGGACTCAAGAGGCCACCCTGCAGTGTTAGAGAGTCTTGCCTCCTTACTTAGGTATTAACTCTAGGCAGGATTCGAAGCCTGGTCTCCCATGTCAAAGGCATTGCCCTTAACCAGTACACTCAACTGACATCTCTTCCTGCCCAGCTTATAACAGAAAGAAAGCTTTGAGTAAAGTTTGCAGTCAAACTGAACTTTAAAAATCAACTGAATTTGAACTAAAGTCAAGCCACCCATGTATTGGTAATGCAGGGACACACCGATTCATTATTGGTATTAATAACTTACATGTATCATAAAGCTTAGTATACAGACAATTGTCTTTCCCGATCAGGAGTGCAAGTGAACATCACAAAAAAAAAAAAAAATAGATCTAAGATTGTTCTGCACTAAGAAGACTGCTTGCAGCACCATTTGACATGCAGCTAGTAATATAACTAAACATCCCCTAGGACAAAACTACAGTGGCAGCCCTAAGGTCACTTTTGCCTGGATCACCAATGTCAAACTTGATTTCCTGTCTTACAGTTTTATCATTTCTCCTGTGTTTTCCATTCTAACTTTCTATTTCTCATAACAGTACTTTGATTTTGGTCTTTTTAAGTTATTTTATTTATTAAAGCACCTTCCTTGCCCCTACCACCTCCATTGGTTTTACGTTGTATTACCCATTCATGTGGCTGATATCCAGGTTACGAGTGTCGGAGCGAGACAGACTGTCTGCTGAAGAAGCCAACCGTCTCTTCAAGCAAGAGTTTGGTGACAAGATTGAGAGCCTTCAGCTGGAAGTGGATCAGCTCAGAAAGCAGTGGTGAAGAAATGATTGCTTGCTGTAGTTCTAGTCACAAGCAGCGGTGATGCCATCTTGGTGTCTCTGGTGCCAGCCAATTGCCTAAGCTCTTGCAGGTGGTGATATCTTTCATTGGAGCAAATAAGCCTGTTTCATAATATTTCCTTGTTTAAACATTCAGGGTTGTTTGAAACCACTTCCACCTAATTGAAAAAAAATGTTCTCTGTAAGGTACAAAAAACTAAATTGTACGCAGAGGTGTCACAACCTGCAAAGTAAACTATACTAACGACTGATAATGGGTATTCGGGTAAATTCAGTCTTTCTTTACTCTTGTCACGTTTCTGAAGTGACACCAGAAATTCACAACCTCTTCTGTTTTTGCTGATTTTCCATTTAGGCACAGAATCTTTTATTTGGCATTCCAAAGTCAGAGAATAAACTGGTTATTTTATTCCTGCAAGTCACAGATTGATGAACATGAGTCTAGTGCAGATCTCACTTTGTGACATGGGGTGGGGGGGGGGGGGTGTAAGGGGAGAACAGAAGAAAGCCTATTAAGGTAAATTGAGTGGTGTCATCAAGCTAACCTCCTCTGGTGGTAGCTGCCTGTGGACTTGTAAGCTACATACTAGTTTCAAAGCAATCTCCTGGTATAGATGCTGAACAAGTGCTTCACTACCCTGGGACTAGTATGTAGCTTGTGATCAGGTGCCATCAGGCAGATCCAATTAACGTAAAAGTGAGTTTGGTGGGAAAAGCCTGCATCCATCACCTGGCTCAAATCAGATCATAGTGGGGTAACTGAAAGGTTAGTAAATAAAACTTGTGATGGCAGCAATGTGCACATGCTGGCAGGTAAATAACTTTGACCTGTGCTGGATTTATAAGAGATAAGTTGTTCCTGTAGGTGTATGCCAGTAATGCAGGAGCACAGACTCTAATTAGCTTAGGTCTCTTTCAGTCAGGCAGCTGCTGCTCTTGTGCACTGGCTGGGTGCTTGTTAGTGCTCAGTACTGGTGCTAGACCGTTGACGCCTCCCATCTGAGTGCGGTCGCAGCTGAGCTAACATGCAATGTGTTGCAGTTCTCTGCCATTGGGTTACGCCACTACATGTCAAGCACTGAAAAGTGGTGTTACAACCACTGATTTGGCTGCATTGTAATTGTACTTGGCATGCGTAGTTCAGTCATCCTTCTGAATGAGGCCTTACTTTCAGCAGTCCCCACTGTTCTCTGATAGGATACAGGTAAGGGTACTTAGATGTCACTGCCTAATAGACAGCTTTTGTTTTTAAATCCAGCATAGTTTAGTTAAACCACTTGTGGTCCTCTCTGCACAAAGCATTTGATTTCTAACAGATTCCCTGGAAATCAAAACTGTTCTGAATAAAAGGTTCTGTGTTTGCTTCTCTTCTTTTAATAGCTTTGCTTTTTGCGCACTATTTATGAATTGCTTTCTTGGGATATTCACTAAATTTAGTGATGCTGCTCATCCAATTCAACTTTTTACTTTTTATCACTGCAGCCCATAGAATCAAGAATCACAAGGGAATGCATAGTGATTCTTAGATTTAGTACTAAAAATGTTTTTTAAAGTATTTTTAACGTGAAACTATTACAATACGGAAATGGAAATCTGATAATTGTTCAGAAGTCCACTTCCTAGATTTACTGAATGCTTTATTCAGCCTGGCAGAGACTTAAAGGACTACTGAAGTGAGAGGGGTATGGAGGCTGCCATATTTATTACTTTTTAAATCCGTTGCCTGGCAGCCCTGCTTACGTCTTTGGCTGTATTAGTGTCAGAATCACACCAGAAACAAGCATGTAGCTAATATTGTCAGATCTGAAAATGTCAGAAACACCTGATTTGCATGCATGTTCAGGGTCTATTGCTAAAAGTGTAAGAGTCAGAGGATCAGCAGGATAGCCAGGCAACTTGTATTGCTTAAAAGGTAATAAATATGGCAGCCTCCATAGCCCTCATGCTACTCTCCTTTAAGAGTACTGTAGCTCAAAACTATTGTCTGTGGTCGCTGTGTGTTTGCCATTGATCACTGTAATGATATACTAGCTTAACATTCTTCTGTCTTATGGGAGTGTTGTGGAGAGATGTAGAGGCTCTATGCTGTGTATTGTCCCTGTGGAGGGGAGGGTTGGTGGCTTTCTGCTGAACAACATCTATTGTCTGATGGAGGGAAGGGATGCTCTCAACTAAACAGAACGTATTGTCCTTTGGAGCGGGAGAGATTCTCTGCTGAGTTTTATGTACTATCCTAGTATGTAATTGAGTAACATGCAATATTATGTTAGCCATTGAGGACAATAAGGAAAGATGAGTTAAGGTGCCCATTAATGATCCAATTTTCCAAATGGTCGACTATCCAATCATTGCAATTGGTAACAATTGTTTGTGTTTGCCAATGGAGGAGCAATCTGATCAGACAAATACAATCATTCTGAAATTCGTATGAAAAGAACAATCGATAGAACAATAGTTCATTGCCAGTTGCCCCCATTAACGGCCTTCGTCAGATCAATCATACGGTCGATCGTTCGGGAGGTTTTACCTTCAATGGGCACTATGGTAATGTTTTAAAGAGAATCTATATTGTTAAAATCGCACAAAAGTAAACATACCAGTGTGTTAGGGGACATCTCCTATTCCCGTCTGTCACAATTTCGCTGCTCCTCGTCGCATTAAAAGTGGTCAAAAACAATTTTAAAAAGTTTGTTTGTAAACAAACAAAATGGCCACCAAAACAGGAAATAGGTTGATGTACAGTATGTCCACACATAGAAAATACATCCATACACAAGCAGGCTGTATACAGCCTTCCTTTTGAATCTCAAGAGATCATTTGTGTGTTTCTTTCCCCCTGCAGCTCACTGAAGAGTTACAAGCTGATTGTTCTTGCAGACAGCTCTGTCCGGTTGTCTGTAATTCTGCAGTATGTGACTCATCAGTATGTGAACAGAGGATTTATCCAGCTTGTAAAAAGATAAGAGAGCAGAGAACAGCCGGCTAATGTAAATAACACACACACACAGGGAAGTGTGCATAGAGGGGGCCTGCAGTGGGGGCATGCATAGCAGATCACACTGAAGAGTTAGCAGCCTTCCAGACACAGGACGACAAGTCTGACAGGGGAAAGATAAGCTGATTTATTACAGAGATGGTGATAGTAGAAAGTGCTGCAGTAAGCCAGAGCACATTATAATAGGTTTAGGAACCTGTAGGATGGTAGAAAACACAATGACATTTTTGTTACAGAGTCCCTTTAAGAGTAGAGGTGATTGAGATGCCTCATATTGGAATTGACCAAATCAAAATCTGCATATACTGCATTTAATTGGGTCAAGTCCAGGCTGCATGCATATCTGTCAAAGATTTTCAGCAAAGCCAGAAACGATAATCTCTATTCTAGGAGACGTCAGGTAGCAGCCATTGCCCCTCTTCCCTTCCATACACCTATTTGCAGCATGTGCTGACAGCACTAAGCAATACAAATGAGTTGGTTTAGCAAGGCTGTGAACAACTGGGAACATCAGATTTTTTTTCCTTGTCTGCAGGTAGGCGGTAAAAGTTTTAAACCCCATCCTGGGTTATATCAGATCACAATGGAAATTGCTAAAATGGTAGTAAGTTAGAATTTGAGCTATTGCTGTCACGTGCATACTACCACACATGATGATGAATCCAGGGCACCCTGCCATTATTAAATAAAAAAAAAAAAAAATATTGTAGCTGCCAGTGATAATTTTTAGATTTTAGCATCTGTACTATGTTCTTATTTGACCCAGGTAAGGATTGCAGTTATTTGCCTCCTCTATAGCAAACCACTTAAAAAATGTAGTCCAGGGTTGCTGCATTATTCAGGCTCTCCAGCTATCTCCAGTCAGGACAAATCTACATTCTATTCCGACATATAAATGCTCTGTATGAACTAAGTGTGATGAAAAGGAAATCTGGCCCACACATCCTTTTTGTTTGTTTGGATTTGGTCTCCTCTCTGGGTAACTTTTACCACATCTACTAATCGGAGATGATGAACACAGCTATGGGCCAAGATATTGCGTATTCAATTCACCACGTTGAAGGCATCAGCAGTTTTTCCAGTGTTAGCTATAGGCCACATATATCATTTGTCACTTGACTAATCAATGCTGGTAAAAGCGCTGTAACACAATCACTGGACTTATTGGCTTCTCTCTGTTACTTTGGAGCCTATGATCAAGCAAAGCCTATGTAACTTCCACTGCTGTATAATTCAATCAGGACACAGTTCCATTCTTTATCTTGACTTATATTGATCTTTGGCGGAAGCCACATAGAAAGTTCTGGAAACCATTTGCCAATTATCTTTATTAAAACACGAGTGTACATTTGTCCTGAATTTATTGAATAAAAATGACCGAGTACGGTAACTTGTGTGACACAGTACAGTACATGATACACTCAAAATCAATACAGAAAGCAGCTTTTTATGTAGCTTTATCTGCCCATAGCAGTAAATAGTGAACATACCTAAGCATAGAGTTACTTTATGTGGCAACCCACATAAAAACAAAACTTCTCCTGTCTTATGAATGTGCTTATATATAAACCTGACATCCCTGCACTATTCTTATTCCACTGAAACAAAAGACAATTGGATAAAAAATTCCAGCAAAGAGGCGGCATGTCCAGTAGGCTGTTCTGTGTGATTATTTTGGACACTGATCTGAAGTGACTAAAACATGCATGCAAAGGAACAGCAGCAGCTCTGAGGTAATCTGGAGCAATCCTCTGACAGTAAGGGATTATGCTGTTACCTATGCTGTGGTAATGTGTCGGATGGTAATGTTACTGGGTAGTACTGCAGAAGCAGTATTCAATGATGGGATGTCTCCACAGTTATGGTTTGTATTTTCTTTTAGAGAGGCCAGCAAGCATCTTCTCTCTGCAGAGAAGGATAACCTGATTCTGCATAGTCACCTTCTCCGATGATTTCTTCTTCACTGCTGACATCTTTTTTTACCTCACTAGCATGTGATATGACTTTTGTAAGATATTATAGTAGTGTCTGCAAGGGAAGATGACGCTGGGAGCTGCAGAAGAGTGATTGGAGTGGGCAATTGCTTGGGGCAAGAAGCACGCTACCATGCAATGCACATGTGGAGTGAAGGAATGTGGAATGAAGCAAGAAACTTTTTAATTGGTTTGTAGTATTGGTAGGTACGGGAGGGAGCGGCCAGACATTGCAGTGGAAGCATAATAAAAGGGAGTGTATGTGGGATGGGCACTTAATTATTCATCATTAATTTCTCATGGACTACAAACTGTAGCAACAATTGTATTTGGGTAAGGTATATCCTTTTTTTTTTTTTTTTGTTAGAATCTGGTAGACTGGTTGCTTACTAATGAAGTGATTAGTGAGGGAAGAAGATACATGGTATACTTACAAAGACGTAGTACGGCATCATCAGCCTACAAACCAAAAAAGGGTGTTAGGATGAAACTAGGGCTACCATGAAAAATTTCTAGGCCCCATACTAGATAAACTTCCTGTATGGAATGTTTTTCACAATAACCATTTCCAGAATATATTTGACCTTTTTGAAGGCTTAGGTCCTCAAAAATAACATAATTGCGCCTGCATGGCTCCCAAAAAACATAATTATGCATCTTCTGAAGATCATAGAATTAGGCTGTATGTTCTCCAAATACGAAAAGGTATGTAGGCAGGACTCTTCTGAAAAAAGCATAATTGAGCAGGCATGTTCCCCAAATAGGATCAAGTGGCCATGCCTCCAAATAACTTACTGTAATTAGGCAGCCATGTCCCAAAATGATAAAATTAGGAACCAAGGCACCAAATAACATAAATTAGGCAAGCATATCTACAAAATGGTTAGGAAGACCCCCCCCCCCAAAAAAAAAAAAACTAAGCAGGAACGTCCCTACAAAACACATAATCCTGCAGCACTTCTCACCAAGCTATATTGAAGAAAATGTAAAGTGAAATTAAAATAGATACTTACCTATGGAGAGGAAAGGCTCTTGATCTAATAGAGCCTTCCTGTTCCTCACATGGTCCCCTCCTTCCAGCGCTGTCACCCCAGTTCAAATCTGCCACCAACTAAGCACTTTTGGACGTATGGTATAAATTACAGGTATATTTTGGTTGTTTCCATTGTGCTTTTATAATTTTTGTTTTTTACCATTTATAACAGTTTATGCAATACTGTAACATTTAGCAACACAAATCTGTAATAAAAAAAACAGTGTTGTATATTTTTACATGACGACAACTCTGTATCTATGAAACTTTGTAACTAGAGTTATTTGTAAGTAGGGGAATGTCTTTGTATGTAGCAAATACTTCGGATAGCCAAGCATGAATCATCTTATGTTGGACTGGTTTGATAAGAATGCTCACAGTCAACCAAAATTGAATTGAATGCAGTACCAAAAAACGAAATAGTTGTACGGTCGATTCTGAAGTGAAGGAACTTCCATTAGGAGAATAACACAGTGATGAGTGAATATACACATGCTTCCAAATTTGATTGAATCCAAATAGTTTAAAGGTTGTGAAAAGCCCATCAGATACTTGGACAATCAGTGGAAATTTAACTACTTGACTGATCACGGTTCTTTCAGTTCTACCCTCAAAATCAAACACTTTTGGTAATTGATATTCAAAGCTAGAGTATCAGTTGGCATTCTTATTTACTGAAACAACCAAATAGACTAATGGAAAGAATTGACTAATTAAAAAAACCTACTTGTGTATGCCAGGCTTTACTGTCCTCTGCAACGAATTACTCTTGTAGGAAGAGGACAGTTTCATGGGATTTACTAGGCAGTTTGTGCTATAGAAGCACTGATTTCATTGTTGCAAAAAACTATTTGAATTTTTGACCAGTTTTAAACAAATTTCAACACCACTTAATTATGAAGTTACTTGCATAGTACTGATTAGTCAGCAAATTTCAACAATAATGGGATCTCACTTTGAAATAAAACAATTTCAGCATTTAAAAAAAAAAAATTTTTTTTGTTGCTTGCCAAAAATAAAACCTATTGTCACAAGCAATGTTGTGAGGTATGTCCTAGACTAAAAATCAGTCTGGAACTATGAGCATTGTAAGTGCTTTGTATTCTTTGTATCATTGCTTCAATTAAGCTCTGGTTTTCTTTGCACCTGTCCTGAACCCCCCGCAGATTGTTTTCACCACATATATATATAATTGCTAATTATGCAGACAACTTACAAAAATTAACTCTGTAAGACTACTACATTTAACTGTTCTCTCTTGGTCCTGTTTATCAGACTTTAAAGCTCCGTCTACACGGAGCGATGTTCCTTATCAGCGGCTCGATTGCCTGCTCGTTCCCCACGAGGGGACAATGGCAGGGAATCGAGCGGAAGATGAGCGGCGCGGGAACGAGGGCGGATCGAATCCGACACGCGGGAGAGCGGGGACGTGCGTGGATGCGGAAGAGGCGATCGCCTCGTGTAGACGGGGCTTAAGACTACTGTATATAAGGAGTGACTATATAAGATTATATAAGCAATTATAGGGAGTGCAATAAAAGTTGTAAAATAGAAATTAGGCTGGCAAAGATTGAAGCTTAAAATCAAAGAGATATCAAATCTAACCCAAAAGAAGTTTTACAAGCACATCAACACTAAAAAATAAAATAAAAAATAAAATACAAAAGGTCGACTGTATTGAACTCCTAAAGGATGAGAGTGGGAACTCCATGGTGGATGACCAAGGTAAGGCAGAGTTATTAAATGCTTTCTCTGCTTCTCTCTTCACAAGGGAAACATCGCTGTTGCAAATTACAGATGCAGAAGAGTCTCAATTTTCCAATTGTAATATTAAATACTTAACGCAGGAAGAAGTGACGGCTAGACTAAATAAAGGCACCTGGCCCGGATGGCATGCATCCTCAGGTCCTAAGGGAATTAAGTTCAGTTATTGATAAACCCTTTGATCTAATCTTTTCTGACTCTTTCAGCTGGCAGAGTTCCAGTAGATTGGCGTACAGCCCCCATTTTCCGATTATTTAAGAAAGGCAAAAAATCAGATCCAGGAAATTATTGACCTGTAAGCTTAATGTCAGTTGTGTGCAAACTATTCGAGGGGTTACTAAGAGATACTCTGCAAGACTTCATAGTAGAAAATAATCTTATTTCTCACCATCAGCATGGGTTTACTAAAGACAGGTCCTGTTTGACTAACATGCTCAGCTTTTATGAGGTAACCAACGCTAATGTGGATATTGGGAATGCTGTAGATGTGATATACTTGGACTTTGCAAAGGCTTTCGACACTGTTCCCTACAAAAGTCTGGTGCAAAAGTGCAAGGAGGACTGGGGAAGAGTCTGTGTGCATGGATAGGGAACTAGCTAATGGACAGAAAACAAAGAGATCAATGGATCTTATTCAAAGTGGGTGACTGTTAGCAGTAAGGGTCCCACAGGGGTCAGTACTGGATCCAGTACTCTTCAATATATTTATTAATGATCTAGTAGATGCAGTAGAAAGCAATGTTGCTATTTTTTGCAGATGATACAAAATTGTGCAGAATCAGCAACTCTCAGGAAGATAGTGGCATATTGCAACAGGATCTGGATAGGATGGCTATATGGGCACATAAATGGCAGGTGAAATTCAATGTTGAAAAATGTAAAGTCGTGCATTTTGTTTATACCAATGGTCTAGCACCATACAAACAAAACGGGATAGAGATGGGGACATCACACTTAGTGAAGGTCTTAGGAGTACTGATTGACAACAAGTTAAAAAGTCGTATTCAGTGCCAAGCTGCTGCAGCTAAAGCTAATAAAATTTTTGGATGCATTAAAAGGGAAATAAAAACTCAAGATGCTAGCATAATATTGCCCCTGTTTAACTCTCTCTAGTAAGGCCACATCTGGAATATGGACTTCAGTTCTGGGCACCACGTTAAAGGAAAGATATTGCAGTTTTAGAGCAGGTGCAGAGACGAGCAACAAAATTTAAACGAAGGATGAAAGGTCTCACTTGCCAAGAAAGGTTAGATAAACTGGGTTTATATAGTCTGGAGACACTGTGTCGGGCATACCGCTGGCTGTCCCCAGGAGTCCCCCAGGATGATTTTAACTGATCCTATGGCTGTAACAGCTTCAGCTAGCACCAGGCTAGCTAGTAGAGGTGGCCTGCATCCCCCCAATTACTGATGATGTTATGCTAATTACATTACCCAGCTTGGATCCAGCGATCACGCAGCCTTCCTGCACATCTTCGGTCCTCTCTATGGGGAGGATCGGATCATCAGTAATCGGGGGGGGGGATACTGGTCACCTCTACTAGCTAGCCTAGTGCTAGCTGAACGAGGTTAATATGAATAAATACATCAGAGGGTAATATAAAAGCTTGGCGGATGAGCTTTTTGTCCCTAGGCTTTCACAAAGGACTAGAGGACATGACCTGCGCATGGAGGAAAAATGTTTTTGCCATTTATTTACGAGAGGGTTCTTTACAGTAAGAGAGATGTGGAATGCATTGCCACAGGAAGTAGTTATGGCAAATTCTATATCTGCATTTAAAAGGGGGCTTAGATGCTTTCCTTGCATTGAAAGACATCCATGGCTACAATCACTAGGTAATGCCCAGTGTTGTTGATCCAGGGATTTTATCTGATTGCCATCTGGAGTCGTGTTGTTTTCCTTTTTTGGCTAATTGGACCATGCCTTGTAAGGGTTTTTCCCCTTTCTCTGGATCAGCAGGGATATGTGAGGCAGACGGCTGGTGCTGTATTCTATTTTCTGGTTGAACTGGATGAACGTATGTCTTTTTTCAACCCAAATAACTATGTAACTATGTATAGTTTCAAAAAATTATTTAAAAGGAGTCTATCATTAAGCTGAATAATGGCTAATAGAGGCTGCTAATGTCTGGCTCTCAAACCAGATGCTTGCCTCCAAGGAAGTGAAGTGCCTCTTCAGCATTGATGAGAGTGAGGTGACTGCCATGGAATTAATTACCTTGTTAGGTGCATTAGGTGTTGTATCCAAAAGGTAGCAGATGCTGTACTAGGTATGTGACCAGTTCCATTTAATACATACAGCTTATGGAATGCTTGGGGTTTTTAACGTGTGATATTTGCTTTGGGCCCAACTGGATTTGTGGCCCTTCGTAAAGTTAGGAAATTAGTTGCAAACTTCGGGAGTAAAATCCTCTCTTGTTTTCAATTGTAAGGCTGTGTTCTTTCAGGATGTCCAGTGATGCTGTATGCCAGTTTTTTATGGTTGATACAGCATGCAGGGAATTATAATTCAAAGCAGTTTCAAGGGCCCAAGTTTACCCCTCTGAGGTGTACTTCATTATATGAATGAGCTGGTATTGACCATATACAGTGATCAATGTTTCTTCCAAGCTTTGCTTCTTACGAAAGTGTCAAAAGGTAATGGCCTTTTTTAAAATTGATTTTATTACTTACTATTTTACTTTGTTTGTTTTGTTTAGCTCACATTATGAAGCTGAAATAAAGAAGGATAAAAACCGCAAGTCTTCTGGAAATCATAAAGACAAGGAGGTCCTTGAGAATAAATACTCACCATTAAGAATACCACATCTTCTCCAAAAGAACACAACAAAAATGGCAAGTCAGACATTAAATATATCTAGTACCTATCCAAAATGTTTTAATTTTTGGCTCTTAACCTCCTTGGAACTGCAGCGCTTTAGAGGTTATAGTCTTGTTGCAAATTATCCCTCAGAGGAGCTCACAATCTAATCCTTATCATAGTCATGTGTCTATCGTAGTCAATTTAGGAGGAAGGCTGTATGTTTTTGGGTAGTGTCCATCATAAGTCTGTACTTCAATGTAAACTAAGGTACCAGAGACTGGCTTTGATGAAAATAATGACATGCTCAGTGGATTCCTAGAGTGAAAACCGCATGTCTAGCTTTCAGTGTTTCCAGAGGTTTGAGCAGATGTAAAAGTAGACTTTCAATATTAGTTTCAGTAAATTAGTGACATGTGCATGATAGCAACTGCGTCCCACAATGCCCCACTCGACATTTGAGCTAATGTCCGCAAAGATCTCAACTAATATTAGCCGCTTCTCCACATCCACAAGATTTGTACTACCTAATACAGTGCATACAAATGCTCCCTTGCTAGTGTACCACCCCTGTCAAAGCCGCTGTTAAATCTGACATTTGACATTCGCTTATTCTAACCATATTGATTTATTTTTTTCCAGAACACACAAAATAAAGTGGATGAAAATGTGAAACCTCCTGTGAATGAAGCAAACGGCACCAGTCCAAGCAGGTATGTACTGCTATGCAGATAGAGGAAACTTTGTCGTGTTTACCTGTCCTGTTCTGAATTGTTTTTAAATGCAGTAATTTGACAATATTATTAATTAGTTTATAAAAGTCTAAATTAGAGGATTGACATTATGGGCATGGACATTATGGGCTCTTAGGCTAAACCAGGATAGCTGGGGCTACTCACCTCAGCAATGATTCCCCAGAATTCCCCTCAGAGCACATAAAAAGAGATGCCCAGTTGAGCTAAATAGATTTCTACATCAATACATCAGTTATCCAGTACCAATTTTTTTTTGCATGCAACATGCTTTGAAATATTGCTGAAAACCGCATTGTTATTGGGAATAAAATGGAGTTCAGAAACCTTTTAACAAATCCTGTATCCATAATGGGTAGTTGATTCTAGGAATCCTGTTTATAAATGTAATATTATCATCCGACACTTTGTGCAATGTTGCCAAATATATGTAGTCGAAGGGTAAACTGAGTGAATGTATTTTGAATGGAAATTTTAGGTAGTCCCTCCATATTACATAAAAATGGTAAGATTGTACAAAAAAGATTGCATCATTAGTTGGACACCTTTAAAGCTCCCTTTACACTGCATCTGTTGCGTTAAATGGCCATGGACATAATAATCATAAGGCAATTCTATTTGTATAATATATTTGCAACAGCGGTACGACAGGGTTTGTAATAACGCACAGCATGCTGTTTGTTTGCCGGACAACATGTACAGTGGCAGTGAAACATAGTTTCAATGTACTGTACTGTGACGTTTCACCACTGTTGCGCTGCAATCTTATCACAATGCAACATGTGCAATGTGAAAGAAGCCTTCAAGTGAACCTGAGGAGATCCTAAGGTCAGAAAAGAGATACTTATCTAAGTATCCTCCACAGGCTCCCCATGTCCGTCTCCCGAGCACAGCTTCCAGGGACCCTCCTGAAGATAGCTACCACGCTGCTCTTCATGCACTAGTGTAGCTGTTCCTATGCAGTAACATGGAGCCACTTGTGCTCCGGCTTACTGCGCAGGTATGGCCATACTTAAGCAGGTGCAATACGGCCCACACTTGTGCTTGAAGTAGCTCATGGTCGGGATCAGAAATCTTACAAGCTCTTGTCTGATTTCATTCGGGGGTCCATGCACAGTGGGGACTGGGAGGATGTGATAAGCCCCTGCTGGATCCAGAGGATTCCCTCTTCTTAGGAAAGTATTGTTTTATACGCTTAGGTCCGCCTCGGGTGCACTTTAACTCATGCAGCTGAAAACTTTGGAAGGAAAAAAATGTAAAAGGTGTGAATTACATGTGCTAGACACACAGTGATATTTGAGATGTGAAATGAAGTTTATTGGATTTGCAGAAAGTGTGCAATAATAATTGCTTAAATAACATTAGGCAGGTGCATAAATTTGGGCACTGTTGTCATTTTATTGATTCCAAAACCGACGCTTTTCATGTGATTATAATAGTCTATCTGATCAGCCGCCAAGTCGCCTGATCTATGGCCACCTTAAGAAATGAGTGTAGCAGAGCTATAAACATCACCTTACTAGAATTACAAAACATTTTGTGGGTAGAGGAGTTCATACATATTTAAAATACTCATAAAGTGGTTTGCCTATAATTCACCTCTAAAGTCCCAGTTAAAGAAAAATAAATAATAAATGCATTTATCAGCAGTGTAAATGTTCTGTTTATAAATGAAATGCCTAGTGCATTTATGCTGCTCACCTCACTGTAGGCTTCTTGTGGCTATATTCCTCCAACCACCTTCCTCCAACCACCTTCCTCCATTGCAGGGACTTGCCTTTGCAGGAAAAGAGTGACATCTCCTCAATTACACCATTATTGACTGACACCCTATGAAGGAAGAGAGTGATCACTCTCCTCTCTGAAGTTATGCCTCCCTACTGACTGAGACCCTATGCAGGAAGAGGGTATCTGCTCTGCTCTTTAAAGCCACACCTTCCAACGTATGCAGGAAGAGGGTACCTGCTCTGCTCTTTAAAGCCACACCTTCCAACGTATGCAGGAAGAGGGTACCTGCTTTTTCTGAAGCCACGTCTCCCTACTGACTAATACCTTATGTAGGAAGAGGGTACCTGCCCTCCGCTCCGAAGCCACACCTCCCTACTACTGGGATGTGGGAAATAGGGTACCTTGTCTCCTCTCTGAAGCGTGTGGCTGACTGTCCTTACTGATTGACAACTTGTGTTGGAAGAGGGTGAGCACTCTCCTTATTGAAGCCATGCCTTCTTACTGGTCTGACAGATTATACAGGAAAAAGGTGACTGCTCTCCTAACTGATGTCATACCTCTCTACTGACGTCCTACCTCTCTACTAACGTCCTACCTCTCTACTGACAGCCTATGCTGTTACATACATTGAAAATATACATTACTAATAAATGCATTCAGAAAAAATGTAATTGAACATGTATTCTAAAACCCCCTTTTTTCTTCCCCCTCTTTTTTTAGGTTGAGATCGCCCATCATACACTCAGAAAATGAGGTTTGTATACAAAGTTGGTGTTTGTGTAATGTGAAATTGAACAGCCCTCTGTTAAGTTTTATCGTTTATTATGTTACAAATGAGTGAATTTGTATAAAAAGAGATCACTCAATATTTGATGTAACTTTGGGAATCGATATAAAGACCGTTATTGGATTCTGTTGTAGACATCTCCCTTCAGAGGTAAGGAGCATTGCACAAATGTAAATATACGTGTAGCCAAAGTCTACTTTTTGTCGAGGGAAAAACACGCACTCCTCTTTAACTGAAAAGAAAATTACATAAAGATAAGAGTCCTCAACCTGATTGTCATGTCACAAAGTAAAGGTGGCAATACACTGATTGATTGTGGTGTTGGATCGACCAATAAAGCTTATTCTTTTATCAAATTGATTGTAAATCATTTCATGTTGTGGAGGACTGATCAAATTAATACAATCAATATCTGCCATATAATGAAAAAGCAAAAACAGAACATTTCTGTTCATTGTACAAGAATCAAATGCATTTCAATTTTATTTCGATCCAAGTCCCTTTCTCTGAATATGTGCATCATCAGCTTCTTGAAGGAGAGAAGAAGGTTTGCATTAGGACTCCTTCTGAACAATTTGACAGCACATTATCTATCAAAATCTATTAGATGTCAATTCCAGTGTGTAGAGCACTGGTAAGTCCTGCATCGGCAAACCATTTTCTGAACAGAAAAATAAGAGTTGAATGTTTGATCAGTGTATGGCCACTTGAATTTGTAGTTTTTAATAGCTTATTACAAAATGCCTTGTGTATCTCTGATGCTATATGAATTATTTTAATAAAGGTGCAGTTAATCCTTAAAGGGATAGCCGTCACAGGTGAACAGGTAGAAGTATAGAAGATGATGATGATGATGATGATGATATAGATATATAATATCTATATCATCATATATAATTTTTTTTTTGTTTTTGAACTTACAGATTGTACCTATGCAAGGATTGATGTCCCTTAGGCATATGCTTGTTCTAGAGCAGGCCCTGGGCATACTTGGCCCTCCAGCTGTTAAGGAACTACAAGTCCCATAATGCATTGCAGGAGTCTGACAGCCACAGTCATGACTCATAAAGGCAAATGCATTGTGGGAATTGTAGTTTCGGAACAGCTGGAGGGCCGAGTTTGCCCATGCCTGTTCTAGAGAAACAGTTAAAGCCTGCCACACATATCAAATGTAAATTGGATTTGCTAATAACTGGGCAATTTTACTACCTGCATGTAACATTTGAGGCCTGATCTAATTCACTTTTTCTCGTAGGAGATAATTTTTTTCATCTTCTGTGTAAAATAACTGTTGCACTTTGAAATTGAAAAAGTAGATAAAAAAAAAAAAGTATTGTCAAAATTATTCTGAGCACTTTCTTCCTTGCTGGTGACTTCCAAGAAAATGCATTAATAATGTGAAAATAAGATCTAGGAGAAAACTTAGGAGAAAAAGTAAATTGGATTGGGCCCTTTGAGTGCTATGAGCAGTTTGTGTAGGTAAGTTCCCATACTACATGGATGGAGTAAAATTGTCCAATGATTGGTTCTTCAAAATGTAATGTGTGTACCAAGCTTAAGTCAACCTGGTTTTACCTTCAACCCTCCCACATTCTGTTCCAATTTTCTACATTGCAGTGTCTAAATCTGGCTACTAACCACACAATCTTGATGGTGCATCTCACCATTTCCATGTGGCGTGAGAGCTTACCCTAAACAACCTGTTTCAAGAATTCTTTATTTGTCAGTCTATGTACTACATAATTGTGGTAGATTGTAAAATATGGTATAAATAGTGGTCATAAAGAGTGGGTTGGTAAGCTGAAAAACTGCATGGTAGTAGTAAGATTGTACAACCAAGGTTGTATAGTTAGTGGTCATCTTGTCATGCCATGTGTAGGAACAAAAAGTGCTAGAATCCAACACAATGGATGACAAACACTGGGGACAGTTAATATATTTGTCCCAATGATAGTTTCAGCAGTGGAAAATCTAAAGTCTATATGGTAGTAATGGAGAAGGGACAGAGACATCAGAATATCAACCGATTAGATCATAAACCATTGCCTAGAGAACGTTTCCAGTGTCTGTACTCATCCTGCTTCGGGAGCTCATGAGGTGTCATGTAAAAGGTTTTTGGGCACACTTTTTTGTATAGATTCGTCTAATGCAATAAGACAGCCATATCTGACATGTCTGTAATGCGTAGGATCCAGACTGGAATGACTGCTCTGGAAACAATACAAATCTGGCAAGTGCTTATTGGAACGTCCAGCATTTCCACCTAGTGTAAATAATGGCTAATTCTCTGACTGCTCAGTCATAATACATCTATTTTCAACATTTCATTGTAAAGTTGTGGAAATTGGATGTGATGTATACCAATGGGATTTATCTTCCTCATATTAGGATCAAGACAGTGAGAAAAACATCCTTCAGATGTGCCAGCTGTGCAAAGAGGAATCCAGCATATTGCTAACTAAGGTATATTCTACTCTTTTTATATTAGTTTGTAGTAATTAAAATACAAAGCAGTTACTACTATACCACTATTACAGCCTTACTGGTGAAACCACAACTGTAGGCGAGTTGTGGATTAAACGACGAGTGTCTGTCCTTATATTGTCCTCCTGGCATGCTCTGCTCAGTGGGACTAGGAGAGGGTGGGCCACAACTGATAGCCAATCAAGCTATACTGTATGGTCTATTGCCGGCCACACACTGACCGATATCTGTCAGATCAACTTAATTTGCTAGCAATGCAGGTGCTCACTGAGGAAAATGTGCCATGTGCAGAGAACATCTTATTATGGATTTTCTTTTTTTTTTAAATCAAGACCTTGAACCTTCACTACACATCAGTGAACCACCAGCATTGTTGCTGCATTTGGTTGGCCTAATAAAAACCCAGATGATTACACAGGCAAACCTCTTTGGACGTGAATGGGCTATAGTGTCGGTCTGATCACCACCTGGCACCCACCCCTTGTCCATACTATGGTTTGATGTATGTTGTTGCACGGAATAATAATAGTCACGATCCCGGATGGTGCCTGGACTCCTTGTGTGTTCAGTCTAATAAAAATCTGCCTTTGTGTGGGTCCTGCTATACAGGTATTGTTTTGGGGTCTTTTTTATGAAATCTGGTAGGGATTTACTGATTCATAATGCCTGATGATCAATCATCTTTGGATGCATTTTGGGCAGTTTATCAATTTAAATGGTGTTCTCTGTCAAGAGGATGGTGTTTTACTGCATCTAGTGGTTCATTCAATTTTTGATTCATTGTTTGCTGAAATTTAATCAAGATTGAATGGCTGATGAATGTTCAGTCATGTACAGAAAAGGAAAAAGCTTCTTGCTGCTGTTACTTCAGCCCCGTATAGAGACTAATGAATGGGTTAGGCTCAGTTCCCATCTGCAGTTGGATCACGTGCGGACAGTGTAGTTTCCACTCTGATGGCCCGCTGTGGTCCGGCTGGGGGCAGATGCGTTACCACCATAGGCTATATGGGCAACGCATCCACCTGCTCAGGATTATTGCGGACAGTTTAGAAGTGTGGTCCATTTACTGCAATGGATCTGTTGCAGACTGGCCAGTGTGTACGGATCCTACATATAAAATAGGAGCCGTTCACTGTCAGTTTTACTGAGTGGAGAATGGACAAAAAAATGTTCGTACTGAGCTCATGTGGTTTTCTTAATGGCTTATAGTTTTACTGCCTTTTGATAACCAAGCAATATAGATTTGTTTACAGCAGAGAGGAATGCAGGGAGATGAAGATGAATGTTTTCATAGATGCACGTGTCCAGCAGTTCTTTTCCCCCCCTGCAAGGCAACTGCTGTTCACCCATATTCCTTCTAAAGGTGGCCACATACCATACAATTATTTAAATATCTGTTCAATTCAAGAATAGCAATCAATTTTCTGACTGATTGTAACAGTTCAAAAATCTGACCAATGTACCACACACTTGGGTAAAAATGTTTCCCAATCATGAATAAAAGAATTGAAAGCTCAGAAAAAAAAAATGATTGGAACTGTACATCAAGTAATTGACAATCCATCCCACACCATACAATTCTTCATAAAGTTGGTTTGAAACTTCTAGTATGTCCAATCTCCAAAAATCGGGGGAAAAAAGAGGGAAATTCGATTGGATTTATCTATCAAAAACGAAGAAAAGTTCTCGACAACCGACCGAAATTATCGAATTGGTGAAAAATTGGATCTTTTAATTGTATGGTGTATGACCACCTGTACATGGATGCTTCCTGGTTGCCTGTGATGCACATTTACTGTAGTGATGGGTTTACCAGAAGATGCTGAATTTTTTTCTGCCTGTGTCAATTATAACTTAACTGAAAAGCCAATAATTTAATTTTTGCATCCAAATGAACGCTTTGTGATGTGGGGGGAAAAAAGCACAACATGCTGCAGTTTTTTGCATTCCGCATGTCAATTGTATTCATTGATTGTCCATTTTCAAAACACGTAGAAAAATGCATTGCAAAGCATACAAAAAAACCCAAACACTGAATCTGTAAAACGTACAAGTGGAAATGGACCTTAAGTGTGTGTTATAACTCTTTTATTTTTGTGTTCCAGAATGAGTGCAAGAACTGTGGTGGGATCTTTTGCTCAACATGTTCCTCGCATGAAATTCCTTTACCTTCTTCTATTAATCCAGAGCGAGTTTGTAACCTGTGTTACCAAAGACTAATACAGCAGTATTGCAGCAGCCCATCCTAAGGGACACTATATGAAGCTAATTTCCTAAGTTATTGGCAATCCAGTTCTGTACAGTGAAGCAACAAACCAACACAAGACATATCATTTGGAAGCGTTCATCTCATCCCATAGAACTGGAATTAGTGCTGTGGCATGTCTGGCAAGCCAGGTGCCCAATAAGATGTAATGCTGGGCAATTCTGTTATTGCTGATCAGTTGTATTGAGAAACTGGTGATCCTAGAATTATGAATTCATTGGCATAGCTAGACTTGGAATCTTCATGTGAATAAATACTGTGACACCTTAATCATTTGGGGAGGGGGGCAGCCACATATCGGGTGAAAATCAGAAATGACACTTGAATGTGTCACTGAACACACTAATGTCATAAATATGTAGACTTCTGTCTGTGGGAATAGTTAATACGCTGAATCCACAGCAGGCTGCATACATTTGCACTTGTAGCTTCACAGAACTTGTCCTGCTGCATACATCATGTAAGACACCAATATGTATGAATAAACTCAGTCGGGCGGGGTACAAACCTGCCATACCCGACCCTGATACAGAACAAGCCAGCAGGCAAAAGCCTACCTTTTTGCATTAGAAAACAAAGTGTACATAAAGAGAACTCATTTAATTGTAAAGATGTATAATTTATTGGTTTGCTCTTTTGGAGTTTCAGCTTTCTAACACACTGTATATTTTGGAAATAAACAATCATTGTATATAGACTTTGGTAGAGCATTCTTAGCTTTTAGGCTGGATTCACGTTGTGCACAATGCATGAGGCACGCGTTAAAATGTGAGAGCTGCAGTGGTGACTGAACAAAGACATGAATACAAATCCTGCATGCAGCGAGTTAGAGTAACGTGAACAGGCCCATAGCTCTGTATGGGCAGTGAGTTGACATGCAATGCAACAGATGCTGTGTGAACTACTGGTAGCCCTTCAAGTCAAGTGGAGTGTGTAGGAAGCATTTGTGTCGGCAGTCTGAAACATCGATCCTTGAACTTGATGTACTGATAGGTCTTAGAAAATACTGAAGAGAGTTTAAATATTTTCCCTTTATTAAATTATAATCCATGTGTATATATTATAAAACAATTTAGCAGGTTGCATTTCCTTTGACTTTTGTGCCTTGTGTCAGAATCTGGATGAGTGTAGTGACAGTAATGGGGCGGGCTTTGTTGCTAGGCAGCCAGAGATCAGAAGAGGCACAATGCTGCACACAGGGTCCTAATTTAGTGGATATGTCTTTAATATTCTAATGTGTTCAATTTGTTCCTCACTATAATTAAGATCTGCATCAACTAAAACAAATTAGCATCCCATTGACAATCCCTCAGGCCTCTTTTTCCATGGACAACCGAACTGCTTGTTTGTTGAGCAGTTCAGCCATCCGGCTGCCGGCCACAAGCGCCACTCAGCTGCAATTACATGCAGCCAAATGGTTGAGTTTAGTAACACCGTGCGTCATGTGACGGTGTTACCTGGCGGAAAAAGGTCTCATCTGAACACTGATGCAACTACTTGGGGGGGGAAGCTGGCTGTCCACCTGTGCCAAGGGCTACTAAGCTTCCGGCCGGTGGATTGGAGCAGGTGAAAATGGGAGGTGTTTTTACATTTAAAGTGTAACACCACTTGAAGAAACAGCAAACAGGTGTACTGTAATGAAATGGTACAGATATTTTGGAATTCTAGTTTTCTGGTTTAGATTTCTATACTATTCTTCTGGAATACTGCATCCCCCATAAGTGAAACACCTGTTGCTGAAAATGCAAGGCTTTTTAGCTGCGGGTGTTAAAATGTGAATTTAATACTGTTTGGTCTATTGAATTTGAAAGGCAATTTTAATCACTTTAGAAAGCTACATCTACATATCACACATGTACGTATGTATTCTGTCAGTACAAAATCGCTCACCTGGAACACTACATACAGGATTTCCTAAGCTGAATACTTGTCACCGTGACCACAGATGGCATCACATTCAGGTAACCATAACTTCAGTAGTCAGAGAAGGCAGATAACACACTTTTCTTTCATGACCAGAGTTTAATCTAAAGCTCAGTATTGTGCCAGTGGACTTCTATATTATGATCTCACTGCAGTACCAAATCCCAGTGCCAGGTGAACATGGATGTGAGGTCCTTACTTGTACCTACCAGTCCTGGGGTCCAAGCCACAGGACCTCCCAGCTAATAGTGCAATAATGAGGTCTAATAATAGGCACCACAGTTTGGCAGACCAAAGAATATAAACATAGCTTTGTAATTTATGAAGAAATATGTAATCATTTGTGTTTGACTATATTATCAAACTGACTGAAAATGATCTCAGCAGCTGCTGCTAATTGTAAAGCATACTGTATATGTATGGTGAAAGGAAATTAGTATGAATAAATTGTATACAACTTAATAAATAAGTCAATTTAATTCTTAAAGGGACTCCGAGTTTAAAAAAAAAAAATGAAAATGGTACTCACCGTGGGCTTTCTGCAGCCCAGTGTAGGTCGGGAGGTCCCATGACTGCGTCCTGGCTCTTCTCCCAGGTCTTCTCCCAGAGATGGCTTCCAGGTGGCTCCAGACGACACTGGCCCGAGTGTCTGGCTCTCTCTTCCGCATGTCAGCCGTGAAGTCAGCCGTGACATATGCGGAAGAGAGAGCCCAACACTCGGGCCAGTGTGTCTAGAGCCGCCCGGAAGCCGCTGGGCAGCCATCTTTGGGAGAAGACCTGGGAGAAGAGCCAGGACGCTGTCGTGGGACCTCCCAACCTACACTGGGCTGCAGAAAGCCCACAGTGAGTTCCAATTTAATTTTTTTTTTTTTTTTTGGAGCTCGGAGTCCCTTTAAAGAAATTTGTAATTAAATATGAAGAGCCTATAGCATTTAGATGATCAATGATTGACTTAACCACTTCCCGACCGCCGTATATACAATTGGCGGCCGGGAAGTGGACGCCGCAAGGACCGCCGTATTGACAATTAGCGCCAGTCCTTGTATGGGCATGGGCGGAGCGATCGCGTCATCCGTGACGCGATCCTCCGCCTCCGCCTGGCGCCGCTCACCCGCCGCAACATCCCGCCGGCCATACGGAAGCGCCGGCGGGATGTTAACCCGACGATCGCCGCATACAAAGTGTATAATACACTTTGTAATGTTTACAAAGTGTATTATACAGGCTGCCTCCTGCCCTGGTGGTCCCAATGTCCGAGGGACCACCAGGGCAGGCTGCAGCCACCCTAGTCTGCACCAAGCACACTGATTTCCCCCCCCCCTGCCCCAGATTGCCCACAGCACCCATCAGACCCCCCCCTGCCCACCCCCCAGACCCCTGTTTGCACCCAATCACCCCCCTAATCACCCATCAATCACTCCCTGTCACTATCTGTCAACGCTATTTTTTTTTATCCCCCCCCCCCTGCCCCCCGCTCCCTCCTGATCACCCCCCACCCCTCAGATTCACCCCAGACCCCCTCCCAGACCCCCCCCATGTACTGTATGCATCTATCCCCCCTGATCACCTGTCCATCACCTGTCCATCACCCGTCAATCACCCGTCAATCACCCGTCAATCACCCCCTGTCACTGCCACCCATCAATCAGCCCCTAACCTGCCCCTTGCGGGCAATCTGATCACCCCCCCCACACCAATAGATCGCCCGCAGATCCGACATCAGATCACCTCCCAAATCCATTGTTTTCATCTATTCTCTCCTCTAAACACCCACTAATTACCCATCAATCACCCATCAATCACCCCCTATCACCACCTGTCACTTTTACCTATCAGATCAGACCCTAATCTGCCCCTTGCGGGCACCCAATCACCCGCCCACACGCTCAGATTGCCCTCTGACCCCCCCCCTTACCAATTCACCAGTGCATTAATTACATCTGTTCTTCCCTGTAATAACCCACTGATCACCTGTCAATCACCTGCCAATCACCTATCACCCATCAATCACCCCCTGTCACCCCCTGTCACTGCCACCCATCAATCAGCCCCTAACCTGCCCCTTGCGGGCAATCTGATCACCCACCCACACCATTAGATCGCCCGCAAACCCGCCGTCAGATTACCTCCCAAATGTATTGTTTACATCTGTTATCTTCTCTAAACACCCACTAATTACCCATCAATCACCCATCAATCACCCCCTATCACCAACCGTCACTGTTACCTATCAGATCAGACCCTAATCTACCCCTTGCGGGCACCCAATCACCCGCCCACACGCTCAGATTGCCCTCAGACCCCCCCCCCCCCCCTTATAAATTCGCCAGTGCATTAATTACATCTGGCCTTCCCTGTAATAACCCACTGATCCCCTGTCAATCACCTGCCAATCACCTATCACCCATCAATCACCCCCTGTCACTGCCACCCAACAATCAGCCCCTAACCTGCCCCTTGCGGGCAAACTGATCACCCACCCACACCAATAGATCGCCCGCAGATCCGACATCAGATCACCACCCAAGCGCAGTGTTTCCATCTATTCTCTCCTCTAAACACCCACTAATTACCCATCAATCACCCCCTATCACCATCTGTCACTGTTACCCATCAGATCAGACCCTAATCTGCCCCTTGCGGGCACCCAATCGCCCGCCTACACGCTCAGATTGCCCTCAGACCCCCCCCTTATCAATTCGCCAGTGCAATATTTACATCTGTTCTCCCCTGTAATAACCCACTGATTACCTGTCAATCACCTATCAATCACCCCCTGTCACTGCCACCCATCAATCACCCCCTGTCACTGCCGCCCATCAATCACCCGCTGTCACTGCCACCCATCAATCAGCCCCTAACCTGCCCCTTGCGGGCAATCTGATCACCCACCCACACCAATAGATCGCCTGCAGATCCGACGTCCGATCACCTCCCAAGTGCAGTGTTTACATCTGTTCTCTACCCTAAACACCCACTAATTACCCATCAATCACCCCCTGTCACTGCTACCTATCAGATTAGACCCCTATCTGCCCCTAGGGCACTCAATCACCCGCCCACACCCTCAGAATGCCCTCAGACCCCAGCCCTGATCACCTCGCCAGTGCATTTCTTGCATCTATTCCCCCCTCTAATCACACCTTGAGACACCCATCAATCACCTCCTGTCACCCCCTAGCACACCTACCCATCAGATCAGGCCCTAATTTTTCCCCCGTGTGGGCTCCTGATCACTCGGCCAAACCCTCAGATCCCCCTCAGACCCCCTTCCGATCACCTCCCCAGTGCATTGATTGCATCTATTTTCCCCTCTAACCACCCCCTGAGACACCCATCAATCACCTCCTGTCACCCCCCTAGCACTCCTATCCATCAGATCAGGCCCAATAATCTAAAAGGCCACCCTGCTTATGACCGGTTCCACAAAATTCGCCCCCTCATAGACCACCTGTCATCAAAATTTGCAGATGCTTATACCCCTGAACAGTCATTTTGAGACATTTGGTTTCCAGAATACTCACGGTTTTGGGCCTGTAAAATGCCAGGGCGGTATAGGAACCCCACAAGTGACCCCATTTTAGAAAAAGACACCCCAAGGTATTCTGTTAGGTGTATGACGAGTTCATAGAATTTATTTTTTGTCAAAAGTTAGCGGAAATTGATTTTTATTGTTTTTTTTTCACAAAGTGTCATTTTTCACTAACTTGTGACAAAAAATAAAATCTTCTATGAACTCGCCATACACCTAACGGAATACCTTGGGGTGTCTTCTTTCTAAAATGGGGTCACTTGTGGGGTTCCTATACTGCCCTTGCATTTTAGGGGCCCTAAACCGCGAGGAGTAGTCTAGAAAACAAATGCCTCAAAATGACCTGTGAATAGGACGTTGGGCCCCTTAGCGCACCTAGGCTGCAAAAAAGTGTCACACATGTGGTACCGCCGTACTCAGGAAAAGTAGTATAATGTGTTTTGGGGTGTATTTTTACACATACCCATGCTGGGTGGGAGAAATTTCTATGTAAATGGACAATTGTGTGTAAAAAAATCAAACAATTGTCATTTACAGAGATATTTCTCCCACTTAGCATGGGTATGTGTAAAAATACACCCCAAAACGCATTATACTACTTCTCCTGAGTACGGCGGTACCACGTGTGGCACTTTTTTTTACACCCTAAGTACGCTAAGGGGCCCAAAGTCCAATGAGTACCTTTAGGATTTTGAAATCGTACAGCTAGATTATTTATTTATATATATATATATATATATATATATATATATATATATATATATATATATATATATATATATAATATTATAAAAAATAAGTCACGTGTGTCTAAAACTGCCCACTTCTACCCAGCATGCACCTTGTCATTAGTAAGTCAGCGGCAAACTACTGCACTCAGCAAATTATACCGACAGCTTTCCGCATCACACCGCACACTTACCAACTGCTATCGCTATCACCTTGCACTCTGAATTTTTTTTATGAATTCACTGCAAAAACCCTCATTTACCGCTAGCGGTAATTTCCCGTCCTTCTCTAAACTACCGCACTCACTTTTATGAATCGAGGCCAAAGTAGCTATCATTGTTAACCTACTTTTGAAGAAGGCATGTTTAGTATCTGGCCTCCGTACTTTGAGCAAGGCTCATTCAGATGGACTAGTAAGGTGGTGGGCAGGGGGCACATTGGTATTTTACTAATGCATTAATTTCCCAAATGTATCATCTACCATTCAAGTAGCGGATCCATTGAAATCCATGGAAAACAAAAATAAAGGCTTATTTTCTCAATAAGATTCCAAAGCCTCACACATGAGGACTGTGCTTGGGAGGGATTGGGACTCTGTCCCCCAGGCAACAGTAAGAGCCTGAGTATGTAGAGACGCATTGGCAAAGGGTACGTTTATGCTCTATATTGTGTGTACCATTGTCTGTATTATCAGTCTATAGTGCTGTGACAGCGCTCCTCTTCTTTTCTACAATTTAAACATAGAAAAAACAATCGCACATAGTGCATTACTGTGAATCGCAAAGTACAGTTCCCCACACGTGATCGGGTGGTGCGCCCCACATATTCTAGCCCACAAGGGCATATAGCCCACAAGGGCATCTATATGTCTTAATATGCCCTTGTGGGCTAGAATATGTGGGGCGCACCACCCGATCATTACACAAAAGGATAGGGGAACATGTGGCAAACATAATTAAAGGACTGGCCACACATAGTGTTTCCAATCACTTTAAAACACATCACAATAGAGACCCCGCTGGACTGAAGTTTATGGGGGTAGAGTCACATGTTAAGAGGTGGAGAGGTTCGAGTGTAGTGAGGGACATCTCCCAAGCGGAGGGGAGATGGATATTTAATATGCGATCACTGTCCCCGAGGGGACTCAATGTAGATTTTGATTTAAATTGTTTTATTACAAATGATGTATGAATTTTTGAACACTGAGAATCCTGTGGCTCCTTTGTATATTTAAAGTGGGGGTCACACACTTGTTTACAATACCACACTAGCTAAGGGGAGGGGACATAGAGGCCAATTAAGGGCACAGTATATGATGGGGAGGAGATACACAGCATTCTCACTCAGTAGGCGGGTGCCAATGGAGGCACTGCAGCATGTAAACTGAGGAGGTGTTGATATTTGGGCCTAAAGGAATCTTTTTGTGACTGTTGTCTGTAATTAGAGGGCAAGGTATTGCAGCCCAGGAATAAACAGCTATTGCCCAATTAAACAACAAGGTGCCTCAAGTAGAAGATCCTTAATGGAAACATGTAAGTAATAGAAGCAAAGATATTGAGCTCCTTGTGCAAAGCCCCCTTTCATCTGGGCTTTGTCGACCCCTTGAGTATCATAGGGATGGTGATAGTGGCCACCTTTAACCAGTCCCCCATGTTGAAATTAACAGGCAGGATGGAGGAGTTGATTTCTATTAAATCTTAGAGGTGTCCTTTTTTAGTTTTTGGTTTTTATTAACAAGATTTTTTATTCCGAATGAAAATCATTGAACCAGAAAAAAATGGAACATTGGGACTTTTTAAAATATAAAATATATTCTTAAACAAGGGTGTTCCACCCTTATGTTCAATCATGAGTTGATATACTGGCAAACCTAGCTTTAATAAGTTAGCTAAATGGCCACAAGATGGCACTGTTTTAGACTGTAAGATTTTCTTCAGCCAAAAGGGTGGAAGTTAGTAATCTGGCCACAAGATGGCATTAACCCTCATCACAGGTTTTAGTCATCAGATAGGGCCGGGACATCAGTGTTCCAGACGGCCACTGATGACGTCATAATAAGGAAGTAGTGGATGCCTAGGCACCCATAGACTACACAATAGAGCTAGCTCTCAGTATAAAAGACGTCAGCGCCCTAGTGACGTCAGCCCCTGATGAGTCCATTGGACGAAACGCGTCGGGCGTGACCAGGAGCGTTGACGTCACTGGGATCTGGAAGGTCAGGAGACAGGCTGCCACGAGGAGCGGGGAAGTTCGGGACGCCGACACCGCCAGCAGAGAAGCTTTATTGCTAGGCTGCAATGCCTGAAATGCCTGTTATCTTCCTATACAAGTGAGTGCGCTGATATTGCGCAGGCCATAACTTTTAGCCCAACGGTTTTATGCTATGTGTGTTCTTATATGTTTTTCATGTGGAATTTTTCATTAAATACGGATCATCCAATTGTGAACTAAACTATCGTGGAAGTGTCATTGGAGTTGGCCGCTCTATAGGCTAAGCGCTAGACCCACCTGGACTGTGAGGTGGTGTCAATCTGGTGAGCTGCTAGTGTGGAGGGGCTGTAGAGACCACGAGTGATGCACAATTGAGCACTTATGCACGTGTGGGGAACTGTACTTTGCGATTCACAGTAATGCACTATGTGCGATTGTTTTTTCTATGTTTAAATTGTAGAAAAGAAGAGGAGCGCTGTCACAGCACTATAGACTGATATTCAAGGACTTGTGATAGCGAACACTCGATTGAAGCATATGCTATTGCACCCGTTTGTACTCTGGCAGGCGCAGTTTGTGTTTATTATATTGTCTGTATTATGTAGATGGTTGTTTCTTACTCTGTACAGCGTCACGGAATATGGTATGTTGGCAATTTATAAATCAACTAGCTGAAGACTTGGTGTTGCTCGGTATGTATTTGGTTGTTGTTTGCTCTGCCCACTTTTCTAACCTTGCCACACAGTCTCTCAATGACCAAGTGTGTGTACTTTTGGGGTCCTCTGAATCAATGTGAACAGTTTATCAATCTAGAAGACAAGATAAAACAGGAGCGCTCTATGGTGCATTAACGTTTTATTTCTGTTAAAAAAGGATTAAAATTGCACTTACAAGATGTAAATGCTGTAAAACCATGTCGCCCAAGATCCGGGCTATGAGGATTCCCTTTCTTTCTCTCCTTCCTCCGAATCCCAATCGCTGTGGCCAGTAGCAGGGAGGTCGAGATGGATATTAGACTTGGGGGTGGGTTGGGATCGTCTGGACCTCTTAGTTCAGTGCCTGTAGCATCATTACGTGTTTCGGCGTGCCTACGCCTTCATCAGATGATGCTACAAGCAAGTGCACTGCTTAAATAAACCTATTTTTTTGGTTAATTGCTGGTAATAAGGGGCGGGGTTATCCCGTGGGCGGGTTTTTCAGGACTGCTCTGCCTGTAATTGGTTCTTTAGTACAAGCAAACCTTTTGCCTCTATTGGGATACATATACATATATACACACTACCCATCTGTCTAGATTGCTAAAAAAAATAGGAGTCAAATATATTTTTGTATTAAAGAAAGGTGTTCACCTCTTATGTTGTAACGCTGTCAGAAGCGAAGACGATGGCTCCATGCATTCTGATGGACTGGATGCGCGGACTGCGCATCCTGTATGGGCGTATCTGTCCGGGAGACTAAGGGCGGAAATGACGTTTGCGCTCTGCCCAAGTAATGGGCGGAAATGCTTGATACGTTCGCTGCCCTTGTTTCAATTGCTAGGGGCGACAGCGGCTTCTCTACACTGCCCAACTTGTGGGCGGGGATGTTGCTAACGTATGTTAGCATGTTTGTTATTACAGGTTGCGTTACAACTGTTATCTACGTGTCGCATCAATTGTGAAGGGCATTGAACAGAGTGGGAATGCCTTGCGTAATGGCTTACTGTCCTCTACTTGTCTGCGAGTAAGCATTCCTAGTGTTGGCCACATTAAATATAAACATTCCTGATACTGGCCACCTAAAACAACCATTCAGGATACAGTTGCAATTTATATCTCCCTATACAGAGTGACCATAGTCGGGGGCAACAATCTGGAAGTAAAACATGTCTGATTAAAAAAACATAAAAACAAAATAAATACTCTAATTTACAGAAATTCGTAATACATAAAACTGTGCATGAACTGCATCTAAGCTTTCATTTAAACCGTTAGGCGCTAGAGAATTAAATCGGAATATCCAGCAGGACTCTCTTTCACACAGTTTTTTTAGTCTTATTCCTTTATGGAAACTTTTAGGGATCACCTCCAATCCCATTATCCTGAGAGTTTCTGTGCTCCCAACCCCCCCCCCCCCCCCCCCCCCCCCCATGGTGCTTTTTGAAGTGTCTTGAGACACTATGATTATCTGATTGGTCTACAATGTTTCGCTTATGCTCGCCTAGCCTCTGTCTCAAAGGTCTTAGAGTTCTACCAATGTACACCTTGGGACAACCACAAGTCAACATGTATACAACAAAGTTACTAGTACAGTTAATAAAATCCTTTAGTTTGACTGTTTTGTCATTCCCGTCTTTGACTTTGTGTGTCCTATGTCTCATAAATGTGCAACATCCACATCTTTTCACATTGCACTTAAAATTGCCTTTTAGTGTAGGAAAACATTAAGATTGAGTTTTTTTCTCAGGCCTGATGTTGGTTGGTGCAATTTTATTTTTCAGGGACATCGCTTTCTTAAACACCAGGTTCGCCAGGAATTACTTCTCTTAGGATTGGATCCTGCATAATTATCGGCCAATTTTTCTTAATTATATTTTTTATGCTTTTTGCACCCTCATTGTAGGTGGTAATGAAGGTTGAACTATTTTGGCCAATATCGGTTTTTTTTTGGGGGGGGGTTGTTTTTCTGGTCATGATATTTGTACTCTTCCATGGCCTTTGTCACCTGTCTCTTATCATATCCCTTTTCTAGGAATTTGGCCGCTAGGATATCTCCTTGTGTCTCAAAGTCTGCATCTCTTGTGCAATTCCGTTGTCGACAAAACTGACTTCTCGGGATATTTCTGATCCAGCCTGGGTGGTGGCAGCTGGATGCATGTAGGTATGAGTTACCAGCAGTGGGCTTAAAATGAGTCTTTGAACAGATTTCGCCCCCTTCATTAGCGAATAACTCTAGATCCAAAAACACAATGCTTTCACAGTTTACAGTGTGGGTGAATTCTAACCCAAAATGGTTGTTACAGAATCCGAGGAATTGGGTGAATCTGTCAATGCTCCCATCCCATATAATCAAGATGTCGTCAATGTAACGTGTGTACATGACGAGATGTTCCTTGTATGGGTTGAAAGTCCAGATGCACTTATTCTCCCATTGTGCCATATATAGGTTTGCGAAACTGGGGGCAAATCCCGCCCCCATACTTGTTCCGCAAGTCTGCAAGTAGAACTGGTCCATGAATGTAAAATAATTGTGACTTAAGGCAAACTCTAGTAGTTCCAGCACAAAATTTGCCTGATCGGGTGAGAACATTACATCTTCTGCTAGGAAGGGTTTTGTGGCCTCTATCCCCTCCTCATGAGGGATACATGTGTATAAAGAGGACACATCGAGAGTTGCCCAGAGATATCCTTCAACCCATGTGTAGTGGGACAGGGTTTCTAATACATGGGACGAATCCCTGGTGTAGGCCTCAGTCTGAACAACCAAAGGTTGTAGGAAATGATCAATGTATGATGAGACGTTTGCCAATAGACCATCCAGCCCAGCTACAATTGGCCTCCCTGGTGGGTTATCGGGGTTCTTATGGACCTTAGGGATATGGTAAAAGTAGGGTACTATCGGGTGGGGGGCCACTAGGAATTTCCTTTCATCTTCATTTATAAGTTTTTTTGCAAAGGCTGCAGAGACTATATTGTTTAACTTCATTTGAAATTCGTCCGTCGGATCTCGCGAGAGTACGCGATAAGTAGAGGGATCAGATAGTAATCTCGAGCCCTCCTCTATGTACCTCTCTATGTCCATCAGGACTATTCCGCCCCCTTTGTCAGCCTGCTTGATAACTATTTGTTTATTTTCAAATTTCTGAGAGCTTCTTGTTCATTCTTACTGAGATTGTGATGTTTCCTCTGACCACCACCTTTACATAAAGTTTCAGGTGAAAATGGGAGGTGTTTTTACATTAAAAGTGTAACACCACTTGAAGAAACAGCAAACAGGTGTACTGTAATGAAATGGTACAGATATTTTGGAATTCTAGTTTAGATTTCTATACTATTCTTCTGGAATACTGCATCCCCCATAAGTGAAAGACCTGTTGCTGAAAATGCAAGGCTTTTTAGCTGCGGGTGTTAAAATGTGAACTTAATCCTGTTTGGTCTATTGAATTTGAAAGGTAATTTTAATCACTTTAGAAAGCTACATCTACATATCACACATGTACGTAAGTATTCTGTCAGTACAAAATCGCTCACCTGGAACACTACATACAGGATTTCCTAAGCTGAATACTTGTCACCGTGACCACGGATGGCATCACATTCAGGTAACCATAACTTCAGTAGTCAGAGAAGGCAGATAACACACTTTTCTTTTATGACCAGAGTTTAATCTAAAGCTCAGTATTGTGCCAGTGGACTTCTATATTATGATCTCACTGCAGTACCAAATCCCAGTGCCAGGTGAACATGGATGTGAGGTCCTTACTTGTACCTACCAGTCCTGGGGTCCAAGCCACAAGACCTCCCAGCTAATAGTGCAATAATGAGGTCTAATGATAGGCACCACAGTTTGGCAGACCAAAGAATATAAACTTAGCTTTGTAATTTATGAAGAATTATGTAATCATTTGTGTTTGACTGTATTATCAAACTGACTGAAAATGATCTCAGCAGCTGCTGCTAATTGTAAATCATATATGTATGGTGAAAGGAAATTAGTATGAATAAATTGTATACAACTTAATAAATAAGTCAATTTAATTCTTAAAGGGACTCCGAGTTAAAAAAAAAAAAAAATGAAAATGGTACTCACCGTGGGCTTTCTGCAGCCCAGTGTAGGTCGGGAGGTCCCACGACTGCGTCCTGGCTCTTCTCCCAGGTCTTCTCCCAGAGATGGCTGCCCGGCTGTTTCCGGGCGGCTCCAGACGACACTGGCCCGAGTGTCTGGCTCTCTCTTCCTCATGTCAGCCGTGACGTATGCGAAAGAGAGAGCCCGACACTCGGGCCAGTGCGTCTAGAGCCGCCCGGAAGCCGCCGGCCAGCCATCTTTGGGAGAAGACCTGGGAAAAGAGCCAGGACGCCGTCGTGGGACCTCCCGACCTACACTGGGCTGCAGAAAGCCCACAGTGAGTTCCAATTTATCTATTTAATTTTTTTTTGAGCTCTGAGTCCCTTTAAAGGAATTTGTAATTAAATATGAAGAGCCTACAGTCTGCATCTAGACTATCAATGATTAACTTAAAGGAAACCAACACAAAAAACGATATAGGCCTCGATTCATAAAGCATTACCACATGCGTTATCGCCCAAGCGGTAAATTACTGCATGGTATGTTGTTGATAGTGGATTCCTAAAAATTAATGCATGTTTTACCGCATGCGGTAATAGTGCGGTAATGAAAACGTTGTTTGTGTCGGTAAACTGAATGAAGTGTATTCATGGAAAAAAAAGGGGAGTAAGGAAGCGATAAATAACATGTTATCGCCAACAAAGACCTGCCGAGTTTGCTCTACACAGTAGCATTTTAGGTGACAAATGGAGCCCCTTCAACTTAATGTTATGGAATTTTTGAGGATACAGAGGGGGAAGGGTGGTTGTAATATCGCCCAGGCTTTTAGAAATCGTACAGTTAGATAACTTATATATATCTCACGTGTGTCTAAAACTGCCCACTTCTACCCAGCATGCACCTTGTCATTAGTAAGTCAGCGGCAAACTACTGCACTCAGCAAATTATACCGACTGCTTTCCGCATCACACCGCACACTTACCAACTGCTATCGCAATCACCTTGCACTCTGAATTTTTTTTATGAATTCACTGCAAAAACCCTCATTTACCGCTAGCGGTAATTTCCCGCCCTTCTCTAAACTACCGCACTCACTTTTATGAATAGAGGCCAAAGTAGCTATCATTGTTAACCTACTTTTGAAGAAGGCATGTTTAGTATCTGGTCTCCGTACTTTGAGCAAGGCTCATTCAGATGGACTAGTAAGGTGGTGGGCAGGGGGCACATTGGTATTTTACTAATGCATTAATTTCCCAAATGTATCATCTACCATTCAAGTAGCGGATCCATTGAAATTCATGGAAAACAAAAATAAAGGCTTATTTTCTCAATAAGATTCCAAAGCCTCACACATGAGGACTGTGCTTGGGAGGGATTGGGACTCTGTCCCCCAGGCAACAGTAAGAGCCTGAGTATGTAGAGACGCATTGGCAAAGGGTACGTTTATGCTCTATATTGTGTGTACCATTGTCTGTATTATGTAGATGGTTGTTTCTTACTCTGTACAGCGTCACGGAATATGGTATGTTGGCAATTTATAAATCAACTAGCTGAAGACTTGGTGTTGCTCGGTATGTATTTGGTTGTTGTTTGCTCTGCCCACTTTTCTAACCTTGCCACACAGTCTCTCAATGACCAAGTGTGTGTACTTTTGGGGTCCTCTGAATCAATGTGAACAGTTTATCAATCTAACAAATCTGATTCACTGTTTGTGGCTCCACTCCTCTTCTGAATTTGAACCCCAGTCACCCAATAAGACTTGCAGGTTTGAGGCATCTGTCATTAACAGTGTAAGAATGGCAGCAAATTAAATATTCCCCTTGAAAATTAATAGGTGAATTTTGATCGGCTGTTCTAGGCTCCACCCAATTTCCTGAATATTAGTTACTAACTGTGCCAAGTTTGAGAACACTAACAGTGTAAGAATGGCTATAATCAATCAAATTTAATTGGCTGTAGCTCCTTTCTTAATTTTAACCTCAGTCATCCAATGATCAACTGTATGAGGTTTGAAGCCTCTGCCATTAATGGGGTAAGAATGGCTGCAATTTAAAAGATACATGAGGCTAAACAAATTACTGTAGATTTACTTACCTGTGGCTTCCTCCAGCCTGTATCCCTCCGTAACAGCCGCTGACCCAGATCAGGGTCGCAGCGCACGCACGCACAGTGCTACTGCACAAAACGCCACTGACTGAGGTGGACTTCAAAAGAGTGCCTTACAGTTGAACTGTGTGCAAGAAACACAGACTTCTAGAGGCTGGAGGAAGCCCCATGTAAGTAAATCAGCAGTAATTGATTTTGCCTCATGTATCCTTTAAATATCCCTCTTAAAAAGCAATAGGTGATTTTAATTGGCTGTTGTAGGCTCCACCCATTTTCCTGATTATTAATCTGTCAACAGTGTAAGAATGACTGCAGTTTACATTTTTCCATGTAAAATAAATGACTTGAAGTTTGGCTGTTTTAAGCACGACACAATTTTTTTTACCTCTGTTACCAACTGTGCCAAGTTTGGGGACTCTGGCTTTATTCCTGTGAGAATGGTAGCCTTTCAAATTTTTCCCATTGATGCTAATTGGCTGGGGGAGGGAGAGAAGCCGCAAAAAAAAATATACAAAACAATTAACCCTTTCCACTTGTATGTCCTGCACGGCAGGACATACAGTGGTTTGCAAAAGTATTTGGCCCACTTGAAGTTTTCCACATTTTATCACATTACTGCCACAAACATGCATAAATGTTAATGGCATTCCACATGAAAGACCAATACACAGTGGTGTACATGTGAGAAGTGGATCAAAAATCATACATGATTCCAAACATTTTTTTTTTTACAAATAACTGCAAAGTGGGGTGTGCGTAATTATTCAGCCCCCTGAGTCAATACTTTGTAGAACCACCTTTTGCTGCAATTACAACTGCCAGTCTTTTAGGGTATGTTTCTACCAGCTTTGCACATCTAGAGACTAAAATCCTTGCCAATTCTTCTTTGCAAAACAGCTCCAGCTCAGTCAGATTAGATGGACAGCATTTGTGAACAGCAGTTTTCAGATCTTGCCACAGATTCCCGACTGGATTTAGATCTGGACTTTGACTGGGCCATTTTAACACATGGATATGTTTTGTTTTAAACCATTCCATTGTTGCCCTTACTTTGTCGTTGTCCTGCTGGAAGGTGAACCTCCACTCCAGTCTCAAGTCTTTTGCAGACTTCAAGAGGTTTTCTTCCAAGATTGCCCGGTATTTGGCTCCATCCATCTTCCCATCAACTCTGACCAGCTTCTCTGTCCCTGCTAAAGAGAAGTACCACCGGAGCATGATGTTGCCACCACCATATTTGATAGTGGGAATGGTGTGCTCAGAGTGATGTGCAGTGTTAGTTTTCTGCCACACATAGCGTTTTGCATTTTGGTCAAAAAGTTCAATTTTGGTCTCATCTGACCAGAGCACCTTCTTCCACGTTTGCTGTGTCCCCCACATGGCTTGTGGCAAACTGCAAACGGGACTTCTTATGCTTTAACAATGGCTTTCTTCTTGCCACTCTTCCATAAAGGCCAACATTGTGCAGTGCACGACTAATAGTTGTCCTATGGACAGATTCCCCTACCTGAGCTGTAGATCTCTGTAGCCCGTCCAGAGTCACCATGGGCCTCTTAACTGCATTTCTGATCAGCGATCTCCTTGTTCGGCCTGTGAGTTTAGGTGGACGGCCTTGTCTTGGTAGGTTTAGTTGTGCCATACTCCCATTTCTGAATGATCGCTTGAACAGTGCTTAATGGAATGTTCAAGGCTTTGGAGATCTTTTTGTAGCCTAAGCCTGCTTTAAATTTCTCAACTTTATCCCTGACCTGTCTGGTGTGTTGTTTGGACTTCATGGTGTTGTTGCTCCCAAGATTCTCTTAGATAACCTCTGAGGCTGTCACAGAGCAGTTGTATTTGTACTGACAGATTACACACAGGTGCACTATAGTCATTAGCACTCATCAGGCTAATGACTATGGGCAACTGACTGCACTCAGACCAAATGGGTTGAATAATTACACATACCCCACTTTGCAGTTATTGATTTGTAAAAAAATGTTTGGAATCATGTATGATTTTTGTTCCACTTCTCATGTGTATACCACTTTGTATTGGTCTTTCACATGGAATTCCAATTAAATTGAGGTTTGTGGCAGTAATGTAACAAAATGTGGAAAACTTCAAGGGGGCCAAATACTTTTGCAAACCACAGCAGAGGTTTGCAGGCACATCTGTCCCCCAACAATTCCCGATCTCTCATCTAGTGTACCCTGGCTCGTAGACTTAGTACATCCCCCCCCCCCCCCTTTCCCAAAACCAGAATGGCGCAAACATCACTACCAGGAAGCAGTGGCGGCTCCAGGAAATTTTTTTAGGGGGTGCTATGCAGGTGCTGGACCAATTTCCGGGGGAGCTGACGACCTGCGGCGCGCGAAGCGCGCCGCGCCAAAAATGGGTGTGGCCACAACCTGCGGCGCGCGAAGCGCGCCGCGGCGAAAAAATGGGCGTGGTCATGACCGGATGAGGGCGGGGCTAACTGTAATTTAAAGTGAACCCAGGGTGAGAGTGATATGGTGGCTGCCATATTTATTTCCTTTTAAACAATACTAGTTGCCTGGCAGCCCTGCTGATCTATTTGGCTGTAGTAGTGAACTGAATTACACCAGAAACAAGCCATGCAGCTAATCTTGTCAGTTCTGACAATATTGTCAGAAACCCCTGACCTGCTGCATGCTTGTTCAGGGTCTATGGTTGAAAGAATAAGAGGCAGAGGACCAGCACGGCAGCCAGGCAACTGGTATTGCTTAAAGGGAGATAAATATGGCAGCCTCAATATTATTCTCACCTCGGGTTCCCTTTAAAAGTGCAACGCAAAGACAGAGGGCCCAAGTTTTGGTGACCCTTTTCCCAGAAAATTCACATAATTGTGCAGGTTTTCTCAAGAAAATACACGTAATGTGAGCAGATTTTAACAAAAAACACGTCCAATGACCCCAATATGCACAATCGTTATCAGATATGGCCCCAATATGCACAATCGTTATCAGATATGGCCCCAATATGCACAATCGTTATCAGATATGGCCCCAATATGCACAATCGTTATCAGATATAGCCCCAATATGCACAATCGGTAGCAGATATGACCCCAATATGCACAATCGTTAGCAGATATGACCCCAATATGCACAATCGTTATCAGATATGGCCCCAATATGCACAATCGTTATCAGATATGGCCCCAATATGCACAATCGGTAGCAGATATGGTCCCAATATGCACAATCGGTAGCAGATATGGTCCCAATATGCACAATCGGTAGCAGATATGGTCCCAATATGCACAATCGGTGGCAGATATGGTCCCAATATGCACAATCGGTGGCAGATATGGTCCCAATATGCACAATCGGTGGCAGATATGGTCCCAATATGCACAATCGGTGGCAGATATGGTCCCAATATGCACAATCGGTGGCAGATATGGTCCCAATATGCACAATCGGTGGCAGATATGGTCCCAATATGCACAATCGGTGGCAGATATGGTCCCAATATGCACAATCGGTGGCAGATATGGTCCCAATATGCACAATCGGTGGCAGATATGGTCCCAATATGCACAATCGGTGGCAGATATGGTCCCAATATGCACAATCGGTGGCAGATATGGTCCCAATATGCACAATCGGTGGCAGATATGGCCCCAATATGCACAATCGGTAGCAGATATGACCCCAATATGCACAATCGGTAGCAGATATGACCCCAATATGCACAATCGGTAGCAGATATGACCCCAATATGCACAATCGGTAGCAGATATGACCCCAATATGCACAATCGGTAGCAGATATGACCCCAATATGCACAATCGGTAGCAGATATGACCCCAATATGCACAATCGGTAGCAGATATGACCCCAATATGCACAATCGGTAGCAGATATGACCCCAATATGCACAATCGGTAGCAGATATGACCCCAATATGCACAATCGGTAGCAGAAATGACCCCAATATGCACAATCGGTAGCAGAAATGACCCCAATATGCACAATCGGTAGCAGAAATGACCCCAACATGCACAATCGGTAGCAGATATCGCCCCAATATGCACAATCCGTAGCAGATATGACCCCAATATGCACAATCCGTAGCAGATATGACCCCAATATGCACAATCCGTGGCAGATATGACCCCAATATGCACAATCCGTGGCAGATATGACCCCAATATGCACAATCCGTGGCAGATATGACCCCAATATGCACAATCCGTGGCAGATATGACCCCAATATGCACAATCCGTAGCAGATATGACCCCAATATGCACAATCCGCATCACCTGAAAAAGAAAAGAAAAACCCATTTACTCACCTACAGCCAGAAGACCTTCTTTCCCGACCTCCCGTCCCGAGTCCCGACCTCATTGTGGCGCGCAGCGCCCGCGCGCCCACGATCCTCTTCCTTCCCGACGTCACGACGAGACTTCCTGCCTGCATGCAGAGAGCAGGGCTACGGGAAAATGGCCGCCCGAAGTCTGCAGAACAGGGCTCCGGGCGGCCATCTTACCGTAGCCCTGCCTGCTGCTCCGTGCTGCCGGTGTGTGAACTGACTTGGCGTCTTTTAGACGCCTGAAGTCAGTTCACTCCAGGGGGTGCTTTGGGGGTGCTTGGACAATTCTAGGGGGTGCTCGAGCACCCCCAAGCACCCCCCTGGCGCCGCCACTGCCAGGAAGTGTCAGATTCCTTCTTGCACTGGACATGGAGAAGCATCTAAAATGGTAGCCAGCATATATCATTGCTTTAACCACTTGAGGACCTAGGGCTTTCTACCCCTTAAGGACCGGCCACTTTTTTTCCATTCAGACCACTGCAGCTTTCACGGTTTATTGCTCGCTCATACAACCTACCACCTAAATGAATTTTGGCTCCTTTTCTTGTCACTAATAAAGCTTTCTTTTAGTGCTATTTGATTGCTCCTGCGATTTTTACTTTTTATTATATTCAGCAAAAAAGACATGAATTTTGGCAAAAAAATGATTTTTTTAACTTTCTGTGCTGACAGTTTTCAAATAAAGTAAAATTTCTGTATACATGCAGCGCGAAAAATGTGGACAAACATGTTTTTGATAAAAAAAACCCATTCAGTGTATATTTATTGGTTTGGGTAAAAGTTATAGCGTTTACAAACTATGGTGCAAAAAGTGAATTTTCCCATTTTCAAGCATCTCTGACTTTTCTGACCCTCTGTCATGTTTCATGAGGGGCTAGAATTCCAGGATAGTATAAATACCCCCCAAATGACCCCATTTTGGAAAGAAGACATCCCAAAGTATTCACTGAGAGGCATAGTGAGTTCATAGAAGATATTATTTTTTGTCACAAGTAAGCGGAAAATGACACTTTGTGAAAAAAAAAAAAAAAAAAAAAAAGTTTCCATTTCTTCTAACTTGCGACAAAAAAAAAATGAAATCTGCCACGGACTCACCATGCTCCTCTCTGAATACCTTGAAGTGTCTACTTTCCAAAATGGGGTCATTTGTGGGGTGTGTTTACTGTCCTGACATTTTGGGGGTGCTAAATTGTAAGCACCCCTGTAAAGCCTGAAGGTGCTCATTGGACTTTGGACCCCTTAGCGCAGTTAGGGTGCAAAAAAGTGCCACACATGTGGTATTGCCGTACTCAGGAGAAGTAGTATAATGTGTTTTGGGGTGTATTTTTACACATACCCATGCTGGGTGGGAGAAATATCTCTGTAAATGACAATTTGTTAATTTTTTTTACACACAATTGTCCATTTACAGAGATCTTTCTCCCACTCAGCATGGGTATGTGTAAAAATACACCACAAAACACATTATACTACTTCTCCTGAGTACGGCGATACCACATGTGTGGCACTTTTTTGCACCCTAACTGCGCTAAAGGGCCCAAAGTCCAATGAGTACCTTTAGAATTTCACAGGTCATTTTGAGAAATTTCGTTTCAAGACTACTCCTCACGGTTTAGGGCCCCTAAAATGCCAGGGCAGTATAGGAACCCCACAAATGACCCCATTTTAGAAAGAAGACACCCCAAGGTATTCCGTTAGGAGTATAGTGAGTTCATAGAAGATTTTATTTTTTTGTCAAAAGTTAGCGGAAATTGATTTTAATTGTGTTTTTTCACAAAGTGTCATTTTCCACTAACTTTTGACAAAAAATAAAATCTTCTATGAACTCACCATACTCCTAACGGAATACCTTGGGGTGTCTTCTTTCTAAAATGGGGTCATTTGTGGGGTTCCTATACTGCCCTGGCATTTTAGGGGCCCTAAACCGTGAGGAGTAGTCTTGAAACGAAATTTCTCAAAATGACCTGTGAAATTCTAAAGGTACTCATTGGACTTTGGGCCCTTTAGCGCAGTTAGGGTGCAAAAAAGTGCCACACATGTGGTATCGCCGTACTCAGGAGAAGTAGTACAATGTGTTTTGGGGTGTATTTTTACACATACCCATGCTGGGTGGGAGAAATACCTCTGTAAATGGACAATTGTGTGTAAAAAAATCAAAAGATTGTCATTTACAGAGGTATTTCTCCCACCCAGCATGGGTATGTGTAAAAATACACCCCAAAACACATTATACTACTTCTCCCGAGTACGGCGATACCACATGTGTGGCACTTTTTTGCACCCTAACTGCACTAAGGGGCCCAAAGTGCAATGAGTACCTTTAGGATTTCACAGGTCATTTTTGTTTCAAGACTACTCCTCACGGTTTAGGGCCCCTAAAATGCCAGGGCAGTATAGGAACCCCACTAATGACCCCATTTTAGAAAGAAGACACCCCAAGGTATTCCGTTAGGAGTATGGTGAGTTCATAGAAGTTTTTATTTTTTTGTCACAAGTTAGCGGAAATTGATTTTAATAGTTTTTTTTCACAAAGTGTCATTTTCCGCTAACTTGTGACAAAAAATAAAATCTTCTATGAACTCACCATACTCCGTACGGAATACCTTTGGGTGTCTTCTTTCTAGAATGGGGTCATTTGTGGGGTTCCTATACTGCCCTGGCATTTTAGGGGCCCTAAACCGTGAGGAGTAGTCTTGAAACCAAATGTCGCAAAATGACCTGTGAAATCCTAAAGGTACTCATTGGACTTTGGGCCCCTTAGCGTACTTAGGGTGTAAAAAAGTGTCACACATGTGGTACCGCCGTACTCAGGAGAAGTAGTATAATGCGTTTTGGGGTGTATTTTTACACATACCCATGCTAAGTGGGAGAAATATCTCTGTAAATGACAATTGTTTGATTTTTTTACACACAATTGTCCATTTACATAGAAATTTCTCCCATCCAGCATGGGTATGTGTAAAAATACACCCCAAAACACATTATACTACTTTTCCTGAGTACAGCGGTACCACATGTGTGACAATTTTTTGCAGCCTAGGTGCGCTAAGGGGCCCAACGTCCTATTCACAGGTCATTTTGAAGCATTTGTTTTCTAGACTACTCCTCGCGGTTTAGGGCCCCTAAAATGCCAGGGCAGTATAGGAACCCCACAAGTGACCCCATTTTAGAAAGAAGACACCCCAAGGTATTCCGTTAGGTGTATGGCGAGTTCATAGAAGATTTTATTTTTTGTCACAAGTTAGTGAAAAATGACACTTTGTGAAAAAAAACCAATAAAAATTAATTTCCGCTAACTTTTGACAAAAATAAAATCTTCTATGAACTCGTCATACACCTAACAGAATACCTTGGGGTGTCTTTTTTTCTAAAATAGGGTCACTTGTGGGGTTCCTATACCGCCCTGGCATTTTACAGGCCCAAAACCGTGAGTAGTCTGGAAACCAAATGTCTCAAAATGACTGTTCAGCGGTATAAGCATCTGCAAATTTTGATGACAGGTGGTCTATGAGGGGGCGAATTTTGTGGAACCGGTCATAAGCAGGGTGGCCTTTTAGATGACAGGTTGTATTGGGCCTGATCTGATGGATAGGAGTGCTAGGGGGGTGACAGGAGGTGATTGATGGGTGTCTCAGGGGGTGGTTAGAGGGGAAAATAGATGCAATCAATGCACTGGGGAGGTGATCGGAAGGGGGTCTGAGGGGGATCTGAGGGATTGGCCGAGTGATCAGGAGCCCACACGGGGCAAATTGGGGCCTGATCTGATGGGTAGGTGTGCTAGGGGGTGACAGGAGGTGATTGATGGGTGTCTCAAGGTGTGATTAGAGGGGGGAATAGATGCAAGCAATGCACTGGCGAGGTGATCAGGGCTGGGGTCTGAGGGCATTCTGAGGGTGTGGGCGGGTGATTGAGTGCCCTAGGGGCAGATAGGGGTCTAATCTGATAGGTAGCAGTGACAGGGGGTGATTGATGGGTAATTAGTGGGTGTTTAGGGTAGAGAATAGATGGAAACACTGCGCTTGGGTGGTGATCTGATGTCGGATCTGCGGGCGATCTATTGGTGTGGGTGGGTGATCAGTTTGCCCGCAAGGGGCAGGTTAGGGGCTGATTGATGGGTGGCAGTGACAGCGGGTGATTGATGGGTGGAAGTGACAGGGGGTGATTGATGGGTGGCAGTGACAGGGGGTGATTGATGGGTGATTGATAGGTGATTGACAGGTAATCAGTGGGTTATTACAGGGGAGAACAGATGTAAATATTGCACTGGCGAATTGATAAGGGGGGGTCTGAGGGCAATCTGAGCGTGTAGGCGGGCGATTGGGTGCCCGCAAGGGGCAGATTAGGGTCTGATCTGATGGGTAACAGTGACAGGTGGTGATAGGGGGTGATTGATGGGTAATTAGTGGGTGTTTAGAGGAGAGAATAGATGTAAACGCTGCGCTTGGGTGGTGATCTGATGTCGGATCTGCGGGCGATCTATTGGTGTGGGTGGGTGATCAGATTGCCCGCAAGGGGCAGGTTAGGGGCTGATTGTTGGGTGGCAGTGACGGGGTGATTGATGGGTGATAGGTGATTGGCAGGTGATTGACAGGTGGTCAGTGGGTTATTACAGGGAAGGACAGATGTAATTAATGCACTGGCGAATTGATAAGGGGGGGGTCTGAGGGCAATCTGAGCGTGTGGGCGGGTGATTGGGTGCCCGCAAGGGGCAGATTAGGGTCTGATCTGATAGGTAACAGTGACAGGTGGTGATAGGGGGTGATTGATGGGTGATTGATGGGTAATTAGTGGGTGTTTAGAGAAGATAACAGATGTAAACAATACATTTGGGAGGTAATCTGACGGCGGGTTTGCGGGCGATCTAATGGTGTGGGTGGGTGATCAGATTGCCCGCAAGGGGCAGGTTAGGGGCTGATTGATGGGTGGCAGTGACAGGGGGTGATTGATGGGTGATAGGTGATTGGCAGGTGATTGACAGGTGATCAGTGGGTTATTACAGGGAAGAACAGATGTAATTAATGCACTGGTGAATTGATAAGGGGGGGTCAGAGGGCAATCTGAGCGTGTGGGCGGGTGATTGGGTGCCCGCAAGGGGCAGATTAGGGTCTGATCTGATAGGTAAAAGTGACAGGTGGTGATAGGGGGTGATTGATGGGTAATTAGTGTGTGTTTAGAGGAGAGAATAGATGTAAACAATGGATTTGGGAGGTGATCTGATGTCGGATCTGCGGGCGATCTATTGGTGTGGGGGGGTGATCAGATTGCCCGCAAGGGGCAGGTTAGGGGCTGGCTGATGGGTGGCAGTGACAGGGGGTGATTGATGGGTGATTGACAGGTGATTGACAGGTGATTGACAGGTGATTGACAGGTGATCAGGGGGATAGATGCATACAGTAAACAGGGGGGGTGGTCTGGGGGGGGGGTCTGGGGAGAATCTGAGGGGTGGGGGGTGATCAGGAGGGGGCAGGGAGCAGGGTGGGGGATAAAAAAAAAAATAGCGTTGACAGATAGTGACAGGGAGTGATTGATGGGTGATTAGGGGGGTGATTGGGTGCAAACAGGGGTCTGGGGGGTGGGCAGGGGGGGGTCTGATGGGTGCTGTGGGCGATCTGGGGCAGGGGGGGGGGGGGAAATCAGTGTGCTTGGTGCAGACTAGGGTGGCTGCAGCCTGCCCTGGTGGTCCCTCGGACACTGGGACCACCAGGGCAGGAGGCAGCCTGTATAATACACTTTGTAAACATTACAAAGTGTATTATACACTTTGTATGCGGCGATCGCGGGGTTAACATCCCGCCGGCGCTTCCGTATGGCCGGCGGGATGTTGCGGCGGGTGAGCGGCGCCAGGCGGAGGCGGAGGATCGCGTCACTGATGACGCGATCGCTCCGCCCATGCCCCTACAAGGACCGCCGCCAATTGTCAATACGGCGGTCCTTGCGGGGTGCACTTCCCGGCCGCCAATTGTACATACGGCGGTCGGGAAGTGGTTAATGCCCAATTGAAATATTAAAGATTTTGCAGTGACAGGAAGACACCAGGTGGCAGGCGTAAAACCACCTATTGTGAAACTTGCTGACACAAGCCAGGATTACACCCAGGAAATTGCTTTAAATTTTTTTTTACCATACCTTAACCAACTTCTCTACTACCAGCCAATAAAAATACCAAACTGTCCAAATAAGGTATTAATTTAAACGTTGTGTGTTACACTGGGGGAGAGTGCATTTCTACTGCCTTTAAGTGGAAAAGGGTAAAAAAAAAAATTGTGGTAGCAAATCAGAAAAGGGTGTAGGGGAATCCCTTGGGTGCAGAGTTGTACAGCCCTGCAGCAAGCCCTCAAAGCTGTAGTGGACTGAATTGTAGAAAAGGACTTGAATTTGTGATTTAAATGAGGCTGGATGACAAGGGGTTAGTTACCCATAAATTTGTTGTCCTCCCTGCTCTTGAAACAGCTTGCACAGCTTATTGGACGTGTTGCAAGCCTCACTATGCGCACTTCCTCCAAGCCGGAAGTGCACGGTGGCGAGGCTTGCAACACGTTATTCCTAATGCTGGGTACACACTGAGATTTTCTGGACGATTTACTGTCGGATCGATTTCCAACATGTTCGATTTGCTTTCTGATAGATTTCCATTCACTTTAATAGGAAATCGATCGGAAAATGCTCAGAAATCGATTAGAAAGCAAATCGAACATGTTGGAAATAATCGATGTGACAGTAAATCGGCCAGAAAATCTCAGTGTGTACCCAGCATAAGTGGAGTTACTTTTAGCTGCAAGTAGCAGCAACCCCTCGTGGAGAACAATTAGAGGGCTGCATGAAGAGATTGGAGCAGTGTTCTCTGATCACTCACCTCCCCGTGATCCATCTGCAGTAGCTCTTCTTCTCAGTCATTACTATGGCGAGATCACTGTCAGTCTTGTGATGACATAGGGTATCTCAGCATAGACATGGGAGGAGGCACGTTCAACCCCTTGAACTGGGGTTTTAACCCCCCCCCCTTTTTTTTTTTAGACATCTGTTAAAAACACCACAAACATCAGTACTAAACAACTCTTTTTGTATTTTAATGTTTCTAACAATTCTTTCCATTTCAAATTTACAACCAGCTATTTCACAAGTGACTCAAGTTCATACAGCAGTTTTTTTTTTTTTGCAAGTGCAGAATCCATATTCTCATGTTGGGACTGCCTAGTATAGATGATCAACAAGATACTAACTGCACTGACTTTCATGTGGCGCTTAGAATCAGGAAAATCCTATGCCTGTTCTGCAGATTTAGACTGGCCCAATACAGACATCTGTTAAACACCACAAACATCACACACAAGTCAGAAAAATTAGCATCTGACTGGTGAGTAATCAGATGCACGGAAGTGAAACCCTTGTTACCCGCATTCAACATCTAACCTAACTGAAACAAGGATTTGGATACTCCATTTGACAAAATAGTGAACAAAATTGAATGCACACAAAAAAAAAAGTGTAAGAAGAAATAAGGTTTGCCATAAAATATTTGCAATATAAAGAGGAATTATTTTATAAAAAAAAAAGTCTCACCATAAGTTAGAACCAGGTCAGGCCACAGAAGAATGAACGCAGAGGGTTGGGGCTGTATACATGTAGTTTCACAGCTCCCATCTGCCACTACTCCAGAAATGCGATAAAATAGTCTTCTGTGAAAATATTACGGTGATCTCGATATTCCTCACTGCTGGTTTTTTTGATTGTTTCCCAAATTGTTTTCTACTAAAATAGTCTAACAGGTGAATTTTAGATCAGTTTTTAACAGAAAGGTATTATTAGGGTGAAGAGCACCAATGCTCTGCACCCATCAAAGTATCAGGGTTCTTGCAATCTCAGGATTAAGCTTTCCAAGACTAGTAAGTAGAAGAAACTGGCATGGTACCCCACAGTTGTCAGGAGGCAATAAAAGCTGTGGGCTGGGTGCATAGTGTGTACAATTTACTAAGGTGCTCCTGGGCTGGAGAGCACAGCCAAGAACAAAGTGATCATTCATGTTTGGTCTTGATTTAGTTATTACATGGAAAAACATGGACCCTGCGTTATAGCAAACCACAGGAAGGTTTACTAAAACCTTGAACAAACGAGTTGTTACAAGTCTATAGTCAGTTACGGACTTGTGTTTTTCTTTCAGTAAATTCTCTCTGCTATGGCAGAGCAACGTGGCTGCTGCTATGGGGAGGAGGACAATGCACAAGGAAATGGTTATCTGAAAAGCTGGATCATTAAATGAGCTTGGGAAGCACCTGTACAGATGCTTGAGTCTTGGCCGAGACTAGTATGAAAGTGAGGGTTACAAACCTCTGTCACCTACTTAAATACGGTAGTTTACAAATCCAGGCATGTAGAATTATCTGTGTGCGATAATGATTGACAGGTTGGTAGGATGGATGACAAATGGATTACACAATTCTAAATACATGCAGGATTATGCAAATTCATCGCAGTTTGAAAAATGGATAAATTGAATAAAACCAAGTTGGAAAATGATTGGTCAATTTTCAAGTTTTATACTCTTGTTTCAACGCTAAATTAACTGCAAGTCATTGACCCTCCTTACTTGGGAAAGGCCTTTGAAAATCAGCCCATGTACCAAATATGACTGGAGAGTTTATTTCTTCCAACTATGAAAATACAGAACACTACCTTACCAGGACTGCAGTCATACAAGCACTGCTGACACACAAAAAAAAAAAAAAAAAAATACACAACAAACATTTTCATCATTTCTCACACTTAAAGAACTCCACCCACCACTATGATTGTATTTGGGTGAAAGTATGTAAAACATACATATTTGGCAAACAGCAATCAATGAAATTACAAGTGGTCCATCTGAAAAAGCCACTACAGCTTCTTACAGGAGTTCAAAGTAAAACAACTTAATAGATTCAAAACGCCAGCAGGAATGGAAAGTGTGACATGTCCACGCCCAACTGCTGGAATAACGTGCCTTCAAGCAAGTGGACCCAGGAGCGACCACATCCCAGCCTTCACGCACTACCACACTGTCAAATGGCAATGGGTGCAGTTCTTGAAAGACACTACTGACATCTTGGAGGACTTTTAATCAACTTACAATTCAATGCATATTACATAAGCAAAAAAAAAAACCAGAACAAAAAACCCACATGGTGCTCTTAATCCGCAAGAAATAAATGAACCGGGCCATTGACCATTTACTCCCTTCTTGCTGATACCCATTTCTTTACAGCTAAAGTCAGAACTCAGAAATACAGTAGAAATGTTTTATTCCAATTTACATTCTTGGTGTTCCAGCAGGACACCTTAGGCTGCAAGTCATGGTCTCTGTAGTAACTTAGGCATTTTGAAGCAGCAGCAAATAAGTTGGTTTACAGTATTTCATCCATCATGCCAGGAATGGATTCAGATTCTTCCGTTTTAGCCATAACGTCAGGTATTTTTTCTGTTCAATTAGTGCCAGGTATTTTAGTTCAGCAGGTTACCACCTTTTACAAAGTTCTTGCTGGTAAAACCTTCTCCAATAGAAAGCTGCAATTGTTTTCAAGGTACAACATCTGGAAAATATATTCTTTACCCTGCAATTAAAAAAAATATATTTATTTGAAATGTAAAAGGGACAATATATTTGGCCAAAAATTAGAATATTCAGTAAAGTGTCAATAAGTAACTTCCTTCATCCTGTATGTGGCATTTAGCTAGACAAAAACAATGGAAAATGTCAATCACCACATTTCTCACTATACCTATACAGACTGTTTTACCACCATGATCTAGCAAGTTAGCAGCCTGCACATTGCGCTCTACATAACTGTGCCCATATATGGTACAATTTTTTTTCATCCAATCTTACCATTTCTATGTAATTTAAGGCAACTGCCTAAATTATCCTCAGTATATTCACTTAATTTACCCTTATACTACAAAGAAATGGTAATATTGGATGAAAAAAATTGTACCATGTATGGGCACCATTAGGGACACCACTACACAATCTTGGCTAGCTGCAGAACAATAAACACAATTTAGAATCCTATCTGAGACCTTTTAAAACATAACTTACTTCATTACAACAAAAAATATTTTTTGTTTAAAAAAATTTAACATGGTTGTGTGGATTAGTGGGTGTATAACTACAGGAGCCCAATTTATCTAGAGCTTGAGATCATCTGTGGTTACTACCCTACACCATGATTAAATACATGCTGAGTTACTTCTAAATCACGTGTCGAACTCCAGGCCTGGAAGGCCAGATCCATGCCAGTGTTTAGGATGGACTGAGAAAGAGGAATGTGTTCTACCTGATGGACCACACCTTTCCTGGTTCAGACCCAGGGACGGCCCGCTCATGAGGCGGGGTGAAACATTTGCCTCAGGCGGCAGATCTGGGGGGGGGGGGACGGCACCCGCCTGTCCATGGATGCTGGGGGCCGCCCGCCGAGCTGGAGTGGTAGCTGGCAGAAAGGGGGTATTGGGTCCGACCCCCGACCCCCCCCCCACCTTTCCCTCGCCTGGGTCCCCCGATCTGTGCTCCTCCTCTAGCCTTATGTACCAGCGTGCATATGATTAAGAGGCAACGGGCGGGGGAATCACTCACCTCTTCCGCGTTCCATCGTGTGCTCCACTGACGTCACTTCCGACAACGCCGCCCACTGTATTGTAAGTGGACGGCCTTGCAGGAAGTGACGTCAGTGGAGCGCATGATGGAACGCGGAAGAGGTGAGCGATTCCCCCGCCCGTTGCCTCTTCATCATATGCACGCTGGTACTTAACGCTGGAGGAGGAGCGCAGATCGGGGGACCCAGGTGAGGGAGGGGGGGTCCGACCCCCCTCCCCACCACTAGGCCCAATACCCCCTTTCTGCCAGCTACCCCTCCAGCTCGGCACAGCCCCCCCCCACACGGCTGGGGGGGGCGGCGGCGATTTTTTCTAATTTTGCCTCAGGCGGCAAAAAGGCTAGGGCCGGCCCTGTTCAGACCCATCAATTAATTTGAGCTGTATAAAAAAAAATGTGTGAGGATCTCGACCCTCGTAGGACAGGTTTGACATACCTGTAAATCTATATACAATAAAGAGAACCCCCCACCAAAACCGACATGTTTCAGCTCCCTAAAAATGGAGCTGTCAGGGCAAACTATAAAGTGCTTAAGGTGCTAAGTGCATAGTAGAAGATGAATTTGTAAATTTGCTGCGTTCCTATCAAGAAAAATAAAAGAAAAAGAGCTGTGCTCAATATCAATGTCCGCAGTGGCTGCTGACATTGCTAGAGAGCACAGCTCTCATCTTTTGTGATAATGAGATAGGCTTCAGCTTAACACTGGTGATCGCTCTCTTGTGCCCCAGGGGTGTAGATCGCAGCGCTGCACCATGTTAAAAGATGGCGGTTTCGCCGTCTAACAGTCTCTGAACGGCGATCACCGCTGGGAGACTAAAGGCTGAGCTCTGCCTACCAAGCAGGAGATGCGCGCGCATCCTGCAGTAGCCGGCCCCAGGACTTGACGCCAATTAGCGTTATGCGGTCCTGGGGCTGCCGCCACGTCCATTGGCGCGACGCGTTCTTGAGGTAATTAAACAAGTGGGATCCTATAACTGTCCTATAACTGTGGCCTGCCTACCCAACTTCCCCTTTTTATTATGCAAGTTATATATTTTTAACACTGGTTATAATCAGTAGAATTCGTTTTGCATGTTTTCAGGAAAAGGGTTGACCTATTCATTATTTTCTAACTCTGACACTTAATAGGCAGCAATTGATTAGAGACAGTAAGACCTACTTTGTAAACGATTAACTACTTACTCCACGGCTCAGTACATCTACGTCACCCTGTGGCATCCTCCAAGCCACCATAACGTAGATATACTGATGCAGCTTTCAGGCCTGCTGTGCACGATCAGCTGCAATACTAATTGGTGAAAGGGAACATGTTCCCTTGTAGCCAATTAGCACCCCCCCCCCCCCCCCCCCCGCGGATGAACGATCATCAACAGCAGTGATCCTTCATCTCTCCCCGCGGTGCACAGATCAGTTGAATAAATTGAGCAGCAAGCAGCCTCTCACCTTACCTCGTTCCAGCGAAGAGTCTAGAAGAGCCTACAGCCCGAGCCTCTGTTCCCCGCTCTGAACTCAGCCACCTAATGCCGAATATCCGATCACGGCTTGATGACGTCATCAAGCCGGGACCTGGGTAACCGGCAATACGTGGCGGGGAATCGGAGGCCCCGGGCAGAGCCACGTCACGTGATTGAGAGCACCAGGAAGTCCAGGACGTGAGGGTCTGAGGCAGTGTGCATGTGAGCGGCTACCCGGGACTGCATCCACTTATGTGATTACATGCCTGTTAGTTTGATACTTTTTAAATTTTATAGCATTAAATAATTTTACACTATACAGCGCTTTCTTGAGTTTTAGACTCTGATCGTGGTGATTTGAATCCTATCCCCCGACTACGCTATACATCCATACCTCCGGATTTGTTGGAGGCTGATCGGGTGAGTGCGGGCACATAGGGGGAGTGTGTCCCAGCACAAGGTGGTTGTTCACTGTAGGTGACGGGCAACACTTGTGTTACTGGATTACGCTATGTGCTTTTTTTTTTTTATTTTTCTTTCTCTAACATGTCGGCTGATCTGTGAGGAAACCTATTGAATCCTGGGACATTCAGCGCTACTAACGATTTTTGAAAGACTGAGAAATAATGCATTTTTTTTACTATTTTTCCCATGAAAATGCCTAGAAAACAAAATTTTGTTGGACTAAATACCCCGTAATTGAAAGCCTAGTTTGTCTTGAAAAAAATGATATATAGATCATTTAGATGTAGTGAGTAGGGATAACGTTATTGCTGATTAAACAGGGACGTAGCTAAAGCGTCAAAACCGCTCTGGTCCATAAAAGGTCTGGATGCGAAGTGGTTAAATAAAAAAAAAATAATAATTATATCTAAAAGTCATTTTTGGGAGTAGGAGGATAAATTTAATTGTTTATCTTCAGTTTATTTTCACCTTGGGTTTACTTTACGTGACTCTTACCTTTTGCATATGCAGCAGCAACATGTAACAAGCGCCTCATTTACCATCTGGCGATGAATTCAGAAAAAGCTCTAAGTATCCTTGATCTGGGGAGAAAAGGGAAAAAAAGCTCAAGGTAAATATGAAGGTCATCAGAGCTCTACAAAAGCCTGGTGAAAAAAGTGCTAAATCATATTCTTGTTTTTAAATGAAAAAACAAGTCACCAAATTTATGTATTTTATGTATGAAATGCAACTAGAAAAGCAAATAATGACATATTCCTGTTTAAAAAGGAACCAGAGAAAAAGCACCCTCATGTATTTTACCATATAGAAAACACCTACCTTGCTTTCGGTTTCATTCTGCACTGCACAGCTTGCTTCTAATCAGCCCTGATAAAATCCCCAACTGAGCATCAGTCTGGCTTTGCTCAGGAATATTTATAGCTCAGTCTGTGTTCTCTCATGTCTTTTCAAGTCCAAGCCTGCCCCCTGCTGGCTCTGCTCAGGAATAATTATAGCTGAGTCATTATAGCAAAGCCAGACTGAATGCTCAGTCGGGAATTTTATCAGGTCTGATAAAAAACAAGCTGTGCAGTGCAGAATGAAACAGAAAGCATGGTAGGTGTTTTCTCTAATGTTCCCACTGATCTATATGGTAACATACATGAGGGTACTTAGTCTCTGGTTCACTTAAGTGTGTCTCATCTGTAAATAGAGAATTCGGTGGCAGCAAACTGATGAGGCACTACACTTCACTTATGAAAGGGTGCCAGTGCTGAACTTGTTAGCAAAAACACTGGCTTTCCTGGCTGCCATGGCGGACCCAGAACGAGAACACAACTTTCTGCAAGTGTGACTAAAGGTGCGTATAAATGCACAGCTTTTCCTTAAAGGGAACCTAAACTGAGAGGGATATGGAGGTTTCCTTTTAAACAATACCAGTTGCCTGACTCTCTTGCTGATGTCTTTAGCTGCAGTAGTGGCTAAATCACACCCCTGAAACAAGCATGCAGTTAGTCCAGTCTGACAGTCAGAGCACCGGATCTGCATGCTTGTTCAGGATCTGTGGCTAAAGTATTAGAGTCAGAGGATCAGCAGGGCTGCCAGGCAACTGGTATTATTTTGAAAGGAAAAATCCACATCCTTCTCAGTTTAGGTTCCCTTTAGCTGTCATCAGCTGGTATAGAACTTCATGCTCCGTGTGATACTGCGCAGCTCCAATGCTTTACGTGTCACTAGGAAACAGATGTGTTGTGTGTTCTGTGTCTATGAAGAAGGGAGGAAGGATGACAGTGCCAGATAAGGAGTGGCTGAGTGGCTTATGCAGGTGAGCTAAGGAGAGGAACAATGGGCTACGCCACAAACTGGTTGTAGCTTAAAGTGGACCCAAATTAAAAATACAAGATTTCAGAAATAAAATCTATTTTCTAAATTATAATAAATAGCAGCCTTTTTTCAGCTGCATGACAAATATAAAATATTTTAAATTTATTGGAGGAGCCCCTCCCTTCCTTTCATATTGCAGGGACAGAAACTGGTAAACTGGTGGAGTAGCAGGTTTCTGGCAAAGGAGGAATTGCTAATGGCTGCCACCTGTATAACCCTAGTTATGGAAAGAGACGGGTGAAAAGCATGCACTGAAATGCTCATAGGCTTGAAGGAGTGTTTATTTTTTTGTATGTGTCAGAGTGGTGCAACTAAATATTTTGAATTAAAAAAAAAAAAAAAAATTTAGTTTGGGAACGCTTTAAAGGGAATATGACGTGAGAGATATGGAATGTGGCATTTATTTCCATTTAAATACCAGTTGCTTGGCCGTCCTGCTGATCCTCTGCCTCTAATGCCTTTAGCCAAAAACCCTGAATAAGCATGCAGGTCTTGTGTGCGTGTACAAGGCTAAAGGTGGCCATACACAATGATTTTCTTATTTGATTCCTTGCAGATTCAATTCATTTGCTGGGAATCTATTCCTCAAAATAACAGATCAATTTTTGAACCATTTTAAGCAAAAATAGATTGAAAGGATCAATTGAACATGATGGAAAATTTAAAACAATCTTGGGGCCGGGGCAAGAGCATTGGCAGATCGATAATGACCTATAGCTTTACACTGCATTGAACAGTGCAACACAGCAGTTCAATTGATTTGCAATAGATTCCCTTGCTGGAATCTATTAGAAATTGATGTGCAGTGTATGGTAGTACTCAATTCCTTTTGAACCTATTGTTTAGTAACATTGGATGGAAATCTATAAGATTATGGCTAGCTTTAAAGTACTTCTGATCTGTATTTTAATAGCCTGTTAAAAAAAAAAAAAAAAAAACCACCATATAACTCGCCTATCCAGAGTTCCCATCAGCTGTCCCGTTCCGCCGCAGTATCCTTATGTAAATTCTAGCAAATTCATAGCAATGGGGCCTGAAGGAGTAGTACGGCAGAAGTACTTCCGGGTCAGCGCCATTGCTGTGAAGATGCTAGCGTATACGAGAGGACACTGCGGGCGAACAGGAGAGATGACAGGGCGGAAGAGGTGGCGATGGGGACTCGGGGTAGAGGAGGTATGTGGTGCCTTATCTAACAGGTTTTTAATTAAAGCAGGAGGGTTGTTTTTTTTGGGAGAACTGCCCTTCCTCCCTACCCATATTCAAGGTTCTCTACCAGTCAAAGATTTCGACTGAGTAGAATGTGGACCACAGGAGGCATTAGAAAATAAAAGGGAAGGTGCTGTAACATGTCACAGCACCACATATACAATGAAATAAACAAAATGCAAACCCCCTCTCAATTCAGGGGTACATTAAGATTAAAGCAGTCTAACCTTAATCTGTTTAAACACAATGGGAGGGGAAATTGTAATGTTAAAAAACAAAAAGCCCCAGAATAATCTTATGTCGTCAGCAAAAACACATTCCTGAACCTACCGCAATTAAAATGATTAGCCCTATAGCTGCAGCAGATAGGAAACCTGCAATCTCTCCCTGCAGTCTCTTTATATTGGACATATGCAGCAAGACAAATAGGCCTACTTAATATCGATTTGTGCCTCTAAAAAGTTAAAAACTGATTTTGCAAACTCGAGTTTTGTGTTCACTTGTGCCACGGTGTAAATATAGCTGGTGCCTAACTATAAGCTGCATCCATAGGGAGGTAGGGTGTATAGGGAGGTATAGGGCAGCCTATGGATCAAGTCTACAATCAGTGGTTAGCATTGTCACCAATCATATCAGGGCCGGGCATCTCCACTTTGATCAGTGTGGCTTTGAAGTAGCTGTGGGAGCATGTCCGCATATGTACAGTAGCTGCACAAGCATGCCTGCGCATGTGCATTAAGCTGGAGACAGCTCTGTGACAAAGCACATGCACCAGCTGCGCTCCTATCAAGAGAGGAGCTCTGCACTGATGTGGAGGGAGGCCCCGCTGACAAAGGGAGGACCTCAGAGCATGGAGGGAAGCCTCAATAGAGTCCTGAGGCTTCCCTCTGTTTAGGTAAATATATTTTTTTTGAACTTGAGCTTCGGCTCGGCCCGGTGTCTTGTACCCTGAGGTTCTGGAAAGCAAAAACGCTAAAATGACTATTCAGCAATCAGTAAAATAAAGAGCATTTGCCCAATTCTTTTTTCTGTTAAAAGAACAATTTGAGGCCAGCAGCATGCAGCTTCATTCATTCAAATGATTGTGCATGTGTGCCACAGATGCCTGTACATTATTACTTGACTCCACCCACGAGCATGTCTTCTATTACAGCAGCAGAAAGCCTCACAATGGCCTCAATTCACTAAGCAGTTTAGACTAGTCTACAGATGGTTTGTAGTCTGATGGTTTGGTGTAATGTTTTAGACCTGGTCTAACATTCAGTAATTACACAATTCACAAAGGCAGAGTAACCATGCCCACCTTTTCTGACAGAGATTAGACCAGCTGATTTCTATCGCTAAAGTAAAAGTGATTGGAGAATTTCAGAAGATGCACCTGCAGACATCAAATGCTGCTCACAATGCTAGTGAACAATCATTCTGTGTAGTGAAAGTTTACTGTCTGTAAAAGGCTCTAAAAAAAAAAAGATGCATGTAATGGTGATTGCAATATTTTGGCAATTTTAGCTGTGAAACAGCCCTTACTGTTACATTCTTGCGCCGGCCAAGGGCTGCAAAGAACTAACAAATCACAAGCCTGAGATATTGCTCCGAAATAATGGAATTTCACACAAGTAGGTATAAATTTCCTGTCAGACAGAACACACGCTAAGCCATACCTTCAGACGCCATGCTTTCACGCAGACAGCCAACAGCAAACATTGGCTTACCTGAATCATCAATTGTATGGAAGTTACTCGAGTACTGTGGGTTCTTCATGTACATGTAATTTGACATAACTGCGATTTTTTGAATCCTGCTATGAAGTTAACTTTTTTCTGAGATTCTGAATGATTCCAGCCAATTACGTGATAGAATTTAGCCGGGAAATGTATTAATCCTGAAGAAGTGAATGTTATATGGTCCGATATTTCACGAAACGCGTCGAGAAAATTATGTACCTCGGCTGCACATAATTAAATGCTAAATTTATGGATATATTTTTCCCAAAGAGGGATTTCCATGATATTTATATAAATGGTGGACATAATATAAGGGACAATTTCCTATTTCATGGCACCCTTTACTGGGAACTATGCATAATGTTTGTAAACTGTGTAACCTTTTGAGGACCGATGCAAGTAGATCCTACACCACACTTGTGGCTACTTTAGGCTGATGTGGCATAGGATTTACATCACCCGCCATTTCCACTCCCGACGCGATCAAGCGCACCAGAGAGGGGAGATTAACCACTTGAGGACCCACCCTTTACCCCCCCCCCCCCCTTAAGGACCAGCGCTGTTTTAGCTGATCTGTGCTGGGTGGGCTCTACAGCCCCCAGCACAGATCAGGGTGCAGGCAGAGCGACCAGATCGCCCCCCTTTTTTCCCCACTAGGGGGATGATGTGCTGGGGGGTCTGATCGATCCTGCCTGCCTGTGTGTGTGTTGCGGGGGGGCACCTCAAAGCCCCCCTCCGCGGCAAAATTCCCCCCCTCCCTCCCCCGGAGACTAGGGGCTGCACAGGAACGGATCTGTCCTGTGCAGCCTCTAACAGGCTCCTGCCTGTCATGTGACAGCGATCCCCGGCCGCTGATCGCTGATCTGGTACAACGCTGCTACTGTTAGCAGCGTTGTACGGATGTAAACAAAGCGGATTTCCGCTTGTGTTTACATTTAGCCTGCGAGCCGCGATCGGCGGCCCGCAGGCTATTCACTGAGGCCCCCCCCCCGCCGTGAATTGACAGGAAGCAGCCGCTCGCGCGAGCGGCTGCTTCCTGATTAATTAGCTTGCAGCCGGCGACGCAGAACTGCGTCGCTGGTCCTGCAGCTGCCACTTTGCCGACGCGCGCTATGAGTGCGCGGTCGGCAAGTGGTTAAGCTGTCATGACAGCTGACATCTCCCCTCAATGACCAGGAGCCATCACGTATGCGGAAGTGGGGGGGGGGGGGGAATTGAGGAGAAGAGGATCCACTCACCTTCCTGCCTTCCCACTCATCCATCCACTCACCTTCGGCGCTCCCCTCTGCTCTGGCCGGCACTCCCGCTTGCTCTGAAATAAGTGGCAAGTCCCGCCTGGTCCTTAAGGGGGGTTAGACAGCCGGTCCCCAAATGGTTAATTATGACTTCGCTCTAATGGCTATCTGGATACTGTGTATTTGTATTTATGTGAAAAAAAAAAAAAACTTTTAAAAAAGATTTATAATGAACTGAGGTTTTAATTGGTTATTGAATGATTCAAATCAATATTTACCTATTGAGGACAAGGTGTTGGTTTATAGTCCATCCACTTTAAGATTCCATAAATAGGGGACACATAAGGGGATCACTCCCATATATTAACCACTTCCGGATTCTCGGTGCGTATATGTACACCCCTGAATCCTGAAGTGTATTCCATGGAAACGTTCCATGTCAGTTTACGGAGGGTGTCTCCGTGAACACCCTGCGAGCCGATCTGCGGCTCGCAGGGTAAATGTAAACACACGGGGAAGATCTTCCCCGGTGTTTACGTATACGGCGCTGCTGCGCAGCAGCGCCGTAGAGATCGGTGATCCCCGCCTCTGATTGGCCGGGGATCGCCGGCATCTGATAGGCTAAAGCCTATCCCATCAGGCACAGGACGGAAATCCGTCCTGCGACGCTCACAGAGGGAGAGAGAGAGGGAAGGGGAAGGAGGCCAGGAAGCGCTGCGGAGGGGGGCTTTGAAGAGCCCCCCCGCAAGCAGCCGGCGATCAGACCCCCCCAGCAGGACATCCCCCTAGTGGGGAAAAAAAGGGGGGGGGGGGGGGGGGGGGGGGAGTCTGATCGGCCTGGCTGCAACCTGATCTGTGCTGTGGGCTGGAGAGCCCACGCAGCACAGATCAGCACAAAATTTCATGGTATAGAAGTGGTTAAGTATATCAACTTGATATACTTGGGGGGATTTTGCTCCAGACAGAGCTAAATAGACAGCTAATTCAAAAAAATAAAACCATTCTTTTGGACACCGCTTCAAGAGGAACTCCAGTGAAAATGTAATAAAAAAGTGCTTCATTTTTACAATAATTATGTATAAATGATTTGCCTGTTGCAAAATATTTCCTCTCCCTGATTTACATTCTGACATTTATCACATGGTGACATTTTTACTGCTGGCAGGTGATGTCAGTGGAAGGAGATGCTTCTTGCTTTTTTTTGGCAGTTGGAAACAGCTGTTATTTCCCACAATGCCACAAGGCTTCCACAATGTGATTTCAGCACTATGGTCCTGACATCACACTGTGGAAGGAGTTTCGCCAGCACCCTGATGATCCATTTATGAAAAGGAATTCTCATGGGAAAGGGGGTATCAGCTGCTGTTTGATATGAAGTTCAATTCTTGGTTACGGTTTCTCCTTCAGTCAAAGTTCAGTACCAACTACTGCAAAGTGAACGTTAGGAATAGGTTCACCACAACACTGCAGATATCAGGAGAAAATGCAGGAACTCATAATAGAGATGTATCGCACAGGCACAACACGCTGTACCAAAGAGCAATAAAAGCAATGAAAGTACACAAATGCATAAAAAAAGGTGAAGAGAGCATAAACCATGCAACCATTGCAAATACCCAAGCACCACATAAACAATGTTGTGGATGGCAAATCTACTTACCCATATGACCTCTGTTTTTGGCCATGGCAGCTATGGCATCTTCATGAGTCAAGAATCTTACAACGGCTTCCCCAGAAGTACCTCCTGCATCTGCACTGAACTCAATATTAATCTTCAAAGGCATCACTGGATGGAAAAACTATGAAAATGAAGATAAGTCAGTATGTACTATTGTACAGACATGTTCTGTTACTTCCTACCATCTAGGATTACCTTCAGGTCAGCAGTAACTTACATTGGCAATGTCCTGCCCAGACACATTAAATGGGAGTCCTCTAATGTGGATATCATGGACTAGGGACCCTCCTGTGAAGTTCTGAGAATCCACTGAGTTTCCAGACATGTCTTTCACATATTCTGAAAAAAAAAAAAGTCCAAGATTATGATGTAATATTGGCCATGTCTAGGCAATAGTTGGATAGTGAAGCAAAGCATGGCACAAGAGACAAGGAATGGTATGTTCCCAATAAGGACTATATTACTAAAAGTGAATCACAATCTAAACACTGATTCACAAGTACTGTATACTGTACAAGTGCTGGGGCACCCTACTGTGTCGAAACTCCCAGTTAGCTGTGACGGATGCATATTAATTCGCCGCCGCTCAGTTCAGCTCGTTTAGAGCCGAATGACGGCTCTCACCACTGCCGCTAAACTCCGAGGCGGCGTTAAATACTATTCCCCCTCTGAGTTGTCGCAACTCGGAGGGAGATGTAATTCGGGGTCTGGCTGCCGCCAGAGCCCCCAAATTACCGCTACGCGCCCCGCGCAGCATAGTATTGCTGCTATGGGGCGCCCAGTTTCGGCGCTCGGCTCTCAGAGCCGCGCGCCAAAGTCAGCTGATTCGTAGCTGTGACCATGCATACAGCGCAGGTTTTTGCTCTCCATTTCCTCCTTTCAATCATGCACATTTGCAGCTCTAAAGGGCCCCATAAAATGGTGAGGAGGGCTGGATTTGGACCTCGGGCCTTGAGTTTGACACCGGTGCAATATACTATCCAGCCACAGTTGGATGAGAGCACCGCTCTTTTGCTTACCCCAATACTTGATGGAACTCAGCCAAGACAACCATTCGGTGCACTCTTGGCCAAGTGTGTTCAGGAGTCCTACAACATGGCTTAGAGATCAGGCATGCCGCACGTCTAAAGTGACACCAACAAAGGAGTGACAGATGAGAGCACTGCTCTTGTGCTCACCCAACTCCCTTTCGTCTCTCCTCATCCCTCCATTAAACCGTACACACCATTCGGCTATAGCCAGGCGACAGGTCTGTATAGCATGATGTGAACCATCAGTTATGCAGTTCAGTGCTCTAAGTGGCATGACAGGTGCAAAGTAGATTACTATGCTGGATGATACAGTACACATATCCTAGCACGAGAGACAGAGCACAACACCAAAGGAAGAAAAAAAAAAAAAAGAGTTCAACTTACCGTCTATGTGATCATCTTCACAATCAGCATCAGCAGGTTCATGCTTAATGACATTATTAATAGAGATATCAGGCTCATAAAAGTCCTTCATGTCGGGTGCAAATGTAACACCTTTCCTCCTCCTGAAATTCAGACGAGCGTTCTGAATCTCATTTCTTCTGCAGGGAAAAATCTCAATGTACCTGGCAGTGGGAAGGCATAACAGAGCAACACTTTGGTCACTGTCACATTATGTTAGTGGCTAGGTTTATTTAAAATACATATTTGTTTAGTTTTTAATTTTAATTACTTCTTTAATAAGCAGCTGAGAAGTGCATGAGCCAGAAAAGCCCCAAAGGCTGTGCAGGAACAATTACTGAATAAGTCAAGCGGTTACCCCTCTGTCTTTGTATTATGTTCAGCATATGGAGTCCTACACCATCTTGGAATGTTAGATCACAAACAAATATCTCCCATATAATGTTTACTTGTTTAACAACTTTTTACCACCAGATAATCTGATTCAGACGCCATATGATTGAATGTTGGGTTGGAATGTGGCCACTACTGCGTGATAAATCCATTGACCTCTCTCCGGGATTGAAATACGGTAAATATTGAGAGATGGCATTTTAAACAGATTTTGTGATGTTAGTGAGCTGAACGTCTTATCTTCTAAAGTACGGGCACCTCTCTTCAGTGACTGAGGCCAGTTTCACACTGTATTTTGGCGTCAGCCACAAGGCCTTCAGGGAATACCGCTATGCGGTATTCCCCTTCTGGCATCCGGCCCCAACAGGAACTGACGCACTCGTGGTTACTTCCTGTTTTGGGTACGTAGAAGTCCACGGAAGCGTAATGTAAAATTACATTACGTACCGCCGCCAACATTTTTAAAATACTTGCGTCACCATAGACTTGCATGTCTTCTGGTCCGACGCACTTCAACGTAGTTATGGAAGCGTGCCAGATTGAGGACTTCTGGCACTATGTAAGCACCCATAGGCTTTTATTGCCCTGCAGTAGCAGTGTGGTAAATCGCCCCGATGCACCACCACAGTGTGAAACAACCCTTAAGGTACATACACGTGTGCAACTTAATGGACGACCAGCCAACCAACATAACGAACCGCACAGCTTGTTTGCACGACAAGTACATACACACGTGTTGACCAAACAAACAACTAACTTATTCAAATACTGCGTGCGCACCATATCTGCATAAAACAAAACAAAAAAAAAGGAGTTCAAGCGACTTATACACACGTGGCTAACCTGCACAATAGTTGGTCAGTTGATGCACTGGTTGCAATGGGTGAACCGCTTTTTAGTCGCTCGTCTATTTTGCCTCACGTACACACGCCTAACCTATCATCCAACACAACAAGTTTGGACAATAGTGGGGTGGAAAAGTTGCACGTGTGTACGAGCCTTTATAAACAACATGTATCTAGTAAATTCAGTTATCCAAACAAAGTAAAAAAAAAAAAAAAAAATCCAGACGACTTGTAAAAAATAATAAAATTACAAGAAGATAATTATCACTGAACCTGTATTCCCCAACATGAACACAGTATTGCTCAATTACAAGGAATCGAATATACCTTCATTGATAAATCTGAATGAAATAAAAGCATAAAATAGCAGTTCTCCAGTGTTACCTGCTCCCTATTTCCTGCTTGTGTTTCTGAAGCGCCTGCTCAGCATGTTCCTGTGACACAAACTGTATAAACGCCTCCCCGGATTTACGTCCTCTCTGGTCCAAGACGAAAGTTATACCTTCATCTGCTATGCTCAGACCTGTAATGATCACACAATATTATATCGAATGGATTTGACAAGAAATTCATACCACAAGTATTGATTTTGCAGATGTAACAACTGAAGGCAAAAAGAAAGAACGAACTGCAAAATCCTCATTTTGTAGTGCAAAAGAAAATCTGTTCATGTGCCATTAGTGTAATTTGGGTCTATTAGCCCCTAACCATAAAGCCTTGTAGATACACTAGGGGATGGCTTGGTTTTAAAAAATACCAGTTGTCTGGCAGCCCTACTGATCTATTTGGCTGCAGAAGTGTCTGAATCACACCAGAAACAAGCATGGAGCTATACTTGTCAGATCTGACAATAATGTCAGAAACCCCCAATTTACTGCATACTTGTTCAGGGTCTATGGCTAAAAGTAATAGAGGCAGAAGGTCAGCGGAATAGCCAAGCAACTGGTATTGCTTTAAAGCAAATATGGCAGCTTCCATATAGCTCTCATTTCAGTTGTCCTTTAAGAGCTGGAGAAGAAGTAGTTATAAAACACTATTGGCTTTTCTTCTGCACTGCTAATAGCTGATTGGGATAGCTCTCAAATGACCACTTCGCTACCAAGCGCAAATTCAAGAGGAGACTGTATTTGCACTGTGTTTACATATGGAAAGGAAAGTACATCCAGTCTCAAGAGCAGACTTTGTTTATGCTGACAGCTGGCATGTACCCAGAACAGTTAATATTACAAGACTTAACATGATAACATTTAGGTGAAAACCAATTTCATTAAAGTAAACCCTTCCATTTATAAGCCTTTAGCAGTAGTAAAGTTTATAGTGGTGACTTCCTCCTCAAATGCATGGATTGTGTCAGTAAACAGAAGGTTCATGTTAAAGATCAGTGGCAGCGATTAGTCACCTGAAAAGAAATTGATGATATCCTGCTCAGTACAGCTATAGGGCAGACCACGCAGCCTTACTGTGCCCTCATTTGGGCTAGTTGACATTGACTGAATTATCTGGCCCGAGGACACTTGAGTTGGAGACATAGAAGTCTGAAGTCTCTGCAAAAGCATCTCTGCATCTTTGTGGCTCATTTCAAACACTGGAAAAAAAAAAGAAAAAAAAGAGAAAACAGACACTGAAAGGAAGAAGTCACAGTTTCTCCAGTTCAGCCATCAGTGGGAGCTGATCTAACAGGAATTAATCAATGAATCGCACAGAATAATTCAATCGACCTGACTAAGGGCTTGTTTCCACTGTTGCGACGCGATTTCGGCCGCATTCCGACGCTTGTAAAAACGCATGCGGATGCGTTTCCACATGCGTTTTTACCCGCGATTTCGCCTGCGATTTCGCATGGCAGGGTGCCATGCGAAATTAACCATGACACTGCCAGGGCTAAATAAAATTGAAAAAGGTGCGAAATCGCACGCGAAATCGCGGGTAAAAACGCATGTAACAAACGCATGCGTTTTTACTATTAAATACATTAGCGGCGATTCGCACGGATTCCCGACGCAGGCGAAATCGTTGGCTCTTTTGTGCGTTTTTTTCACGCTGAAAAAAACACACCTCAACAACGCTACAGTGGAAACAGGCCCATCCACTTGTATTACATGTGCGGATCTGCATGCGTTGGACGCATGCAGATTCGCGATAGTGGAAACCAGCCCTAAAGGTGGCATACAGTTTCTGTAACTTTATTTGCAGTGACACAAATTGTAATAGGATTAGTTTTCAGAAATCACTCCCTTTCTCAGATCCTCAGAACCATACAGTTGCTAACATGTGGTATTAACCGTGACAAGGAGTTGTCCAAACAATAGTTTATTTCACATTCTGCATTTATATAGTGCAGACATATAACATAGTACTTTAGAGAGACTTTCATCCGTGTCTATCCCTGTCCTTACTGCACCACACTCGATAGGCACCCTAGTGAGGGTATACGTGTGCTAGGCTGATATGGCGCTGTAGTCCAGCAGCTCCCAAAAGCATAAAGAGTAGAAATCAGCAGCACCACGAAGATGTATTTTAGCTCTTTATTGCATGAAAGTAAAGCCCAGAGACAGCGACAGACGCTGTTTCGGTGGTAAACTCCTTCCTCAAGCTGTATAGGCTTGCTCAAAAGAGATAACAACCACAATGGCACTTATATACAATCACAATAGGGTCACATGGACCAGATACATCAAAATACAAATGAACATGAATGTCCAATCACAGGGCAGAACATAATGAGAGGACCTAATGGGGAACAGATATGCAAATCAGTAGCCGTTACCACAGCATAATTTAAAAAGTGTCATACCCCCAATGACCAATCAGCTCTTACCAACTCAGGAGGACCTAATGGGGAACCACAGCACAGTCATAACACGCCTCCCACTCTCCCAGAGGGCAATGGTGGAGCGTTTCGACGAAAACCGGAAAAAAAAAATGACGTCATCTGCATCCATGCATTCGTGAGTCCTAGTAATGCGTAAAAATGTACGCTTGGGGCGTGGCCTGCAGGCGATGTGAGTACACGCATCTCACAGAGCTCCCGCGCTGATCCGTTACATTTGATCCTGTAAGGCGGCAATCCATACCTTCTTAGACGCCCATCGTGGTGTGAGACATAGGAGAAGACTCCCTGATCCGGGTGGTGGTATTCCGAACTCTCTCGGACAGCTATGCCGAAGGCGGAGGGCAAGGAGGAGAAGGCCCAGGCAGAGGCGAAAAAGCAAGATGGCGCCGCCGCTGACCCGCGGCAGACGCGCTCACGCAAACATGGGCCACAGCCGGAGGAGGTTGCAGCTCGCCTGGAAAAGTTTGCCCATAAGGACTTCAAAACGGTGAGGGGGGCCGAACACTTAAATGCAGAGCAGCAGAAGGTGGACGGGGGAATGGAGGAAGACAGGCGGGCAGAGCGGGAGGAACAAAGCACAGGCACGGCGGATGGGGTGTGGGAAACTGCTTCTGAAGCAGAAGTACCTGCCGCAATGGAAGACAATATGCCTGCTGATACCCCCAATGAATCCGGAGATAATAAAGAGCCCTCTCTAAGTGAGATTCTGTCGGCTGTGCAAACTTGTAATGCAGCCATTATTTCCCTTTCACAGCAAACTGGGGGCATAAAAGAGGAGCTGGGACTTTTAAGGCAGGACATGGCAAAAGTCAGGGAGAGAACCACTGCCCTAGAAAAACGTGTCAGTGACATTGAAGACACCATTGCCCCCGTAGTAAGAGATCTCCGTAAAGTTATTAAACATGCTATAGCTAATACGGACAAATCAGACGACATGGAAAATCGATTACGCAGGAACAATGTCCGCATTGTGGGCCTTCCGGAAAAGGTGGAAAAGCTAAACCCTACTGAATTTATTGAAAAGTGGCTGTTGGAAGTGTTTGGAGCGGAATCGTTTTCCAAGATATACGCTATAGAAAGGGCACACCGGGTTCCCTCACGCCCACCTAAGCCAGGTGCAGCGCCCAGACCGGTATTGGCTAAACTACTCCACTATCAAGATAGAGAAACAATCTTAAGGCAGGCAAGACTGAAAGGCAACATACAATTTGGGGAGCATAAAATATCATTTTATCCTGATTTCTCAGCGGAAGTTCAAAAACAGAGAGCAAAGTTCTACGAGGTGAAAAAACGTCTACAGAAATTAAACCTACAATATGCTATGCTGTATCCTTCCAAGCTGAAAATTATCGCTTTGAATGAGGCCCATTTCTTTCTATCTCCCAAAGAAGCCACGCAGTGGCTTGATGAAAATGAGCAACACCTCAAACAAAACTTACCTGCGGACAATGACTAAGGTACTATGATCCATATCTATTAAGCAAACAGCGGGGCCTATCTCCTATATAAAAGTCTTATTCTCTTGTCTTACTCTGTGCAATCCGCTTGAATTTCTATCTAATTGGTATTCTGCCATCCATACTTTATGAGGATAACGCAGAGATGTAAGTCGACTTCAAGGAACAATCTCTTCTTAATAAGTTATATCTTGTTATCAGTTTAGCTGATCTTTGCCGTGATTGCAGGATCACGATTTATGGTACTGTGCTATCCGTTTCAGCAAAAGGAGCAGGAGCAGAGATGTTAATTATTTCTGTTTCTGCACACCAACTTGCACCAGGTTAATACGTTTACTTCAAGAGACAGATGTTATGCAAGAACAACAGCTTATCCCCACAGCAGGGCAGAAATGCTAATAAGATCATACAGTTGGAAAAGCTTCGTTGGTTGTTGGAGCTTTCCACAATATCTGCCATTTGCTGTCTAAAAGGGGGAAATTACTATATTTTGTTCTGGTTTTGTTATATGTTATGGTATACAGTTATTTTCTGTGCATGCAGCAGCGGACACCTAATTCGAATGTGGGGGGGCAGTCCACTTTTCCCATTTGTGGTACACTAAACGGAATAAATGGCAGATATTTCTATTGTAAGCTGGAATGTGAGAGGCCTGGCTGACCACGATAAAAGACACTCAGTATTGTCTTTTCTACAAAAACAAGGCCCAGCAATTTATTGCCTACAGGAGACACATCTAACTAACCAGACCTTGAAATGGCTTTCCAAAAAATGGATTTCCACAGCCTTCCACTCAACACATACCTCATATTCCAGGGGAGTTTCTATACTTATCCACGCGAAACTTCAATTTCAATTGATTCAATCCCAGGTGGATGCTGAGGGCAGATTTGCTATAGTTCATGGGTATTTTAATTCAATAGAATATATTGTTGTAGCTATATATATCCCACCTCCCTTCTCACCTTCCAGCTTACAACCTATTATTGAACAACTACAAGAAAAGATGCATATCCCCATGTTATGGATTGGAGATTATAACATGTATTTAAATCAGCAACTAGATAGATTTAGGTCTAAGGCAGCAGCTAGTCAGCCTTCACCATTAGCAAAATTATTTGACGAGCTGGCACTATTCGATATATGGCGGCTTACACATCCTAAGGAATACGTATATTCATGCTTTAACAAAACTCACATGTCTCTCTCTAGGATAGACATGGCAATCGGAAATCAGGCACTTCTGCCCCTAGTGGGCTCGGTAGAATATTTAGTACGATCTCTGTCAGATCACTCTCCCATCAAGGTCACTTTGATTAACCCCCTGAGGCTACAAAAACACCGATTGCCATGGAAACTGAACCCATTCTGGCTTAATCTTGTGGATTCCCATACGCAGATTCTTCAAGAAATTAACTTATTTTTCGACTACAATAATGATTCACGTATATATGGAACCTCATGGGAGGCCTTTAAGGCATTTCTGAGGGGAATTTTCATAAGAGAAATAAATAAGGTTAGATCTAGAACCAGGGAAAGACATGTGAGTTTGACTAAAAAGGTAATGGATGCAGAAGCTGCCTTCATTTCGGATCCTACTGAGACAAATAGAGTAACATGGGTTCAAGCGCAGGAATTTTTGAATGATCATTTATTGGAGAAAGCTAAGCATAAGAGGTTTTTTCTTAAGCAAACATTTTTTGAACAAGGGGACCAAACAGGGCATTTACTCTCGGTTATTACAAAAGCACAATCCCCCCTGGGTCATATTGCTGCATTAATGACTCCAGGGGGCAGTATAGTTTCAGATACTGATAATATAGCTAAGGAGCTGCTTGGTTTCTACAAGGACCTATATAAATCTAGAATAGAATATACAGAGTGTGAATTGACATCATACTTGAACAAGATACCCTTACTTGGGCTGTCTGAGAATGACGGAGCCATGTTGGATGCTCCTATAACGCTGGAGGAGTTGGAGATAGCGGTGGCGGCATTTCCATGCAATAAGGCCCCGGGCAGTGACGGCCTCCCAATTGAGCTTTATAAGCGCTATTCTGATCCCCTTTTGCCCCGTCTACTTAAGGTGTTCAATGAGGCGTATGAAACTGGCAGGCTTCCTAAATCCATGGCTGAAGCGACTATCATACTCCTCCCAAAGCCAGGAAAAGATCCTTTGAAAGCAGATTCCTATAGGCCTATATCCCTTTTGAATGCTGACATCAAGATACTGTCGAAGGTCTTGGCGAACAGGCTGGCTAGAGTGGTCACTACCATAGTTAAGTCAGATCAATCAGGGTTTATTCCTGCGAAATCCACAGCAATTAATATTAGAAGAACCTTTATAAATATGCAGCTTCAAGCAGATAATAGGGGTGAGAGGGCATTATTGTCCTTGGATATCGCCAAGGCCTTCGACAGTGTCGAGTGGCAGTATCTGATTAGGGTGTTGGAGACAATGCGGTTTGGTCCATCCTTCCGTAGATGGGTTAAGCTCTTATATAACGCACCTGTAGCAAGTCTACGAGTGAACGGTACTCAATCCTCGACCTTTAGTTTAGGCAGGGGCACAAGGCAGGGTTGTCCCCTGTCGCCCCTGCTGTTTGCAGTAGCCATAGAACCCCTAGCCGAACTGATAAGATCAAATGAATTGATAAAGGGGTTTAGATACGGGGAGATAGAGGAAAAAGTCGCTTTATACGCTGACGATACATTGTTGTTTCTGCAAGACTCCACTAGTTCATTAGAAAATGTAATGCATACCCTTTTTACATTTGGTAAATTCTCTGGCCTAGTTGTCAATTGGGACAAATCGTCATTATTGCTTCTTGACAAGATAGACACTATATTGCCAAGCTCATGTATGCAATTACAGAAGGTGAGTTCCTTTAAATACCTAGGTATAGTGATATCATCCGACATCGAATCTTATGAGACCCTAAATATAACTCCCCTGCTTACTAAAATTCGACAAAAATTAAAAACATGGGCTAAGCTGCCACTTTCACCGGTAGCCCGTATAAACCTAATTAAGATGGTAACTATGCCGCAGCTGCTTTATCCTTTGCACAATGCTCCAACATGGCTCCGTCTTAAACTATTTAAAACTCTAGATAGAATGTTTAGGGATTTTATTTGGGGACAAGGAAGAGTTAAAATTAAGTTGCAACATCTTCAGTATTCTAAAGAGGAGGGAGGCTTGGCGGTACCTAATCCTTGGGTTTACTATCTAGCCTCTCAGTTACAACACTTGGTGGGGTGGGGAAATGACGAGCTATCCGATCCCTGTAGAAAGCTATTAAACTATGTTTTTAAATCTAGTTCAATATATGCAGTATTAGAAGCTGGAGTATGTGGAATGTCAGGGGGAAAGGTACCTTGCTTCACACTAATGCAGAAGATTTGGAACAGGGTGCGTCTTATGCAGGATATTGTAGGGATCACGAATTACACTCCATTGAATGCTATAGCCCGGTTAGAGGAACTTGCACATCTGACGTTCTTGTCAGACTGGGTCAGGGGAGGGATCTCCTCATTGGTCCAGGTATTGAATGTAGAGGAAGTGAAACCCTTCCCAGAAATTGCACAAGTGCTCCAGAAACCCAGCTCATTGCTACTACAGTTCCAATATATGCAATTAAAACATGCAGTTAAAAAACAGCGCTCTTTGCACTCTCTACGATTACAACCATCCCCTGTTTTCAATTTAATTAGTCAGTATGATGGGCGTAGTGGTTTTATTTCAACCTGCTACTCTTTGATCCTTGGACTATTCTTGAGGAGGTTCCCTCTTAGTTGTTATGAGAAATGGTCACAAGACCTGGGTGAGTTACCAGAGGAAGACTGGACAGAGATTCTTCAGAATGTCCCCCTGGTCTCTACTAATGCCTCTCAGAAACTGTCACAATTGAATATTCTTCACAGAAATCTATTAACCCCTAAACGTCTCTTCTCTATGAAATTTAGACAGGACCCAATCTGTTCTAGGTGTAGTAGAGACCACGGTGACTTATTACATATGCTATGGCGCTGTCCCAAGTTGCATAGATACTGGGGGGAGGTTCTGGATTTAATTGATGTGGTTTCTAAACAACGCTCCAAAAGATCAGTGCAAGCTTGCATTTTGGGCTTATCCTCTGAGCCAAAACTACAGGAGCACACTCAAATTATGGTACATCGCCTGCTATTTCAAGCTAGGAAGCTGATTTTAATGAAATGGAAGGACTCAAGCCCCCCGACGGTAGATATGTGGATTGGGCAGGTGAATGCATATTTAAAAATGGAAAAGCTTATATATGCCCACCGAAATGTAGCACATAAATTTGATAAGATTTGGATAGGCTGGTTAGATACTCCAGGGTTACCAGACTTCTCCCTAATTCAAGACAGGTTGTTTGGAGGCCTTATATAATGTAAGTTTAGCCTATTCAATTGTAGATATTCAGTTATGGTACTGTGTGGTCTCTCTCATATAGATATTCCGTATTCGAGTATTAATATTATGGGATTTGGTTATGGAGATGGGGGAGGGTGGGCTGTCCACATGCTTAAAGAACAATTTAAATGTAATATACGTTATATGTTTGGGGTGTCTTCTTGCTGCAGTCACTGTTATGATCTTTCAAATCAAAGTCTGTATTTGATATACATTGTTTAATAAAGGCTGATTTAAAAAAAAAAAAAAATGTACGCTTAAAGACAACGTGGAACCGCAAAATAAAGCTGCAGAAACAGAACGCATAAATCCGCAAACGACGCGTAAAACACGCATACAATGTCAGCAACATAAAATGTGCTGATCAAGTCAAAAATCAGTAAAAGATCCTGAAGCTATGGTATGGCTGAGGGTCCATAGTGGATGACTAACCCACAAAATAGTTAAACATTGTATAAGATGTAAAAAAATACAATAGCAATAAAGAGAATCGTACATCAAAAACAGCAACTCCCATTATACTAAAAGTGTAACCCAAAAGGGAAACACACATAACTGGACTCGGCAGCCAGCACACTGCCAACGCGGAATAACGGACCGCACAAACACATGTAGAGGCATACTACATACATAAATCTAGCTCTAAATTTAAATACAAAAGGATAGGTCATAATCATGGTTAAGACCGCCCCCTCCCAGGGAACCCAACCTCCTGATCCAACCCGCCTCAGTAATTCTCTTTCCCTATCTCCTCTGAAATGAATGGGAACCACATCTATAACCTGCACACGGAGCTGTGGCACAGAGTGGCGGAATTGGGTAAAGTGGGTCGAGACCGATTGAGACATTCTTGGTCCCGATGGCCGATTTATGTGATAAGATACGTTCACGCAGTCGCTGGGTGGTCTCTCCCACATATAATAGCCCACATGGACATTTTAGTAGATAAACTACATATGATGAATCACATGTGTATAGACCACGTATGCTCCGTACCTTTAGACGGATGCCTAAACTTCTCCCTTAAAAAAAAATCAAGCCACACATGACATCCTAAACAAGGAAAAGTACCTTTCTGACCACTCTGCCCCACAGCCCATGAAGCACAAGCTCGGATCTTGTCCCTCACTGTAGGGGCTCGCTTGAATGATAAGGGTGGATATTTAAATTCAGGAACCTAGGGGAAAAGCACTTTGAATGGCCTGGTGCACACCAGAGGAGTTTCTAAACGGTTTGAGTTTTTAAATCTACTGCTAATGTTATCCTATGTGTCTGTGCACACTGGAGCAATGAGGTTTTGTAAAAAAAAAAAAACAAAAAAAAAAAACCCATAGCATTACATTGGGAAGAGCTTTTGAAACCTCTAGCGTTTGGGCCGTACAATGGACCCCATCTTATGGCTGCAGGCATTGTACCTGGAAACAAAGGGGAGTCTCACTCCTCCATGGCGTCTTCTGGGGGATCTATTGGGTGCCAGGGTATGTTCAGGGTACCCCCTTAACCTACATCTGTCCCTCATTTCATTGAGCCGGATCTCGCACTGGTTAGGATCTGATACAATCCTGGAGACCCTCTGCAACTGTCCACCAGGAATATGTTCCCTAGTCGACCTGGGGTGGAAACTAGAGAATTCCAAAACAGAATTTCTGTTGGTTGGTTTGACATACAGGTCTATCCCTGTCCTCAGAGGGGCTCACAATCTAAAGACCCTAACCCATAACACACGTGTGTACACACATACCGCTGCAAGGTAACACTGCTGACCATTTGGCCACCAGAGGTTCATTTTCCATCATCCAGTTCCATCCCGGGAACGGGCAGTAGGAGATGTTCATTGAGGGAAGCAGTGCTTGGAAAAGGAATGCTTACCTTCCACATAGCGTTGTCCCATGTACTTCTTGTGCTGCTCTAATGCTTTTGTCAAGTCTTCTGAGGTCTCAAATTCAATGATTGCATCTCCCCGAGGCTTGCCATCTTTATTAAAGATAAAGTGGACCCCATCTACACCATTACATACGTTGCATTCTGGTGGAGGGGAGGAAAAAAAAGACACCGTGATTTAGCGCAAATATACTGCAAAAAAACCAAAACAAAACAAAAAAGAACAAACACAAAAACAGCAGCCGTCACTGCCTAATGCTGGGAACACAAAACAATTCCCCATCCGAACGATGGGTGATTGGACAGGAAGATGTACCGTGTGTGCACGTCCAAACTGTTCACAATTGATAAAGGGATCGATTTTCCAACAACAACCTCTCGATCCCTTTCTCGATCGGAAAATAGATCGGACATGTCGGAAATAAACGATTCCCGCCATTGGGGTGGGAAATTGCATTGTGTTACTAGCAGAATATAGATGTCAGTGAGATGCAAATATTTCCATTGTTCATACATATTTGAAACAAACTATATGGACACTGCAACTGGAAGCATCAAATCCACTTCATGTTGGTTTGGATTGGTTCAGTTCAGAGCTTCATACAATTCACAATAAATTTGCATACAAACTGAAATTACTAGCATCTCATTGGCAATCCCTACTGCATAATACATCATGAAACTTGTGAGTAGTAAAACAAAGATGTTTGCTAAAGATACTTGTGGCAACATTTTTGATCCATCTCTGGCTGGAATCGGTTCCCATCATACAGAGCACATTGATTTCCTGCTGAAATCTAGTGAAAATCAATTGAGCTGCAAGATTACACTGCTCAATGCATTGCAACGCTATGGGTTGTCAATCTACCGCCTTTCCTGACCTGCCTAGTCCTGTCCGATTGATGGATATTTCATTCCCTTACACACTCCTAGGCGTTCTGGTTTACCATGAGCTTGCTGGGTACTCTAACTCTAGCTGTCGTACCCCATAGAGCCTTATTAATCCATGCCATACACTGATGAGGATCAACCATTCTGAAACAGTCTATGCATGTTGGATTATTGTGGTTCTGTACAATTAAAGAGTAACTGTCGGGCATAAAATCAATTCTTTATTTTTATCTGGTAAACAAGTAATAAGGATGCTAATCAGGTAATACAAAAGTTAAAATCACTATTACTTTTCTTGTTGATACATTATTCCCCAGTTTACATGGCTCTTATTTGGTACACAGAAAATTTGGTACACAAAAGAGAAGGCTTTTTTTGCTTCTCTACTTCCCCTCAGACTTAACTAATGCAGCCTAAATGGCTGAAGCCTCTTTCCCTCCTGTTTTCCCCTCCCACACCTCTGTTCCTCTCTGATTGGCCAAAATTTCTCAGGCTGAAACAATGCACTTTCTATAGTGAAGGGCGGGCAAATCAGGCAGGAGACTAAGGGCAGATATTACATCACGACTGGCTTCAAAACAGCCACAGTAAATATGGGAACTGTCTAGAATAGGATTCTCTACTTTTCCTTTATAAAATTCACATGAATCATAACCTGGACAGTGCAATACATATGCTATGTAAGTAGAACAAGTATTTATCTACTTATATATTTTTTTTTTCCTAAGATAGTATGGCTGACAGCTCCTCTTTAACCACTTCCCGACCGCCTAACGCACAGCGGCGGCCGGGAAGTGGAGCCCTGAAGGACCGGCTCACCCACAGAGGCGGCGGTCCTTCTAAGGGCATGGGCGGAGCGATCGCGTCATCCGTGACGCGATCCTCCGCCGGCGCCTGTCACCGCTCGCCCGCCGCAACATCCCGCCGGCTATACGGAAGCGCCGGCGGGATGTTAACCCCGCAATCACCGCATACAAAGTGTATAATACACTTTGTAATGTTTACAAAGTGTATTATACAGGCTGCCTCCTGCCCTGGTGGTCCCAGTGTCCAAGGGACCACCAGGGCAGGCTGCAGCCACCCTAGTCTGCACCAAGCACACTGATTTCTCCCCCCCCCTGCCCCAGATCGCCAACAGCACCCATCAGACCCCCCCCCCCTGCCCACCCCCCAGACCCCTGTTTGCACCCAATCACCCCCCTAATCACCCATCAATCACTCCCTGTCACTATCTGGCAACGCTATTTTTTTTTATACCCCCCCCCCACTGCTCCTTGCCCCCTCCTGATCACCCCCCACCCCTCAGATTCTCCCCAGACCCCCCCCCCCCCCCCCCCAGACTACCCCCCCTGTTTACTGTATGCATCTATCCCCCTGATCACCTGTCAATCACCCGTCAATCACCCCCTGTCACTGCCACCCATCAATCAGCCCCTAACCTGCCCCTTGCGGGCAATCTGATCACCCCCCCACACCAATAGATCGCCCACAGATCCGACATCAGATCACCTCCCAAATCCATTGTTTACATCTATTCTCTCCTCTAAACACCCACTAATTACCCATCAATCACCCATCAATCACCCCCTATCACCACCTGTCACTTTTACCTATCAGATCAGACCCTAATCTGCCCCTTGCGGGCACCCAATCACCCGCCCACACGCTCAGATTGCCCTCTGACCCCCCCTTATCAATTCACCAGTGCATTAATTACATCTGTTCTTCCCTGTAATAACCCACTGATCACCTGTCAATCACCTATCACCCATCAATCACCCCCTGTCACTGCCACCCAACAATCAGCCCCTAACCTGCCCCTTGCGGGCAATCTGATCACCCACCCACACCAATAGATCGCCCGCAGATCAGACATCAGATCACCACCCAAGCGCAGCGTTTACATCTATTCTCTCCTCTAAACACCCACTAATTACCCATCAATCACCCCCTATCACCACCTGTCACTGTTACCCATCAGATCAGACCCTAATCTGCCCCTTGCGGGCACCCAATCACCCGCCTACACGCTCAGATTGCCCTCAGACCCCCCCCTTATCAATTCGCCAGTGCAATATTTACATCTGTCCTTCCCTGTAATAACCCACTGATTACCTGTCAATCACCTATCACCCATCAATCACCCCCTGTCACTGCCACCCATCAATCACCCGCTGTCACTGCCACCCATCAATCAGCCCCTAACCTGCCCCTTGCGGGCAAACTGATCACCCACACCAATAGATCGCCCGCAGATCCGACATCAGATCACCACCCAAGCGCAGTGTTTCCATCTATTCTCTACCCTAAACACCCACTAATTACCCATCAATCACCCCCTGTCACTGCTACCTATCAGATTAGACCCCTATCTGCCCCTAGGGCACTCAATCACCCGCCCACACCCTCAGAATGCCCTCAGACCCCAACCCTGATCACCTCGCCAGTGCATTGTTTGCATCTATTCCCCCCTCTAATCACACCTTGAGACACCCATCAATCACCTCCTGTCACCCCCTAGCACACCTACCCATCAGATCAGGCCCCAATTTGCCCCGTGTGGGCTCCTGATCACTCGGCCAAACCCTCAGATCCCCCTCAGACCCCCTTCCGATCACCTCCCCAGTGCATTGATTGCATCTATTTTCCCCTCTAACCACCCCCTGAGACACCCATCAATCACCTCCTGTCACCCCCCTAGCACTCCTATCCATCAGATCAGGCCCAATACAACCTGTCATCTAAAAGGCCACCCTGCTTATGACCGGTTCCACAAAATTCGCCCCCTCATAGACCACCTGTCATCAAAATTTGCAGATGCTTATACCCCTGAACAGTCATTTTGAGACATTTGGTTTCCAGACTACTCACGGTTTTGGGCCTGTAAAATGCCAGGGCGGTATAGGAACCCCACAAGTGACCCCATTTTAGAAAAAAAGACACCCCAAGGTATTTTGTTAGGTGTATGTCGAGTTCATAGAAGATTTTATTTTTTGTCAAAAGTTAGCGGAAATTAATTTTTATTGGTTTTTTTTCACAAAGTGTCAATTTTCACTAACTTGTGACAAAAAATAAAATCTTCTATGAACTCGCCATACACCTAACGGAATACCTTGGGGTGTCTTCTTTCTAAAATGGGGTCACTTGTGGGGTTCCTATACTGCCCTGGCATTTTAGGGGCCCTAAACCGCGAGGAGTAGTCTAGAAAACAAATGCTTCAAAATGATCTGTGAATAGGACGTTGGGCCCCTTAGCGCACCTAGGCTGCAAAAAAGTGTCACACATGTGGTACCGCCGTACTCAGGAAAAGTAGTATAATGTGTTTTGGGGTGTATTTTTACACATACCCATGCTGGGTGGGAGAAATTTCTATGTAAATGGACAATTGTGTGTAAAAAAAAAAAAAAAACAATTGTCATTTACAGAGATATTTCTCCCACTTAGCATGGGTATGTGTAAAAATACACCCCAAAACGCATTATACTACTTCTCCTGAGTACGGCGGTACCACATGTGTGGCACTTTTTTACACCCTAAGTACGCTAAGGGGCCCAAAATCCAATGAGTACCTTTAGGATTTCACAGGTCATTTTGCGACATTTGGTTTCAAGACTACTCCTCACGGTTTAGGGCCCCTAAAATGCCAGGGCAGTATAGGAACCCCACAAATGACCCCATTCTAGAAAGAAGACACCCAAAGGTATTCCGTACGGAGTATGGTGAGTTCATAGAAGATTTTATTTTTTGTCACAAGTTAGCGGAAAATGACACTTTGTGAAAAAAAACTATTAAAATCAATTTCCGCTAACTTGTGACAAAAAAATAAAAACTTCTATGAACTCACCATACTCCTAACGGAATACCTTGGGGTGTCTTCCTAAAATGGGGTCATTAGTGGGGTTCCTATACTGCCCTGGCATTTTAGGGGCCCTAAACCGCGAGGAGTAGTCTTGAAACAAAAATGACCTGTGAAATCCTAAAGGTACTCATTGGACTTTGGGCCCCTTAGTGCAGTTAGGGTGCAAAAAAGTGCCACACATGTGGTATCGCCGTACTCGGGAGAAGTAGTATAATGTGTTTTGGGGTGTATTTTTACACATACCCATGCTGGGTGGGAGAAATACCTCTGTAAATGACAATCTTTTGATTTTTTTTACACACAATTGTCCATTTACAGAGGTATTTCTCCCACCCAGCATGGGTATGTGTAAAAATACACCCCAAAACACATTGTACTACTTCTCCCGAGTATGGCGATACCACATGTGTGGCACTTTTTTGCACCCTAACTGCGCTAAAGGGCCCAAAGTCCAATGAGTACCTTTAGGATTTCACAGGTCATTGAGAAATTTCGTTTCAAGACTACTCCTCACGGTTTAGGGCCCCTAAAATGCCAGGGCAGTATAGAAACCCCACAAATGACCCCATTTTAGAAAGAAGACACCCCAAGGTATTCCGTTAGGTGTATGGTGAGTTCATAGAAGATTTTATTTTTTGTCACAAGTTAGCGGAAATTGATTTTAATTGTGTTTTTTCACAAAGTGTCATTTTCCGCTAACTTTTGACAAAAAATAAAATCTTCTATGAACTCACCATACTCCTAACGGAATACCTTGGGGTGTCTTCTTTCTAAAATGGGGTCATTTGTGGGGTTCCTATACTGCCCTGGCATTTTAGGGGCCCTAAACCGTGAGGAGTAGTCTTGAAACGAAATTTCTCAAAATGACCTGTGAAATCCTAAAGGTACTCATTGGACTTTGGGCCCTTTAGCGCAGTTAGGGTGCAAAAAAGTGCCACACATGTGGTATCGCCGTACTCAGGAGAAGTAGTATAATGTGTTTTGTGGTGTATTTTTACACATACCCATGCTGAGTGGGAGAAAGATCTCTGTAAATGGACAATTGTGTGTTATAAAAATTAACAAATTGTCATTTACAGAGATATTTCTCCCACCCAGCATGGGTATGTGTAAAAATACACCCCAAAACACATTATACTACTTCTCCTGAGTACGGCAATACCACATGTGTGGCACTTTTTTGCAGCCTAACTGCGCTAAGGGGTCCAAAGTCCAATGAGCACCTTTAGGCTTTACAGGGGTGCTTACAATTTAGCACCCCCCAAAATGTCAGGACAGTAAACACACCCCACAAATGACCCCATTTTGGAAAGTAGACCCTTCAAGGTATTCAGAGAGGGGCATGGTGAGTCCGTGGCAGATTTCATTTTTTTTTGTCGCAAGTTAGAAGAAATGGAAACTTTTTTTTTTTTTTCTCACAAAGTGTCATTTTCCGCTTACTTGTGACAAAAAATAATATCTTCTATGAACTCACTATGCCTCTCAGTGAATACTTTGGGATGTCTTCTTTCCAAAATGGGGTCATTTGGGGGGTATTTATACTATCCTGGAATTCTAGCCCCTCATGAAACATGACAGGGGGTCAGAAAAGTCAGAGATGCTTGAAAATGGGAAAATTCACTTTTTGCACCATAGTTTGTAAACGCTATAACTTTTACCCAAACCAATAAATATACACTGAATGGGTTTTTTTTAATCAAAAACATGTTTGTCCACATTTTTCACGCTGCATGTATACAGAAATTTTACTTTATTTGAAAAATGTCAGCACAGAAAGGTAAAAAAATCTTTTTGCCAAAATTCATGTCTTTTTTGATGAATATAATAAAAAGTAAAAATCGCAGGAGCAATCAAATAGCACCAAAAGAAAGCTTTATTAGTGACAAGAAAAGGAGCCAAAATTCATTTAGGTGGTAGGTTGTATGAGCGAGCAATAAACCGTGAAAGCTGCAGTGGTCTGAATGGAAAAAAAGTGGCAGGTCCTTAAGGGGTAGAAAGCCCTAGGTCCTCAAGTTAACAAAGTGGCTTTTATTGCATTCTAGCAAATCTGGAGTTGTGTTTAGCCACCAGGGACAACAAAGCGATGATTTGAATATTCAGCAGTCATGCACAGTGGTACACCTCAGAGCTCACTCAAACCTGAATAATCACAAATACATTCTGTTTTTGGTATAGTAACAAAAATCTACTTTGATTGGAGAACTGTTCCCTATAAGGTTTCCCGCTGGGTCACCTCAAGTAGACTAGTTAAAAGTAGACTTATTGTTAACGAACCATAACATACCAGCAAAAAAGTTCAGCACATCTTCTGCGGTGCAAGACCATGGCAGCCCTCTGGCGCGCACAATGAACATCTTTGTGTTTCTGCTCACAGCAAATGGCTCATACTCTGGTAAAGGAGGGTACTCATCAGTTGTATTAGACTGGCCCAAAACCTGTGGTAAGAAAGAGACTTTGATTATCCATATAACAAGGATACTGTGTATAGAAAGTCATTTTTCCCAGATAACATATGCAAAGTTGGTGGTGAGAAATAGAAAAGATATACTTATGCACACTGGAACATTACAGAGAATGGAATTCAAAAGAAACCTGTTCCATTTATTTTAGTTGCCTGGCTTGAAGTCACATGCGTGACACCAACAACCAGCCCGCACACTTGTTCTGGGTAACAGACTCACAAATCCCCATGTTAAGCCAGCCATACACTAGAAAACTGCACCACCATTTGACATTTTGATTCTCGCCATTGCGGTTCTTGTGATGTTGATTTAAAAAAAAAAAAAAAAAAAAAAAAAAAAAAAAATCGATAGCGGTGCCAACAGAAAACACAATTTTTGCCCAATTAGATCTTTTGTCTAACTGAATGTTTAATTGGACTAAAACTGATGCAAAACTGACAGGAATGGAACTGTACAGATATATGTGTGAATCTAGCTTTACTGTTCCGCCAGGCAGAAATGTAAAAGTGAAGTGGTTCCACACACTTACGGTATGTTCTGATTTGTGCATGATGTGGGCTTATTAATAAACCTACTGCAGCATATCAAAATAAAGCAAAAAAATTCTGCTTTCATCAGCTTTCATTGTTCCCTCTCTCATGGGGTCCTTGGAATCACTAGTACTACTAAATATTCATATTTCCAAATGAGCGTGCACACAAAGGGTTTCTATGTCTGTATGCTTCCAGGAAAGTCCTAGATCACTTGCAAGACAAAACTATGTACTGTACACACTACAGATTTCCATTGTTCCAAGACCTTCATGCATGATTATTTCAGGCAATAATCTCGTGCTAGTACAGGTGATCCAGATGATGTTTGGTCCCCCTTCCTACAGTGATAAACAGCCACCCAAAATTATTATTTGGGCAACAATTATTAAAGGACACCCGGGGCGAAAATAAGCTAATGAAATAAACGATTGTATCCATCTTCCTTCCACTAAAAATTACTAAGATATTCCACAGTTTTATTTTATGTTTAAATCTACTTTTTAAGTTTTTACTACAGTATTTTATTGTTTTTGTTCAATGACACATTCATTGAAGTATGCCAGAGCTAAAAATATATGAATTATTGAACCTTTTTATTTCTCTCCTGCTCTCAGAAGCCATTTTCTGCTAGGAAAGTGTTTCATAGTTGTAATTTCTTATCAGCGAGGGTTACACTGTAGTCACTTCCTATCTGAGTCAGGACTGAGTCAGCCACTTACATACCTGATATTTAAGGGCTGGTTCAGACGGACGTTTGCAGAGCGTTTACTGCCAGCGTTCGGGGCTTGGCGTTAAATGCTCCCATTCAAGTGAATGGGAGCGTTTGTACCAAGCTTTTATGCGCGTTTGCACAAACGCGGCGTTCGGGTTCCGATTTTTACTGGCGTTCAAGGAGCCCCTGGAAGCTACATGTTGCTTCCAGGGGCGGTTAATAGGGGAAGAAAAAACGCGACCGCATCCGAACGCGATGCGAACGCTGCTGAAAGCCTGAACGCATCACGAACGCAACGCCAACGAACGCGACGCCTCCAAACGTCCGTCTGAACCAGCCCTAACTCTTTCAGGCAGAGGGGAAAAAAAAAAAAAAAAAAAAAAAAAAAAAGGAACACAGCATAGTTATTTGTGTGCTAGGCTCTGTACATACCCAGGTCTATGTCATGTCACAAGTCATCTAGGGAATCCTTTAAGAGTTTATACAAGTGAAGCAGTCTAGTTAGTTTTAGCAAAAATGTACAACTAGAGGAGCAGCGTGGCATATTACTCTATTACCCTTGAACACAATACCAATAGAACATGAAACCTAAAATGGAAAAAATACTTCATCAGTAATATTACCTCTGGTACTACTCTGAGAGCACAGGAGGCAGTCCATTGTGCATGTTCAGGAAAATTCAATAAATATGAAAATGCGCCACTCAAAGGCTCCCTGCACACTGCAAATCAATTTTGTGATTCCGATTGAATATATTCAACAGAAAAACGGATAAAAAAAATGCAGCATGCAGTAAAGATTAAAATTCGGAATCGGATATAAAAACAGATTAAAAAGCAGAATCGGAAACGCATGCAATGTGCAAGAGGCCAAAAATTAACTCTAGCCAACACTCACTGCAAGAAAGAAGATACAGGCTAGAACTAAAGCAATTTTATTGTTTGATGCTTAAAGGGGTTCTTCCGCGAATGAGGAAAAAAAAAAGTGGTTTATGCATAAACTATTAACCTATTTTAGTTCCTGGATGTAGAAACTACGTCCAGGAACCATCCACGCTACTGCGCGCTCCCGGCCCGCGGTTCGTTAGCCAGGCAATCAGTGAATCGGGCTATGGTGCCCGATCACTGATTCCTATCCCCCGCTGAAAAAGCGACAGCTTCTCTCGGAAGCTGCGCCTTTTCTGGCGGTTACCTCCCCCATGTGTCTCTCTAAGCGTATGTTACACTTAGAGTGACGTCATGTAAACAAACTCATGGCCGCCATCTTGTGGCCAAAAAGTAATGCTACAACTAAAAGTAAAAAAAAAAAAAAAAAAAAAAAAAAAAAAAAAAAAAAATCAACACACATTTACATTATAAACCTATTGTTTACATCCCACCCTCCCAAAACTACCCAAATAAAATGTTGAGTATAAAAAAAAAAACAAAAAAAAACACCACACCATTACAATAAAAAACATGTAAATATTTACCTAAGGGTCTAAACTTTTTAGATCAATGTAAAGATGAAATATTTCTATATTTTTTTTTATTTTAAACTTGTAAATAGTGATAGATGCAAAACGGAAAAAATGCACATTTCCAAATAAAATATTGTCGCCATACATTGTGATAGGGACATAATTTTAATGGTGTAATAACCGGGACATATGGGCAAATACAATACGTGAGTTTTAATTATGGAGGCATGTATTATTTTAAAACTATAATGGCTGAAAACTGAGAAATAATGAATTTTTTCCGTTTTTTTCTTATTCTTCCTGTTAAAATGCATTTACAGTAAAGTGGCTCTTAGCAAAAAGTACCCCCCAAAGAAAGCCTAATTGGTGGCGGAAAAAACAAGATATAGATCAGTTCATTGTGATAAGTAGTGATAAAGTTATAGGCTAATGAATGGGAGGTGAACATTTCTCAAGTGAAAATGACGGAACGCGAATGGGTTAAACATCCTTCTAAAATTGTGTAAATAAAAAAAAAAAAAAAAAAAAAAAAAGAAAAAAAAGAATGGTTTCATCAATATAACATGTATTGTAAATAGTGACGGATGAGGGCTGGGAGGCTAATCCATTTGTTAGGGGTGTTTTTTTTTTTACTTTCTTTTCACAACCATAACTGCTGCCTACATAGTTTTCAGTGGTATAACCCACTTCTAGCAGGAATCGTCGTTATAACGCTAATAGCTGAGCTGCGCTAAGCTGCTGAATAGGTGTTTACATTGTTGCTAGGCAACCAGACCCTGGTGCAGACTTGTTTTGTAAAAAGAGTCATAAGCAGCTGGGAGAATCAGTCCCATCTACACCATATGATTCTTTGTCAGATTCGATTCAATTTGATTCATTGATATTTGATTCAATCTGACATGTCCGATTGAATCAAATATCAATGAATCGAATCAAAGTGAATCGAATCAGACAAAGAATCATATGGTGTGGAACTGATTCTCCCAGCTGCTTATGACTCTTTTCACAAAAGGAGTCTCTGCACAGGTCTGGTTGCCTAGCAACAATGTAAACATTCAGCAGCGCTCAGCAGTTAGGGTTATAATGGCTATTCCTGCTAGAACTGGGTTATACCACTGAAAACTATGTAGGCAGCAGTTATGGTTGTAAAAGAAAGTAAAAAACAAAAAACACCCCTAGCAAATGGATTAGCCTCCCAGTCCTTCATAGGTCACTATTTACAATACAACTTAGATTGATGAAACCATTTTTTAAAAAAAAAAAAAAAAAAAAAACAAAAAAAATACTTTACACTATTTTAGAAGGAGGTTTAATAGTTTATGCATAAACCACTTTATTTTTTTCCTCATTCGCAGAAGAACCCCTTTAAGCATAACAAGTACACACCAATACAGTATTTGCCATTTTTCTGTATTGTAGCGAGCATTACAGTGCCTGATACATACATTCAGGGTAACGATACTGCAGGTGGTTTACTTTCTATACAGAGGTATTAATATTAGGAAATATATATCTTATTGATGAAGCACCCAAGTTTTATACAATGTAGTATTCTTCCCAGAATTTTTTCCCAGCCGGGTGAAGCTGGATTTCATAAAAGGGGGGGGGGTGGGGGTGTTTTGCATTTCACATGTGGCAAATGCTACCTCCCCGTAAAAAAAAAAAAAAAAAGAAAAAAAAAGGGACAAACTGTACATCCAATACATGAAACACGGCAAACTGTACATCCCGTACATGAAAGGTGGCTAACGATACATCCCATACATTAAATGTGTCAAGTGTTACTTCCAACATATGTAATGCAGCAGCATGAAATGTGGCAAACATGTCAAGCAGCACCAGCTAACCAGGCCGAGGACACAATTTTGGACAGGGGGCAGTGTTGTGCTGACAGCTCAGCTTCAGTCCACAGATTCAGGCTGAGCAAGGCTGAGGATTACTGGCGTGAAGCGCCTCCCACAAGATGGCGGCGCCATATCGAGCACCCACCAGCCGCGCTTCACTAATATTTGGTGCACTCCTGCAGGGCACCCCAGAGGACATATGGGGCAACCCAGCCAGGCCAATGATAGCACCCAGGCGGTGATATAAAACAGCAGGGCGGCCTGCCCACCTAATTAGTCCTGGGGAGAACACTGCAATGCCATAAATTAAACAGAGGGAAGGGTGGCTTAGCAATCTGGGATGAACAATTACAAAAATATAACCCAGGAAGAGAAGAACCCCGCCCAAAGGAACTGCACCTGCGGGTGAAATGACACTATGCAGGCAGAAAACACACACACACCCTGGCATTTCATGTCTGCTGTAGACCCTCCAGCAAGTGGACACAGCAAAGGAGACAACTCCAGCAGGCAGAAGGGTTATTAATATCCCATCCTGCTCCGCCGACTGCATAATTCCCTGGATATATAATTATAATATTGGAATTGTGTTTGTCTTTAAAACATTAGCTGCAGAACTTTTTAACACTCTCTAGCCATCCGACTGGCTCAACCTTTTCAATGAGTCTGGAAATACCAGAAGCTGAATACTTGCATTATAACAAAGACAAAAGGGTTGCTTGAGAAAAGCAGCTCTTCAGTGTTGACACAATCAGGGCTGTGGAGTCGGTACAAAAAACAAAAAAAATAACACTCGACGTTCACGTATATATGAAACTACCGACTCAGGTTACCCAAAATTGCTCTGACTGACTCCTTAGTCAAATTTTTATAAAGGCTATGGATTTGGTTAAAAAATCATCAGACTTCAGTTTATTGAAACCTCCAACTCCAGGTTCCCAAAATTGCTCAGACTCCAACTCCACAGCCCTGCACACAACACAAGCAGCGATAAAACCACATTCAAGGAAAACTGAAGTGAGAGGCGTGTGGAGGCTGCCATATTTATTTCCTTCTAAACAATACCAGTTGCCTGGCAGCCCTGCTGGTCTATTTGGCTGCAGTAGTGTCTGAATTACACCAGAAACAAGCATGCAACTAATCTGGTCAGATCTGACACTGTCAGAAACACCTGATCTGCTGCATGATTGTTCAGTGTCTATGGCAGGAGTAAAAGTATTAGAGGCAGAGGTTCAGTAGGATAGCCAGGCAATTAGTATTGCTTAAAGTGGACCTGAACTCAGAACTTCCTCTCTGCTTTAAAAGATACGCAACAGCATAATAACCTTTAAAGAAAAACATTTGTTACAGCTGATACAAATCCTAAAATAAATCTCCAGTGTTTTTACTTCCTGCTTTTATGGAAGCAGACATATTAACATTTTGTGCTTTCAAATGAACCCATCTGTTGTGGCAGTCAGCTGACATGAGAGAGATCAAATTACAATTTGTGATTAGGCACAAATGAGGGGGAATTAGACTAAACTTTCTAAATACCATATATTCCGGCATATAAGACGACCCCCCCCAACTTTTCCAGTCAAAATATAGAGTTTGGGATATACTCGCCGTACAAGACTACCATTCTTCCAATGCACACCAAATATAAAAAACAAAAACATATACTGGTGCTATGTATGAACAGATACTGTTGCTGTACTGTATGTGGTGCCCAGTATATAGGTGAATGTCTGGTTGGATTGGTCAACTCTCCCTCTCCTTAAGTGGATTGGTCAGCTTTCTGTCTACCTGTTTATCAAAGCGGTATGGAAGAATAGATCATGCTGTGCCCATAAAACACACCTCTTCCACCCTTGTATCCTATTTACCTCCTCCTCTGCCTCTCAGATCTTGCACATGTGCACCTGCGCTGCTTCACTACAGTCCTCAGCAGGGAGATCTGAGAGGCAGTAACAGGATAGGGCGTATCACCCGGCATCAATGACACCCGGCGTACAAGACGACCCCTGACTTTTCAGAAGATTTTCAAGGGTTTAAAAGTGTAAGTCTTATACGCCAGAATATACAGTACATACATCGCAATTTTCTTCGTGGGGGGAGGGGGGGGGGGTATTTACCTCGAGAGGAGAAAGCCTCTGGATCTCCTAATGAGGCTCTCCCCTTCCTCATGTGCAGCACCGATCCAGCGCTGGAGAAGGACCAACATCTGCAGATGGGCCTGGTACCACTGCCTGGATGCGATCAATCGCATCGAGCCACAAGTGACTTCCAGAAGTCTGTATGCAGCTGTCCGCTTCTGCCTAAGGGAATCGGATGCATGCTGTAGATATCTGCAGCATGCCATCCAAAATTCGCATTCCAAATTTGCATGCAATGGAACTATATTTCCATGCATTGGCTTCAGGTTTGATGCGATGCAAATTCGTGGCTAGTGGAAACGGGCCCCGCAGGCAATATTCACCTCAGAGATCCAGCGCAGGCACATTACCAGGCTCCCCCTCTGTGTGCATCTTTGGGAGGTGTCAGTGCTGAATCGGGGCTACACATGAGTATGGGGAAGCCTCATTAGGATCCAGAGGCCGAAGCAGTGCTTTTCAGCGCTGCTAGATTTGGCCGCAGCCGGCGCCTCCATAGACTACAATAGGAATCACTCCTATTGCAGCGCTCAGTGAGTAACGTCGGGTCCGTCAGAAGACGGAGCAGAGGTTGCTTAAAAAACACAATAATTCGGCCTCCAGCATAGACCATAATAGTAATTACGGCTTTTGCGGCGCACAGAGTGCAACTTCGGCGCTATCAGAAGACGGAGCTGAAGTTGCTTTTAAAACACTAATTTGGCTTCTAGCAATAGCTGGAAGCCGAATTACATAATTCCCCACCATGGACCTACAGGGGGAATAGTATTTAAAGGACAGATCCAAGGAGTTGCTGACGTCATCGGATGTCCTACGGACTGTACTGCACAGGTGCAGAACTACTGCGCCTGCGCAGTACAGCCTGGAGGACGTCCGATGACGTCAGCGCGACCGCATGAGACGCACGTTGGAGCGCAAGGAGAAGCCCGACCAGGAAGCCGGACTGGCCAGCTCGGGTGAGCCACTGGAGAAGACCGGGAGCCTCCGGAGCGGTGTCGAGGGTACGTCCTGCCTGCCACAGGCTGGAGGAAGCCCCAGGTAGGTGGATTAGTATTTTTATTTCTCCGTGAACCCCCCCTTTAACACGGCCGAGACTTGTGCAGCAGCAGGATCAGCCATATACCGGCTGTATCCTGCTCCCAAGTCTCCTGGCGGCCACTTATTTCGTACGCAATTAGAAGTTCAGGTAGTTTTTTTTCTTTTTTCACTATTGATTTTAATTTTGCAATTTTGGGGTTCCTGGCTGCATATAGACTACTACTGCTCATGCTCTGGGGCTGTATACTGCCTGTGTTCTGGGCACCACAACTGCTATATGTGCGCCCCTGCCTCTGGTGAGCCTGGTCTGCACTGTTTACAGTAGCACCCTGCGTCTGCTGGTGAATGGACCTTAAGTGTCCGTGAGTAGGCAACAGCTGGCATCTAACTAATGGACTGTTACGAGCTGCGGGTCTGTTACTGCTAGACTAAAACACCACGCTGTTATGCTAAGGACTGTCAGGGTACGCCAGTTTGCTCCCGACCTGCCCACGTACTTTCGCTGGCACCACCACCCCTCTACTCCCACCCCCACCAGTCACACGAGCTGCTCTATATATGCCACCCCAGCGCATCACCTACACCAGATCGCAGCTTCTGAGATGGGAATCACGCAGCACGCTCCCCGAGGGCAGGCTTTTATACAACATCGTCTGGAGCCATGCACAGGAGCTTGCAGGCCCTGCTCGGTCATCCCCGCGGGTCGGCGGAAAAGGGGCTGCCGGGCAGGTGCCCAGGTGAGACTCAAGAGAAAAGGCCTCAGGTCAGCCATCCAATCGGTCCTGCGGTCAAATGTCTGCTCCCTCCCTAACAAACTAGATGAACTCCCGTCTCCTCAGTGAAAAGAAGGAGTTCAGCAGCAGCACCCCTATCCTCTGTTTCACAGAAACGTGACTGCATGATGACATCCCAGACAATGCCCTTCACCTTCCGGACTTCAGCCTCATCCGGGCCGACCGTGACCCCACCCTCTCGGGTAAAAAGAAGGGTGGTGGCATCTGCTTTTACATCGGCCAGTCATGGTGCCCCAACTCATCAGTACTAGCCAGGAAGTGCTCCCCTGAGATTGAACTTCTAATTATTATTAGCTGCAGGCCAATATATTCGCCCAGGGAGTTTTCCCTCCTACGTTCTTGTTGGCGTGTACCACCTGACGCCAAAGTCAGACATGCCCTGCGGGACCTCAGTGACACCATTACAAAATGGGAATCAACCCTTCCTGACTCGCTGTTCATCGTATTAGGTGACTTCAACAGGGCTAACCTCCGCCAGGAGCTTCCTCGCTTTTACCAGCATGTGACCTGCCCCATCAGAAATCAGAACACTCTCGATCACTGCTACACAGGGCTGAAGGATGCCTACAAAGCCATACCAAGGGCAGCGCTGGGCTCCTCGGACAACTCTCTCATTCATCTGATCCCCAACTACAGGAGGCGCCTGGAGTCAGCAAAACCTGTTCTCAAATCCACCAAAGTGTGGTCAAGCGAGGCCAAACTCCAACTTCAGGCATGCTTCGACTGCACTGACTGGAAGGCCATAGAATCTCCAAACCTTGACGAGTGGGCGGACAACATCTCCTCATACATCAGCTTTTGTGAAGACTCTTGCGTACCAACCAAGACCGTCAAAGTCTATCCGAACAATAAACCGTGGTTCTCCAACAAACTACGGAAACTGCGGAGGAGCAATGAGGTGGCGCACAAGTCCGGCAACCAAGAGGAATACAAGACGGCAAGGAACAACCTGAAGCGAGAACTGGGAGCCGCAAAGAGGGGAGTACGCGGGAAGGAAGGGGCTTAAAGCCTCCACAAACTATAAGCCTCCCCCACAACACGCAACACCCAGTACTGAGCTAGCCAAGGACCTCAGCAACTTTTAATGCAGGTTTGAGGACCTGGAGGCACTGGGGGAGCCAGTAACAGCACCGGCTCACCCCTCTCCTAGCGCAGATTATCTCTCAGTCACGAGCCCCCCACCTCCAGCTGTGAGCGAGGCCGATGTCTTCCACCTGTCCTCACTAAACCCCAGGAAAGCCACTGGCCCGGACGGCGTGTCACCAGCCTGTCTGAAAACCTGCTCACCAGCTGGCACCCATCCTCACTTCTATATTCTCCAAATCCCTCCAGGTCGGCAAAGTCCCTGCATGCTTCAAAAAGTCTACCATAATCCCTGTCCCCAAAAAGCAGGGCAACTCTGACCTCAATAACTACAGACCAGTGGCCCTGACATCCAACATCATGAAAACCCTTGAGAGATGTCTTGTCACACATCAAGCTCATTACCTCCCCCCAAATGGATCCATACCAGTTTGCATACAGGGCGAACAGATCCACTGATGATGCTGTCAACATCTGCCTTGAGCTCAACATCCGACCACCTGGACAAACCTAACACATACGCCAGGAGTCTACTACTGGACTTCAGCTCTGCCTTCAACACTATCTGCCCCCCGCATACTGAAGGAAAATCTTACAGAGCTGAATGTCCCTCCCACACTCCGTGGGTGGATCACTGACTTCCTGACTAACAGAACTCAAGTCATCAAGCTTGGGGAGGTCACCTCTCAGCCGAGGACAACGAACACGCGGGCCCCACAAGGCTGCGTCCTGGCACCGATCCTGTTCTCTCTCTACACGAACAACTGCAGATCCAAGGAAAACTCTGTCAAGGTCATCAAATTTGCAGATGACACCACCATCGTTGGGCTAGTAACAAACAATGATGAGCATGCCTACCGCCAGGAGGTTAACAGAGTTTGCCAGTGGTGTAGGGAGAACAGGCTGGTCCTCAACTCATCCAAAACTGTAGAGCTGATTGTGGATTTCAGGAAGCATGCCCCTCCCTCCCCCCCCCACCAATCTTTATCGATGGCACCGAGGTTGTGAGAGTAGCCAGCGTTCGCCTTCTGGGCACCACCATCTCCAAAGACCTGAGCTGGAAGGAGAACACAGCCTTGACCCAGAAAAAAGCCCAGCAGCGGCTTTTCTTCCTCCGCCAGCTGAAGAAGTTCGGCATGGCTCAAGAGCTACTGATGTGCTTTTACACCACCACCATAGAGTCCGTCCTCTGCTCTTCCATCCTAGTATGGTATGCTGGCTCCTCCACCAGAGATAGATACAAACTTCAGAGGGTCATTAGATCGGCAGAGAGAATCATCGGCAGACCTCTACCTTCGCTTGACCTCCTCCACAACTCCAGGCTACGCTCAAGAGCACGGAGGATTGCTGGCGACCCCTCTCACCCTGGCCAGCGGTTTTTCAGCAGACTTCCGTTAGGCCATAGGTTTCGGGCCATCGCCACCAAAACCTCTAGGCACAGGAACTTTCTTTCCCTCAGCTGTCACCCTCCTGAACTCATTAACTCGCCCTGAGCCCAGCACCGGAGCAACATTGTGTTCCAGAACTGCACCCTGTTCATGAACTAATCATGAATCGGGTCTTCTGTTTTTAGCAGTTTTTGGTTATGTGCTTTTTCTTTTGTGTTATCTATGACTCGCTGTTTACTGCATGCCCTCTGTTATCTATAGTCCTATCTTTATCAGTGAAATTGTACGTGCCAAACCCAATTCCAAGCACGACCCTGTCGTGCCTGGCGAATAAAAATGATTCTAAATAGGTTCATTATGTTAGTTCACCTGATGGTAAGTTCTCCCAAGCAACTGGCATAAAGACAGAGTTACGTACCCACATTTGCATCCACTCTCACCCATAGCCCATTTCTGCAGTAAATAAGCATGTTTTGTAACAACTCGAGACACTGAAAACAGCAACCGAGAATACAAAACAGGACACAAATAGAGCCAGATGCCAAGTTCCCTTTAGGGTGAAGTTCTAACTAGTGTGTTCCATCCAGAACAGAGAACTACATTGCACTCATCTTATACAGAGTGCTACTGAGCAGACTTTTGCTTCAACAGTTCAAACAAAAGCAAAACCCAGGCTGAAATGGTAGCTTGCGTTTCCATAAACATCTACAAAATGCTAGAAACATCTAAAGGGAACAAACTATTTCACTGTGCACATTAGAGGAATCAGTGGGGTGACAAATTGTTGATTACCACTTCAGTAATGCAGGTAAAGTATCTCACAAGGGAGGATGAAGGCAGTAAATTCACCACGTGTCCCTGTGCGCTTGATAGCGCTCGGTACTGGCGTTTAATAGGCTCCCCCAAAAGGAGCTACCGCCACGTAAGAGCATGTCAAATGACTTGCAAGAATACATTAACCTTTCTGGCGGTAAGCCCGAGCTGAGCTCGGACTATGCCACGCAGGAAGATATCTCGGCCCCTGGTGGGAGGATTTGCGCCATTTAAAGTGCTGTACGCGCAGCTAGCTCTTTGCTAGCCGCGCGTATAGCTTGATCGCCGCCACTCTGCGGCGATCGCCCGCACGCAGCGGCGGAAGAGGGGCCCCCCCCCCCCGCCAGAGCCCTGCCTGGACCAGTGAGTTCCAGGCAGTGCTATGGGCTGGATCTGAGCTGTCTGACGTCAGGACGTCGGCTGACATCCATGACGTCATTCCGATCGTCGCCATGGGACAGGAGAAGCCAAACAGGGGAACGCGTTATATACGCGTTCCCCTTTTTGCTATTGATGCCGGCGACGATCGCACTAGAGGGACACATGCGCCCTCTAGTGGTGTTTCATGTAGCTACCACTGGTAGCTTTACATGAAACAAAAAATTCTAGATTTCTGCATATTTTGCAGAAAAAGAAAAAAAAAAAAAAAAACAACCGCCAGGAGGGTTACAGAAGACCTAAATAGAAGTGCAATGCAATTACCTGCATTTCAGGTGCGCAACTACAGGGAAGCAACCCCTATGGCCGCAGGGAAGCTCAGAGCTGTAAGGGGGCCCAAACTACTACTTCACTCTCTGATAAGGGGTCCATCTCTCAGATCAGGCGTTTTTGTGGCTACACGTGTTATGGGTGTGAAGAGTATGATGGCCACACTTGTTTTATGACCCGTATGAGATGGGCTTCCAGACTGTGAAGGTCACCAGGTGTAGGAAAGGGTGTGACCATAGGGGGCCCCAAAGTTTTTCTGGGGGGGGGGGGGCGCCTCCATGATTTGTAGTTAGGGCCCTGCTGCATTTTGAAGTTTCTCATAAGCCACCCCCGACATGCTGCCTTGGCAGTATTCCTAAGACTTTGGCAGTGCCTACCCTCTCCTGCAAAAAAAAAAAAAAAAAAAAAAAATTAAATAAAATAAAAATTGGTGGCCGTGTTTAAATACCCTTCAGGGCTTGTACACACATAGGGCGTTTTGCACATTTTTTTGAGCGCCGGCAACTTGAAAAATGCCCTAAAATACATTGTGCAATGAATCCTTATGAGATAGTTCATATCAGCGCATTCATCTGCTTTCCATTCACAAAGCATGTACCACGTCCATTTTCGGGGTGATTTTGCTACAATAGAAGGTATAGGAATATATGCAAAACACTCACAAATCGGGTTTTGTATTTCCGGCGATTAGGTTCGCGTTTTTAGGAATAAATACATTGTATTTCAGAGTTCTCCCCAAACTTTTAGCAATTTTGGTGAGCAGCCATCGGCTCGCCTCTTCATACTCATATGTTGCAAGCAGAAATGCATCAGTCCTGCATTGCGCTGTCGGGCGCCACCCGGCTACTTTTCCATGCCACCCCGGCTGGGGAAAAAAAAATAAATCTGGGGAGAACACTGTATTTATTCTTTTCCCGTGGTCAAAGAGTTCACTTCCTGACAGACGTCCGCCCAGGGGGGGGGGGAATTTTGGGGAATACAAAAAAATAAAAGAACATTGCTGCTGTCAGCGATTTTGTTTTTAGATGTGAACAGGGCCTCAGAGACTGCCTGTTGGGGCAACCTTTTTCACCCCCTAAGTTCCCGGGGTAGTTCAAGCATCGTATCTCAGGAATCAGAAACAATGGAAAAGAAAACTTATTTGTCTTTATATCCGAGAGGCAACAAATCAATATGCTATACAATTCAGTTTAGGTCTGCTTAATATGCACAATGCCTCAGTGCCTGCAATCAGGGATGGGCTTTTGAGTAGTGTATCATAGGCTTAATGCAAACCACGTGGCATGACTCACTACCGCGCTTCCCTTTTCAAGACGGAAGGAGGAAGTGAGTCATGGACCGCGGCTTTCATTATGCTTGCGACGCTTAATGGAATGCAGACGTCACCGAAGAATTTTGGGTAAGATAAACCCCTCCCCCCATTGCCTGTGGTCGCACGTGAAGTCATTAGACTTCATTTGAATTCCTAATTCGAGTTGTACGCTACTCGAAAGCCCAAACCTACCTGCAATACTTCCTTTCTACATACAGCTTTGATTACTTTATAGCTTTTTACTAAATCTTTATTTTTAATCTGTTTATTTTAGCTCTGGTTAGCGCAGAAGGTTAACCAGAACTCCTTATGAGAGGAGTTCACATCTGAGGGATGTACCCCACTTACTATACAGGGGATCGCTGCACAAGGTGCTTGAGCAATTGCAAGTGCAGCAGCGATCCCCTGGCCGATTTGCTGGGGGTTTGGAAGCAATGTACAATATTGTACAGTGCTTCTGATTAGCAGTTTGTTTTTTTTAATCTGTATGAAGTTTATTATACTTACCCGGCCTCCTATTGTCTGGTTTCTGAAGCGTAGGAGCCCCCCAATCAAGCACAAGAGGTCATAGGCCCTTCACTATGTCCAATAGGAGAATGGCAGACGACGTCTAGAAAGCAGGGCTACACACCAGAAGCCAGTCACCAGGAGACCCACTAAGTATATTAAACTTTATTTACAAGGGGGACAGGTCATTGCAAAATTGATTTTGAAAAGCAAGTTTAAAGCGATCTTGCAGTGCTCTTATCTGTTGCATCGGAGCGCAATCACTCAAAAAATGCTACTGGACAGATTTTAACTACTTACTGGCGATTATTTAGCTATGCCTAACGATTTTTGAAGCTTTAGGTGTAGAGTTTAGGAAAAAAAAAAAAAAAAAAAAATTACGATCTGTTATAGCACTTTTCCATTTTACTATACCTAACACTGAATCGCCTCAGAAATGGCACGCATTTGCAATCACATCATTCTGTATTGATCCAGCCCATACAAACACATTAGCCAACCACTTTTCAAAGCACTAGCGTTTTAAAAAAGCGCTCAGAGGCGCTCTTGGTGTGCACCAGCCCTTACAATATCGCAAGTGCTACCGGAGACTCCCAGAATCGCAAACCGCAGAAAAATTGCAAGCCTTTTAGATTTTCAAGATGGTGGTAGCCTAAACTTGATACAGCAATCCATTTATCAGAAATATTCAACAGTGGTAAGGTTTTCCTAGAGATTATTGTAGTATTTTATTTTTATAATGCTGTGGATGCAATATATTTAATGCGGTTTCTTAATTTGGTGTCACTTCCTCAGAGGGGAAAACTTAAAGCACCCTCTATTGATATCACTTTAAGGCTCAGTTCACACTGGTGCGCGGCAGAGTAATCCAAATGCTTTCCTGCAAGCCTGCAGGAAAGCATTTAGCAGCTTTCAGTGGCTTCCCAGTGTACATGGTTTTTAACCCCCACAGGGGGACACAGAGGCACGGCATTCAGCGATCCTAGAATCGCCTGAAACAAGAAAAATAGTGATCAAAACATGGCATTTGTGCAAATGTTCATACCGCCGCTGTTCATTCACTTGAATAGACAGCTCTTAAACCATGAGCATGGCAGGACTCGTCTGAAACATCCTTTTGGGCTCGTTCACACTATATGCGCTGACGTGCGCATTTCAGCAGCGAGTATGGCATACGATCAGCAAGAACATCAGAAGTGCATAGAGAGCACTTCTGACGTTCATACTATGTGTGCTGCGCAGCAGTTCGATGCGCTGTCGCACTGCTGCACGCATTTTTTTGGCAAAGCACATCGCTGATCCCATTCACCGTAATGAATGGGATCAGCAGCGCAATGCACGGAAACGCGTATGGCGTGCGATTGAGTGCACTTGCGTCCCGAATGCACGGCCATATGCATTGCCTAATGTGAACGAGGCCTTAGTGTTTTTACCAGGGATGTGGAGTTGGTACAAAAGTCCTTCAACTCCTCAGTTTAGGATTCCACCGACTCCAACTCCTCTAATTTGCATATAACAATCTTGTTGATTGAAAGTATGTAACATAAAAAGGCATTTCATCACTACCAAAGCTTAGGCATTTTCAAGCATCTGCTTTTGGAAACAAAAGCTCCTGGCCAGGAAGCTGTACCTTGTCAGCCATCCTGGCCTGTCATTGCTAACATGAATGCTCCAGCATGTCGTCTGCATACCAAGATTCACCCGAGACCCATCATGCCTGGGTTCAATCTCGCGACGTGATTACAGGCACACGATCACGCGAATGTTGTAGGGCAGATCGGATTTTTTAAGATCCCCGAAGACTCCCACACAAAGCACTGATCTCTGGAAGGCTTGTTTATGGCTGTCGCACAAACCCACTGTCAGGAAGATGGATAAAGGAGCAGGATAAAGGAGCAGTTGTCATCGTGGGACGTCGCTGTGATCGATCTTCCTTCATCGTGAGATGAGTATTCAAGCTTTACAACAGAGGTTATCTATATACTGTACAGGGAGTGCAGAATTATTAGGCAAATGAGTATTTTGACCACCTAATCCTCTTTATGCATGTTGTCTTACTCCAAGCTGTATAGGCTCGAAAGCCTACTACCAATTAAGCATATTAGGTGATGTGCATCTCTGTAATGAGAAGGGGTGTGGTCTAATGACATCACCCTATATCAGGTGTGCATAATTATTAGGCAACTTTATTTACTTTGGCAAAATGGGTCAAAAGAAGGACTTGACAGGCTCAGAAAAGTCAAAAATAGTGAGATATCTTGCAAAGGGATGCAGCACTTTTAAAATTGCAAAGCTTCTGAAGCGTGATCATCGAACAATAAAGCTTTTTATTCAAAATAGTCAACAGGGTCGCAAGAAGCGTGTGGAAAAACCAAGGCGCAAAATAACTGCCCATGAACTAAGAAAAGTCAAGCGTGCAGCTGCCAAGATGCCACTTGCCACCAGTTTGGCCATATTTCAGAGCTGCAACATCACTGGAGTGCCCAAAAGCACAAGGTGTGCAATACTCAGAGACATGGCCAAGGTAAGAAAGGCTGAAAGATGACCACCACTAAACAAGACAAACAAGCTGAAACGTCAGACTGGGCCAAGAAATATCTGAAGACTGATTTTTCTAAGGTTTTATGGACTGATGAAATGAGAGGGAGTCTTGATGGGCCAGATGGATGGGCCCGTGGCTGGATTGGTAAAGGGCAGAGAGCTCCAGTCCGACTCAGACACCAGCAAGGTGAAGGTGGAGTACTGGTTTGGGCTGGTATCATCAAAGATGAGCTTGTGGGGCCTTTTTGGGTTGAAGATGGAGTCAAGCTGCCAGTTTCTGGAAGACACCTTCTTCAAGCAGTGGTACAGAAAGAAGTCTGCATCCTTCAAGAAAAACATGATTTTCATGCAGGACAATGCTCCATCACACACGTCCAAGTACTACACAGCGTGGCTGGCAAGAAAGGGTATAAAAGAAGAAAAACTAATGACATGGCCTCCTTGTTCACCTGATCTGAACCCCATTGAGAACCTGTGGTCCATCATAAAATGTGAGATTTACAAGGAGGTAAAACAGTAAACCTCTCTGAACAGTGTCTGGGAGGCTGTGGTTGCTGCTGCACGCAATGTTGATGGTGAACAGATCAAAACACTGACAGAATCCATGGATGGCAGGCTTTTGAGTGTCCTTGCAAAGAAAGGTGGCTATATTGGTCACTGATTTGTTTTTGTTTTGTTTTGTTTTTGAATGTCAGAAATGTATATTTGTGAATGCTGAGATGTTATTGGTTTCACTGGTAAAAATAAATAATTGAAATGGGTATATTTGTTTTTTGTTAAGTTGCCTAATAATTATGCACAGTAATAGTCACCTGCACACACAGATATCCCCCTAAAATAGCTAAAACTAAAAACAAACTAAAAACTACTTTCAAAAATATTCAGCTTTGATATTAATGAGTTTTTTGGGTTCATTGAGAATATGGTTGTTCAATAAAATTATTCCTCAAAAATACCACTTGCCTAATAATTCTGCACTCCCTCTGTATATATAAAAGTGAGTGAGTGAGTGAGTGAGTGAGTGAGTGAGTGAGTGAGTGAGTAAGTGAGTGAGTAAGTGAGTGAGTGTAAAAAGGCTGACATTCTCACAGCAATAAAGCCAGAGTTCCCAACTTGGTACAGTTGGTCACTTGGTGACCGAGGTGAAAAAAATACAGGGAAAGTGGGTGGAGCATAAAACAGCCAGATTTGAGCAATTCATTTTCAACTGGAAAATGAAAACTACAGCCATTCTTAGGCCTTGTTCACATTATATACAGGATCTTCTCAAAAATTAGCATATTGTGATAAAGTTCATTATTTTCTGTAATGTACTGATAAACATTAGACTTTCATATATTTTAGATTCAAATACGCACAACTGAAGTAGTTCAAGCCTATTATTCTTTTAATATTGATGATTTCGGCATACAGCTCATGAAAACCCAAAATTCCTATCTCAAAAAATTAGCATATTTCATCCGACCAATAAAAGAAAATGTTTTTAAAACAAAAAAAGTCAACCTTCAAATAATTATGTTCAGCTATGCACTCAATACTTGGTCGGGAATCCTTTTGCAGAAATGACTGCTTCAATGCGGTGTGGCATGGGGGCAATCAGCCTGTGGCACTGCTCAGGTGTTATGGAGGCCCAGGATGCTTCTATAGCGGCCTTAAGCTCATCCAGAGTGTTGGGTCTTGCGTCTCTCAACTTTCTCTTAACAATATCCCACAGATTATCTATGGGTTCAGGTCAGGAGAGTTGGCGGGCTAATTGAGCACAGTAATACCATGGTCAGTAAACCATTTACCAGTGGTTTTGGCACTGTGAGCAGGTGCCAGGTCGTGCTGAAAAATGAAATCTTCATCTCCATAAAGCTTTTCAGCAGATGGAAGCATGAAGTTATCCAAAATCCCTTGATAGCTAGCTGCATTGACCCTGCCCTTGATAAAATACAGTGGACCAACACCAGCAGCTGACATGGCACCCCAGACCATCACTGACTGTGGGTACTTGACACTGGACTTCAGGAATTTTGGCATTTCCCTCTCCCCAGTCTTCCTCCAGGCTCTGGCACCTTGATTTCCGAATGACATGTAAAAGTTGCTTTCATCCAAAAAAAAGTACTTTGGACCACTGAGCAACAGTTCAGTGCTGCTTCTCTGTAGCCCACGTCAGGCGCTTCTGCCGCTGTTTCTTGTTCAAAAGTGGGTTCATGCTTCCATCTGCTGAAAAGCTTTATGGAGATGAATATTTCATTTTTCAGCACGACCTGGCACCTGCTCACAGTGCCAAAACCACTGGTAAATGGTTTACTGACCATGGTATTACTGTGCTCAATTAGCCCGCCAACTCTCCTGACCTGAACCCATAGATAATCTGTGGGATATTGTTAAGAGAAAGTTGAGAGACGCAAGACCCAACACTCTGGATGAGCTTAAGGCCGCTATAGAAGCATCCTGGGCCTCCATAACACCTGAGCAGTGCCACAGGCTGATTGCCCCCATGCCACACCGCATTGAAGCAGTCATTTCTGCAAAAGGATTCCTGACCAAGTATTGAGTGCATAACTGAACATAATTATTTGAAGGTTGACTTTTTTTGTTTTAAAAATATTTTCTTTTATTGGTCGGATGAAATATGCTAATTTTTTGAGATAGGAATTTGGGGTTTTCATGAGCTGTATGCCGAAATCATCAATATTAAAACAATAAAAGGCTTGAACTACTTCAGTTGTGTGTATTTGAATCTAAAATATATGAAAGTCTAATGTTTATCAGTACATTACAGAAAATGAACTTTATCACAATATGCTAATTTTTTGAGAAGATCCTGTATTTTGGAAGATTTCAGATTAGAAAAGTGCTTTTCTAAGCGCTTTTAAAGAGCAATTTTTCACTTCCTGACGTCAAACAGGAAGTGAACTCTTTAACCTGGAAGTGAATAAATACAATGGCTATCATTCATAAAAGTGCTGTCGGTAAGGAGAATCAGTGCCGCAAAACACCGCTGTCGGTATTTTAGACTTCTGGGTGGTCATTCATAAAAAGTTTGCCTGTTGCGATACAAGTGCGGAGATTTTCTGGAAAAGGCTGTCGGTAGGCTTGCAGAAACATAGAAGCTGCCTGAGTCCCTCGGTGCGCTGCTCTCTCTGCTGTTGCTTGGGAGGTCTGTCCCATTCAGTTACATGTATTCCGCATGCTTATCGTTACTGCCGAGGGAGCGGTAATCCCCGTTCGCATACCGCTGTGCTGTAATCTTTATGAATGGACATTTTATTACTTTTTCTAGATAAATCTAGAAAATCAGCGCACAAGGCGGAAATTTATCGCTCTGCACGGGAATGTCAGCTTTTCATGCGGAAAGAGCCTTTATGAATGGAGATTTTGCTTAATGGTCAGTAAAGTCAGCGGTTTTCAGCATTTCCACATGCGGAAATGCTTTATGAATGATAGCCAATGTATTTATTCATCAAAGTGTTCCGAAAATCAATATACAAAGTGCTTTTTAAAGCGCATTGCGATTTCCCTATACCTTTCATTGAGCCAAAACGCTCAGAAAAATGGTACGTGTAGCAAGTTTGCAATTTTAATAAAGCCGAAATGCTCATGTGAACACTGTCATAGGAAATCATTACACAAGCGCTTTTGGAGCGATCTGCAAAATTGTCAGCGCTAAAAATAAAATTAAAAAGCCCTACCACTGTTAGTGGCAGGATTCTTCACACAGAATGACAGAACCAGGGCTATGGATTTTATACAAAAAAAAAATAAAAAAAAAAATCTGACTACGATTCCTCAGTTTATAGAAACCACCGACTCCAAGTACCCAAAATTGCTCCAACTTCAAAGCCCTCTTGCGCACAGATGGTCACAGGGTGACTGGGATTAATATTCAGGAAAGTGGGTGGAACTTCAACAGCCAATCAAAATTTACCCATTTTGAAGGGTGATATTTAATCTGCTGCCATTCTTACACTGGTAATGGCAAAGGCCTTGAACCTGGTATAATCAATCATTGGGCGAATGGGGTTCAATTACTTAGAAATAAAACAAAATAGAAATGTACAGCTTAAATTTATTAGGAGTCAGAGTATTCTCTCCACCCGCAAATTGCTTCAACTCCACAGGCCTGTTTTTTAAGCTACTTGCACACCAAGACGTTGCGTTAGGTGCTACGTTAAGGTCGCATAACGTGCACCTAACGCAAGGCCTGGTGCACTTCGATGTGGACATCAGAGTGAGCCGCGTTGTGCAGCTCACTCTGGCATCCGTGATGCGTACTCTTGGACGCATGCGGCATCACGTGGTCCCGCCGGCCAATCGCCGCACAGAGCGGCCGCACCAGGAAGTAAACACTGTACGTCACAACGTGCAGTGAATATTAATTAGCCATGTGCCTGGCCGCTCTCCGCTCCTCCCCAACCTGACTGAGCATGTGCAAACAGTATAACGCGGCTTAAAGGGAAGGTTCAAGCAAAATAAAAAAATGAGTTTCACTTACCTGGGGCTTCTACCAGCCCCATGCAGCCATCCTGTGCCCACGTAGTCACTCACTGCTGCTCCAGTCCCCCACTGGCAGCTTGCCGACATCGGAGGTCGGCGGGACGCATTGCGTAAATTTTTACGCATTCCCGCTAGTCCAGGAACATTAACACATACATTTTTACGCGTTACTGGTTCAATGCGTAAATTTTTACGCATTAAACCAGTAATGCGTAAAAATGTATGTGTTAATGTTCCTGCACTAGCGGGAATGCGTAAAAATGTACGCAATGCCTCCCGCCGACCTCCGAGGTCGGCAAGCTGCCAGCGGGGGACTGGAGCAGCAGTGAGTGACTACGAGGGCACAGGATAGCTGCATGGGGCTGGTAGAAGCCCCAGGTAAGTGAAACTCATTTTTTTATTTTGCTTGGACATTCCCTTTAAGCGGCTGTAACGCCGTAGCATGCTGCACTTTCGGGAGAATGTGCAGCGTTACATGTAACGCAACGCGGGCTGTGTGAACAGCCCACTCGTGTTACATTGCTGTGCGTTGGGGGAGCGTTACAGGTTGCACTAACGTGCACCTGTAGCGTCTTAGTGTGTAAGCAGCCTTAAAGTGAACCTAAAGTCACAAAGAAAAAATGAGATGAACTCACCTGGGGCTTCCCTCAGCCCCCTGCAGACGATCGGTGCCCTCGCAGCTCCGCTCTGATGTCCCAGGACCCGCCGGCGAGCACTTCCGGTTTGGCCGTCACCGGCCGACAGGCATGGGAACGCGAGTGATTGTTCGCGTTCCCAGCCTGTATATTGCCCCCTATGCTGCTATTGCGACCTCCTGGCCGCAATAGCAGCATAGGGGGCGATATACAGGCTGGGAACGCGAACAATCACTCGCGTTCCCATGCCTGTCGGCCGGTGACGGCCAAACCGGAAGTGCTCGCCGGCTGGTCCTGGGACATCGGAGCGGAGCTGCGAGGGCACCGATCGTCTGCAGGGGGCTGAGGGAAGCCCCAGGTGAGTTCATCTCATTTTTTTTTTTGACTTTAGGTTCTCTTTAATGTATAAGAGGGCATGGTGAAAATTTTTGCTACTTTATATTTTGCAACCCGCTGCAAATATGTATATGTATAAAGTGCAACCTAACCATTGATTTCAATGTCTTTGTATCAGAAAATGCAACCCAACCTAACCTTATCCTCTACCTCCGAAGGAACTAAACACCAGCAGTTGCAAATAATGAGCCGCAAAATTTGAAAGAAGGCGCAAATGCGCAGTTCAGCACAGTCCATTCAAGTTGCAAAATATTACAGGTTGCAATATTTTTCATTACAAGGGATTCTAACTACATTTTTCTTCTTGATGTGATCATTTCTAGATCAGTAGTAAATATGGTCTGGGGTATACAGCCAGGCCTTATGCTATAATGTAATGTGACCACTGCGCCAGCAATCTGATTTCTCCCAGAATAACACCGACATTCAGGATAAAAAGACAGGGTAGCACTACAGCACAGCCTCCCCCGCATACCTGCTGTGTGTTGCTGTCGGTGTAATAGTGGGCAGCGCTGCGCAGCCTCCCCAGCCCCGCAGCTAGAGTCGCAGGCCGCTCCAGCAGACAGCTATGTGGCCTCCCTCTCTTGCTAACCAGCAGCGTGGCTCCCCGGCCCCTCAGCAGCAGCTGAGCTATCGAGGCACCGATGATCCTGCAGCTCCCGGCCATGCAGAGGAAGAGGGCATCCACTACCAGCACCAAACCATAGGCAGGCACCGGCCCCAACCCGCTCCCAGCAGCCACCTCTCGCCTCTACAGCCAATCCCCAAACAGCACAAGCTGCGAAAACTACAACTCCCACTAAACGCCGTGAGAATCACACCAATGGCAACCAGCTACACAACGTACGTAAGGACTACAATTCCCAGTATCCGCCAGCCAACCCTCAGCCAATGAGACGTAGACGAGGTCACGCAACATTTCTTCTCCCATCGCGCTGCGATCTTTCTAGCGTCTGTGATGCCCTGTTATATAGCGTCATCAGCACATGGAGGGGTGAAGTCAGGGTGACATTGCTCCAGCTGACCTTTTGTAAGCTTCAGGAAGCGTTCACCTACATTCCATACGTGTTATAGAGAACAGGGCAGGGACATTTACTCCGATGATTAGAGATGGAGACTGAGCTAATCAAATAAAGTAGCTGTAATCACCGGGTAGTGGGTGTTTCCACCGTACTTATAAAAAACCTGCTTACTTGCTAAGTTTCAAACCTGTAGGGGTATGGAATTAATAATGCATAATTGTCTTAACCCCTCACAAAAGATGGATCCCTCTCTGATTGACATTTCAGGTTTTTTTTATCTACATGGGCTCCCTGCACATTGCAAATCTGATTTGCGATTCCAATTTTCCCTGCATGCTATCAAAAGAAAAACCCAGAAAAACCACAGCATGCAGTAACAATTCAGTCCCCCTGCATACTGCAAATCTGATTTGTGATTCCGATTTGCGATTCTAATTTTCCCTGGATGCTATAAAAAAAACCCGCAGAAAAAAGGCAGCATGCAGGAACTATTAGAAATCGGAACCTCATGTTAAGGCTCCCTGCACACTGCAGATCCGATTTGCAATTCCGATTTTTCCTGGATGCTATCAAAAGAATAACACAGCATGCATTAGCGATCAAAAATCTGAATCGCATGTGAAAATCTATTAAAAATTGGAATCGTATGTAGTGTGCAAGAGGCCTAAAACCGATTAGAAATCGGAATCGCAAGTAGTGTGCAAGAGGCCTCACATGCGATTCCGATTTGTGATTTTGGCTACAGGGTCACATGCATATTGCTGCCCCCTGGCTAATCTACTCCCTGCTGGGCAGGAAGTACTTCACTGGGATTTCCGTCAGCCCATGCATGCGTGCCATGTCACACCACGCTTAAAGGAGTCATCAGGCAATCCTAAAGAGAATAAGTGCTACTTACAGGGGGCTTCCTCCAGCCCCCAGCACGTCCCTCGACGCAGCTCTCACTTCAGCTGTTCGCCGCAGCTCCGCTCCGGTCCCAGGCGATGACGTCAGGCCGACCTGGAGGTCAGCCTGTACTGCGCCTGCGCGAGCGGCGCTGTCAATCACCGCCACGTGGGCCAGAGTGGACTGCACAGGCGCAGAACTACTGCACCGGTGCAGTCCGCTCCGGCCCACGCGGCGGTGATTGACAGGCACAGTACAGGCTGACCTGGAGGTCGCCCTGACGTCATCGCCGGGGACAGGGACGGAGCTGTGGCGAACGGCTGAAGGGAGAGCTGCGGCGAAGGACGTGCTGGGAGCTTGGGGCTGGAGGAAGCCCCCTGTAAGTAGCACAGCTCCCCTTGTGTTGTTGCCAGTAAAATTGCCGTGCACTGCTTGGGCTTGGTAAATTTACCAGCCTTTCCTGCCTCAGGTTTCTAGTCCCATTATTACCCAAAGAGTGGTTCCTTTGAAAAGGACCAGTTTTGATCTCAACTGATGTAACCCCTATTCCTACTATTCCTATTACCTCTTTTTTTGGCAGCTGAAATAATTCCCTGTGCATTCTGTAAGCAACTCCACAGAGCGTTTCCATAGCATCTCCGCTGTGTAGTCATGTAGCCCCATTATGGGCTCTATTCATAAAAAAGTTGTTGCGAGAAAACTCCTGGAGGGAAAATACCGCAGCGGTATTTTACACTTCTGGGTGGTCATTCAAAGAAATCTTGAAAGCTGCGATGCAAGAGCGGAGATCTCCCGCTGAAAGCTGGCGGTAAGCTGTCGGAAAGGCATGCGGAAACACTTCAGCCGGCAGAGTCCCTCCGTGCACTGCTCTCTCTGGGAGGTCTGTCCCATTCACTTGTATGTAATCCGCAAAATCAGAGGAAGCGGTATTTCCCGTCCACATACCGCTTCCTCTAATCTTTATGAATGGCCATTTTGTTACTTTTTTCTAGATAAATCTAGAAATACACTGGAGAAGGCGGAAATTTCTCGCTCTGCTGGGGGATTGTAGATTTTCATGCGGGAACAGCTTTTATGAATGCCCACTTTGCTAAATGGACGAGAAAACCCGCTGTTTTGAGCGGAAAACTTGCGGTAATGGTTTATGAATAGAGCCCTATGTGTTTTGGTGAAACCCACAGCTATCTGCATTGCAGACTAAGGTGATAGTGGGCTCAGGATAACTTGTGTGTGTGGAATATGAAACATTAACTGTAAATAAAAGTGAGAAATTGAGCAGTATGTTGGGAAGTCTCTGTGTGTTATTGTCTGATTTAAATAAAGTTGGTTCTAAGCGGAAACATTAAAGCTGGGAGCGCATGTCAAAATCGCATGCTTTTTTCACATGCAAAATCACATTTCAACTGAAAACTAAAGTTAGTCAATGGGATGGTTCACAGTTGAATCCGATTTTCGCAAGCGGGTAAAAAACGTGCTTTTTGTTTCAAAGTTTCGCACATCAATTCTTCAGCTACTTGGGAATAACATGCATGTTTAAATGCACAGACATGAGCAGTGTGTGCAAAACTTAAACAGTACTTTTCTACTATGGAAAACAAGAGTTTGCTTTCTTAAAACAGAAAGAATTTGCGATAATTCAGGTTGGAGTGAGCTTGAGATGTCTCCCAGTGCATCACTGCTGAATATATGCAAATTAACCATTGTTGCCCTTAGAAGCTAAACACACCTCCAGAACCACTGGAATGCAATGATGTGTCAGCTTGTTAATTTGTACAGAGCCATAATAATCCAACATGCATACAGACTGTTTCGGATAGTTTGATCCTCATCAGTGCATGGCATGGATTAATTTGGCTTTATGGAGTAGGGCTTGTAAAACCGAGAGGTACAGTCAAGCTCATACAGCAAGCTCATGGTGAACCAGAACTCATTGGAGTGTGTGAGGGGCTACAATGGTCCTAAAAGCCTCCTTACTAAAATACTAAGGAAAACAAGAGTTTGCTTTCTTAAAAGAGAAAGAATTTGCGATACTTCAGGTTCATTTGCATATATTCAGCAGTGATGCACTGGGAGACATCTAACTCCAACCTGAATTGTCGCAAATTCTTTCTGTTTTAAGAAAGCAAACTCTTGTTTTCCTTAGTATTTTACTTTGGGGGCTTTTAGGACCATTGTAGCCCCTCACACACTCCAATGAGTTCTGGTTCACCATGAGTTTGCTGGTTAGTCTTTTTCTATGGAACCCAGTGCACTTGAAATCTGCAGCCACTAAATCATGCGGTCCGACATTTGGAAATAAGTAAGAGGACACACCGGGAAGCACAGAGTCACGCGTCTAACAAGTGGCAGCAAAACGTGGATGTGGCTAGATAAGTGCAGTTGAAAGGATGTGGCTAATAGATAATTGGTGATATATACTGTATATACAGTAATATATACAGAAGCAAAAATTTCATATATTTCCCAACCTGCCATAGTAAAATATTTAATTCCTGTGGAACCTCTATATAATCTGTATTAATTCTCCTTCATTACAGTGCCTTCTTAATTATACTGTAGTACCCCCATTATTGCCTCCCCCCATAACAGTGTCCCCATTAGTGCACCTCTAGTTTTTCCAATAGCAGGACAGTACAGGAATATAGGAGAGGCCATAATGACCCCTGAGAATAGGAAGAATGACAGTGAAGCTGTAACAACTGGCATATAGAAGGAACTCAAAGGTTGGCAACTACTAGGACACTGTGATCTGGGGTAACACTATAAATGATACCTTGGAATGGTAGGACATACTATAAGGGAGGATGCTGTGACACTTTATGAGGGTGGACACTGGTATGATGGTATAAATACTCCCTAACAATCGGCCATCACACGAGTGAAACCGGCTTCACTCGTGGCGGTCAGGTGAAGCATCGCAACCACAATACTTTACTAGCGGCTGCTACTTTGTCAATTAACATAGATAACTATGGCATAGTAGTGCCCGCTAGTGAAGTATCGTGGTCGCGATACTTCACAGGACCGTTCGTATGCAACGCCAGGTTATGCTCCTCACAGGGGCTGTGAACCAACTCACTCAGACAGTAGCCGCTCAGCAGGAACAGCTGAATCAGTTGGCTAATGCACCTCCACGTGCTGAGGCTTCTGCAGCTCATAACGAGCAACCTGCACCTCCTCCTGCTCCTTATACACCTATGGAGCCAAGAATGCCACTTCCTGAGAAGTTTTCAGGCTCTCGGTCAACCTTTAGAAACTTCATGAATAGTTGCTTGACGTATTTTGATGTTTGACCTAGGTCCTCAGTGTCAGAGTCTCAAAAAGTCTCCTTGATTAAGTCCCTGTTACAGGGAGATCCACAGACTTGGGCGTATGGCCTGTTCCCTGAAGATGAAACATTATCTTCAGTAGATAACTTTTTTAAAGCTATGTCTGTGATTTACTTGGATCCCGATATAACTGCTGCGACAGTTCGTAAATTAAGAATTTATGACAGGGTCGGCGTACAGCTGAGGAGTATGCTGCCGAGTTCAGACGGTGGTCAGTTTCCACCAATTGGGGTCAGGCAGCCTTATTGGATTAATTTTTATTCAGTCTCTTTGACTCCATAAATGACATTTTGGTCAGTCACCCTCACCCTAAAACCCTAGAAGACGCCATAACATTGGCCATACGAGTTGACATACAGGTCAGACAGCGACGTCAGGGTAAAGTTCAGTCGATCCCAGGGGTGACTCCCCCTGCTGGCAGTTCTGTTTCTCCTTCAGGAGAAGAGCCAATGCAGATAGGGCTCTCCAAACTGACTCCTTCGGAAAAACTTAGGAGACGTAATGAAGGCTTGTGTCTTTATTGTGGGGTCAAGGGGCACATAGCTAAATACTGTCCTGCTAAGAGAAAGCCGGAAAACTCCAGCGCCTAAGTGAGGTTGGGGAACCTCACTTGGGTGATTGATTTTTCCCCTGAAAATTTTAAAATTATTGTTACCGGTAACTATACATTACAATGAAAAATACCATTGTCAGGCTTTTATTGATTCTGGAGCAGCGGGAAATTTCCTTCACTCCCCCTTTGTTTCCAAGCTTGGTATTCCCGCTTTATCTATGCAGGACAAGATCTTTGTTACCGCTATTGACGACTCCCCTCTTCAGGCAAATCAACCTGTTTCAATCCCACCCGAAGTTTCTCTGCAGGTAGGAGCACTGCATATTGAAAATCTGCAGCTCTACCTGCTTAGAATGCCTTCTAGCCAGTTGGTTCTGGGTCTTCCTTGGCTGCAAAAACACAATCCACAAATTGGTGTACTGGTCAATTGACTAAGTGGTCTTCATTATGTATAAAAAACTGTCTGAAAACACTTCCTGTGCACACCACCGAAATAAAGATTGAAAAATTGCCCCCTTGTTATCAAGAATACTCTGACGTATTTTCTCCCCAGGCTGCTGATAAACTTCCCCCTCACAGGTCTTATGATTGTCCTATAGATCTGTTGTCTGGTACGATGCCTCCACGAGGGCATTTGTACAATCTTTCTGGCCCTGAAACTTTGGCTATGAAAGATTACATTAAAGAAAATTTAGACAAAGGGTTTATCCGTCCCGCTTCTTCTCCTGCCGGAGCTGGCTTCTTTTTTGTGCAAAAGAAGGCTGGAGGGTTCCGCCCCTGTATAGATTATAGGGGTCTGAACAAGATCACCAAAAAAAAAAAAATATCCCTTACCACTCATTGAAGATTTATTCGCTCAAGTTTCTGGGGCACGGATTTTCACCAATCTGGATTTGAGAAGAGCTTATAATTTAGTCAGAATCAGACAGGGAGATGAGTGGAAGACAGCTTTCAATACTCATGACGGTCACTATGAGTATCTGGTCATGCCTATTGGCCTCTGTAATGCCCCAGCTGTCTTCCAAGATCTAGTTAACAATATTTTTAGAGATTTTTTTAGGCAAATTTGTCGTGGTATATTTTGATGATATTCTAATTTACTCTGTTTCATTGTCCGAGCACCGAGATCATGTAAAGTCAGTTTTGCAGAAATTGAGAGAAAATTCATTGTATGCTAAGATTGAGAAATGTATTTTTGAGGTCACCCAGGTTCCATTCCTGGGATACATAATCTCAGAGGAAAAAAGAAGCAGTCCTAGAAGCTCAACTGCAATAATATAATATAATTGAGCCAGGGAGTCAACCGGTCCACACCCGGATCCTTCAAGGTGCAACAATCCACAGCAATAGAAGAAAAAGACTGGGTCTCCACCTGGATAAATGCAATTGTAGCACTATTTTATTGCACCATAGTGACAAAACAACACGACGTTTCGGCCAGCAGGCCTTTATTAAGTGTTACATAGCCGGCTATGTAACACTTGATAAAGGCCTGCGGGCCGAAACGTTGTGTTGTTTTGTCACTATGGTGCAATAAAATAGTGTTACAATTGCATTTATCCAGGTGGAGACCCAGTCTTTTTCTTCTATTGCTATACATAATCTCAGATACTGGTCTCTATGGATCATACAAAACTGACAGTTTTGGATTGGCCACAGCCCAGGGGATTGAAATTGCTCCAGCGATTCCTGGGTTTTGCAAATTTTTATCAAAAGTTAATTAAGAATTTCTCCACACTGGTGGCTCCCCTGACAGATCTAACCAAGAAGGATGCGGATCCGACCAATTGGTCTCCTGAGGCTTGTGAAGCCTTTTTGGCACTCAAGGATGCCTTTTGCTCCGCACCAGTCTTGGTACATCCTAATGTCCTGTTACCTTTTTTCGTTGAGGGAGATGCCTCGGAGATTGGTGTGGGAGCCGTTCTCTCCCAATACTTTGGCCAACCTGAACGTTTGCATCCCTGTGCTTTCTTTTCTAGGAAGTTTTCACCTGCAGAAAAGAATTATGATATAGGTAATAGGGAACTGTTGGCAGTTAAGATGGCATTTGAGGAATGGAGACACTGGTTGGAGGGTGCTGAGCATCCTGTTACGGTCTATACTGACCACAATAATCTGGAATATATTAAGAAAGCTAAGAGACTCAACCCCAGACAGGCACGGTGGGCGCTGTTCTTCTCTCATTTTAATTTTATTATAACGTATAAGCCCGGTGCCAAAGGTGTGAAAGCTGATGCTTTGTCCCGATGTTTTGAATCTGACACATTTCAAGCAATTTCTCCGGAATCTATTTTACCCAAACATTGTGTGGTTGCTGTGACTAGCATCCATCTTTCTCCAGACCTCTCTCAATCTTTACTGCCGTTTCAGGAGGATTGTCCTCTGGAAAAACCACCTGCTCTGTTGTTTGTTCCTATTCATCTTCGGTTGAAGGTTCTAGAACAATTTCATGACTCAAAACTATCAGGGCATCCAGGTGAAACCAAGACGTATGAATTGCTGTCACGTCCAGTTTGTTGGCCGTCCTTAAGGAAGGACTGCAGGGCCTTTGTCGCTGCCTGTGCGATCTGTGCCCGGAGTAAAGTGTCCTGTTCTGCCCCGTGGGTAATCTTTCGCCACTACCCATCCCTCAAAAGCCATGGACTCATCTGTCTATGGATTGTATTGTTGATCTGCCCCCCTCGGAAGGTAACACTGTGATTTGGGTGATTGTGGATAGATTCAGTAAAATGGCGCATTTTGTTCCGTTGTGTAGATTACCTTCCGCTAAAGTCTTAGCAGACTTGTTCATCAAACATCTTTTTCGTCTACATGGAATCCCCGAAAATATTGTCTCAGACAGAGGAGTCCAATTTGTTTCACAGTTCTGGCGTGCTTTCTGCACCAGACTTGGCATTTCTCTCTCTTTCTCCTCGGGATTTCACCCTGAGACCAATGGGCAGACTGAGAGAACCAATCAGACGCTTGAGCAGTATCTGCGCTGTTTTGTGTCTGATTGTCAAGAATCTTGGGCGAAGTTTCTGCCATTTGCAGAATTCTCTTTCAACAACCTTTGCAGCTCTTTCACTAAGTTCTCACCCTTTCAGGTAGTTACGGGTCAGAATCCCAAGTGTTCCTCCTTGTCAACTTCTCCTTCTCCTCTCCCAGCATTAGAGGATTGGCTCTCTCATATGGAGTCTATTTGGACGCAGGTTCAGTTAAATTTGAAAAAGGCAGTATCGCAGCAAAAGAATTATGCTGATCAGCATCTTTCTCCGGAATTTGAGTTTCTTCCAGGGGACCTAGTCTGGGTCTCCACTCTTAACGAGTGACTTTACCTCAGTCTATATGAGGAGTTAATTCTTTTCATGTCTCTTTGTTAAAGCCAGCGGTCAATGTCATTCAGTCCTCTGCTCCCCCTGTGGAAGTGGACGGTGAGCCAGAGTATGAAATTGAAAAGATCTTAGACTGTCGCAAGATTCGTTATTCTTTGCAGTTTCTTATCGATTGGAGAGGTTATGGACCTGAGGAGAGGTCTTGGGTGCCTGCTCATCAGGTAAATGCTGATGATCTGGTTAAAAAATAATTTCTTGAACATCCTGATAAATGTCATTTGGAGTGTCCAGAGAGGGGGGATGTAAGGGACTCACCTGTCATCGGTTCCAGCGTTGGCTGGGGCGGCTCGTGAGGCGAAGTTCAGCCGACGACTTCCCCGGCGGCATCCCCAGCACCCGTGGCGGTGAGTGAGCGTGCGCGTCCCGTCCATCCCTCTAGGCGGGCGCGCGCATCTCAGAGCCAAACTTATGCTCAGAGACGCCGGCGATCATGGTGTGAGCTGATAGTTTACATCAGCTGATGCTCAGGCAGGGATTCTGCCTAGTGATTGCTTGTTGGGTGTTGGGCCAGCCTCTGAGTGGGGGACTGACTGTATATTAGCAGTGCTGGTTCACTTGCTCACTGCCTGTGATAGCAATCAGTACGCTGGTGCTGGGCACTCTGTCACACTGTGATATTATTATTATTGTATATTTATGCGACTGCCTGACTGACTTTAGTTATTGACCACAGCCTTACTGACCATTCTCTTGCCTACTCCTATTGTACCTCAACTATCTGATCTCCCGTGTATGACCCTATCCTGTTAATCGACCTAGCCTTTGTCTCAGCCTATTGTATCGCAGCCATCTGATATCTCGTGAATGACCCTAGCCTGTTAAACGACCTAGCCTTTGTCTCAGCCTTCTGTACCGTAGTTATCTGATCTCACGTGTATGACCCTAGCTTACATTTTTGACTAAGACTAATCTGAGCCTCAGTATATACGCCTTATACCAAGCGTGATAGAGACACACACAATTATATTTGAGAAGTGAAATGAAGTTTATTGGCTTTACAGAAAGTGCGCAATAATTGTTTAAATAAAATTAGGCAAGGGCATAAATTTCGGCACCAAAAAAAAGAAATTAAATCAATATTTAGTAGATCCTCCTTTTGCAGAAATTACAGCCTCTAAATGCTTCCTGTAGGTTCCAATGAGAGCCTGGATTCTGGTTGAAGGTATCTTGGGCCATTCCTCTTTACAAAACATCTCTAGTTCATTCAGGTTTGATGGCTTCCGAGCATGGACAGCTCTCTTTGATTCACACCACAGATTTTCAATTATATTCAGGTCTGGGGACTGAGATGGCCATTCCAGAACGTTGTACTTGTTCCTCTGCATAAATGCCTTAGTGGATTTTGAGCAGTGTTTAGGGTCGTTGTCTTGTTGAAAGATCCAGCCCCCGCAGCTTCAGCTTTGTCACTGATTCCTGGACATTGGTCTCCAGAATCTGCTGATACTGAGTGTAATCCATGCGTCCCTCAACTTTGACAAGATTCCCAGTCCCTGCACTGGCCCCACAGCATGATAGAACCACTACCATATTTTACTGTAGGTAGCAGGTGTTTTTCTTGGCATGCTGTGTTGTTTTTCCTCCATGCATAATACCCCTTGTTATGCCCAAATAACTTAATTTTAGTTTTATCAGTCCACAGCACCTTAGCCCAAAATGAAGCTGGCTTGTCAAAAGGGGCTTTAGCATACCTCAAGCGGCTCTGTTTGTGCTGTGGGCAGAGAAAAGGCTTCCTCTGCATCACTCTCGCATACATCATCTCCTTGTGTTAAGTGTGCCGAATAGTTGAATGATGCACAGTGACTCCATCTGCAGCAAGATTATGTTGTAGGTTTTTGGTGCTGGTCTGTGGGTTGACTCTGACTGTTCTCACCATTTGTCGCTTCTATTTATCCAAGATTTTTCTTGGTCTGCCACTTCAAGCCTTAAAGAGAATCTGTATTGTTAAAATCACACAAAAGTAAACATACCAGTGCGTTAGGGGACATCTCCTATTACCCTCTGTCACAATTTCGCCGCTCCCCGCCACATTAAAAGTGGTTAAAAACAGTTTTGAAAAGTTTGTTTATAAACAAACAAAATGGCCACCAAAACAGGAAGTAGGTTGATGTACAGTATGTCCACACATAGAAAATACATCCATACACAAGCAGGCTGTATACAGCCTTCCTTTTAAATCTCAAGAGATCATTTGGGTGTTTCTTTCCCCCTGCATCTCTCATGCACTGAAGTTTCAGGCTGCTCTTTTCTTCCTGCAAACAGCTTTGCCCTTGTCTGAATTTCCTCAGTATGTGAAAGCCCAGCCAGCTCAGAGGAGGATTTATCCAGCTTGTAAAAGATAAGAGAGAAGAGAGAAGCTGCCCTAATCTAAATAATACAGGCAGTGTGCATAGAGGGGCCAGTAAGGGGGAGTTCATAGCAGAACCACAACACTGAAGAACTTGGCAGCCTTCCAGACACAGGCCGACAAGTCTGACAGGGGAAAGATACATTGATTTATTACAGAGACAGTGATAGTATAAAGTGCGGCAGTAAGCCAGAACACATTAGAATAGCTTTTGGAACTTGTAGGATGATAAAAAACAGGATGCGATTTTTGTTACGGAGTCTCTTTAACTTGAACTGAGCCTGTGGTCTTCCATTTCCTCAATACTGTATGTTCCTAACTGTGGAAACAGATAGCTGAAATCTCTGAGACAGCTTTCTGTATACTTCCCCTAAACCAGGGGTCCTGCAATGAACAGAGGAGATGCCGCCGCGCGGTCTAGTGACGGGGCGGCTGTCTCCGCGTTCAGAGCGGCGGTTTCCGCACAACGCCACATGTCTGCCTTGTCTGGACCTTCTCGTGCACACAGATGGAGAGCTACGCGTGCGCGCGCCAGGCGACAGGACATTTATACCAGCAGAAGGGGAATCAGCTGATCAGGCCGATCAGCTGACCCCAGCTGGACTCTAGATTGGCTGAGTGGCTCGGGCGGAGCTGCACAGCACTGCAAGTATATATAGATCTTGCTTGTCAGTTGCTGGTTGTCTGCCGTTGCGAATACTTACGTGTGAGCACTCAGACCACAGTCAGATCTTACAGTGTGTTAGGACCAGCAGGAGCTGGGAATTCACACTTAGCCAGATTACCTTTGTTTTTTACTCTGTTATACTCTAGACCAGTTCCAGGGTGTTGAGACCAAGGACCTCACACCTAAGCTTAGGATTGCTGTGTCATTACTCTGTTATACTCTAGACCAGTTCCAGGGTGTTGAGACCAAGGACCTCACACCCAAACTTAGGATTGCTGTGTCATTATTCTGTTATACTTTAGACCAGTTCCCGGGTGTCGAGACCAAGGACCTCACACCTCAGATTAGAATTGTGCTTATTTATATCTGTTATGACCTTCTGCTTTGCTGACCTCTCTCTTGCTTTCTGATTCGGTACCTCAGCCCATCTGTCTACCAGTTACTGACCCTGCTTGTATCCGGTTACCGAATCAGTCTTCTGTCTTTGTACCTTATATGCTCGTGTGTTGCCGACCTGGCTTGTCTGACCTTCCTGGCTGTCACTCGTTCCCCGAGTGATTAGTCTGTCTGTACTTCCTTGGCACTAATCCACCAGGTGCCAGTTAGCTGCAAACACCTCCTGTACCTCAGAGAGGCCTTCCTGCAGTGCAGTCAGTGGTCTCTTCCCATTAGGAGTCCATTGGCTGCAGTACAGTCTGATTTCATTCCATCAGGGAATCACTGGCTGCTGCTCTATCTCATCTCTAGAGATAGCTCCTGCTCGGCCATAGGTCACCTGCTCCTCAGGTGTCCACTGGCTGCAGTGGTGTCTGTATCTCCTGCTCCACGGAAGATAGCCTTCTACTGTTGCACCCAAACATTTACACATTATTAGGTGTCCAGAGGTTAGTCATACTTGTATTATTGGTGATTCTGCAGATCATCAATAATCAGGTATACATCTGTATTATTGGTGATACTGCAGATCACTAATAATCAGATTCTCTCTGTGTGCTGACACCAATCGTTACAGAACGGCAGACCAAAAACATGATGGATGCACTGCATAGTCATGTTGAAGTCCTGACCACCGCGGTGAACAATCTTTCCGGGGTGATTATGTACCAACAGACTCAGATCAATCAGTTATTTGGGGCTATTCAGGAACTTCAATTAGCTATAAATTCAGTGCGATCCCCTCCAGTCACGGACATTTGTATGTCCATACCTTAAAAGTTTTCTGGCCATAGATCTGACTTTCAGAATTTCAGAAATCGGGTACTGTCTTATTTTGCGTTGAGGCCTACCTTGTCAGGAACTGAGTCCCAGAGGGTAACATTTATAAAAACCCTGCTGTCGGGTGATTCCCAAACATGGGCATATAGCCTACATGCAGAGCATGAGGCGTTATCATCAGTTCAGGAATTTTTTAAGGCCATGGCCATTATATACGATGACCTGGATATATCTTCCACTGCTGAAAGGAAGCTCAAGATGCTCAGGCAGGGTCGTAAATCGGTTGAGGCTTACGCCGCTGAGTTTAGGAAGTGGGCTGTCTCGGCTAGATGGGGAGCAAATGCTTTATTAGACTGTTTTTTGGCAGGATTGTCGGATGCAATCCATGATGTGATGATAGGCCATCCTGAACCCAAATATGTAGACGAGGCAATTTTCTTTGGCCGTGCAGATAGAGGCCTTCCTGCAGTGCAGTCAGTGGTCTCTTCCCTTCAGGAGTCCATTGGCTGCAGTACAGTCTGATTCCATTCCATCAGGGAATCACTGGCTGCTGCTCTATCTCATCTCTATAGATAGCTCCTGCTCGGCCATAGGTCACCTGTTCCTCAGGTGTCCACTGGCTGCAGTGGTGTCTGTATCTCCCGCTCCACGGGAGATAGCCTTCTACTGTTGCACCCAAACATTTACACATTATTAGGTGTCCAGAGGTTAGTCATACTTGTATTATTGGTGATTCTGCAGATCATCAATAATCAGGTATACATCTGTATTCTTGGTGATACTGCAGATCACCAATAATCAGATTCTCTCTGTGTGCTGACACCAATCGTTACAGGTCCCCAAACTTTTGCAGTCCAGGGCTGGCACAGAATACTTCCAACTGCTGGGGGGGGGAGGGGGCAGGGTAAATAAATAAAATACATTAATAAAATAATGTAAGTAGTGTAAACTATTAACATGTTCAGCCCATATGTCTCACATTTAAAGGGACCCTGAGCTCAGCCTAAATACTTTTGGACTTACCTTAGGCTTCCTACAGCCCCCGTAGCCCATGAGGTCCCTCAGCCTCCTCCTGACTCCTCTCCTGGTTCCACTGGTGGCTCTGTTAATCGTTGACTTTGGCCTGAAGTCGGCCGTGCGCTCCCCCACCGTGCACGCTACGTGTGCTCATGCTGGCTGTCGTGAGAAATCTGCGCATACAGGGTTCTCTAAGACTGAACTGACTGAATGCGCAGGACTCTCACGCAAGTCATATCTGAGCCATAATGCCACCCAATGGCCTGCAAAAGCCTGCAGCACAATCTCACCCATATACACACACGATCACTGTAGCAACATATACAGCACAACCCTCCATTTCCCCTTCACAAAGTAAGCATAACATTTCTTCACAGCACTGACCAAAATATATGTGATTACAAATCATCCCCTCTACTTGGTAACCACTTTTCCCAGAAGCCTGAAACACAATCCCCCACATGCAAAGCAATCTGTGTTCAAAATACATATTTTCAAAAGTCCCCCACACCTCAAAACTACCCCCTTTCCTCAATAACTGCATAATAAACTGCAAATTATTTACCCCTACACACATGCACACGCTGCCTTCACATTACCTTACCCCCCCCCCCCTTTCCCCGATCATGCCTTGAGAACTCCTAGCAGCAGCCATTCATTCACACGGCACCCAAAGAACATCTTTGCGCCAGACAGGGAAGCATACCCACGTAACAACCCGCTGTCCAATTGGACAGCAGTGTCACCTGATGCAGAATTGGATTGGAAACCAGCGAATAACTGCTCGCTGGCTTCCCTCTGAATGGGTGATGCCTGCACTGCTACTCTAAATGTGGGCCTCTGATATATAAAGATGCTGCGGACCACATCTATAAGTATTTTGTGAGTGGGGGGCCGGTGAAAAAGTCTCAGGGGGCCGCAGGACTTAGTTTGAGGACCACTGATTTAGGCAAAAGCCTGAGTGATTTTGCGCTGTTCTTCAGCACCACAGCACTGCTGCCTCGGTCCCCCAGGATATGTGCCCAACTTGCAGAATGTCCACTGCTGTCCTCTGCCACTGCATCTGGGGTCTCCTTTGAAAAGAAGACTCCCAGAGCTCCCTGTCGGTCCATCCGTGCAGCGCCGCCACCCCCCCCATAGCTCACCCAGAGATCCCCTCCTCCCTCCCCCCCTCCCCAGCCATGTGCAATTTTTACTGCAGCGCCACCAAACATTTGTTGCCACTCGCCGCAACTCCTGTCAATGTAATAGTCTCTGAGTCCCAGCAAAGCATGTTTGAAGCTCCGGGGCTCCCTATTGGTTCACTGTCTGGGCCAGTGCAAATCCTCATTGGTCCAGACAGTTCAAAGATGCAGCAGCGGAAGACGTGGTTTAATGTGTTTAGACCTGCTTTTTGCAGGTCTAAATTAACGTCTGACAGGAAGCATCGTTTCTCGGCAGCATACAAAATGTAATAGGATAAAGTGTAAAGAACTAAAGATGTAGTGAACATAGAAATTTCTGTTCGTGAACAGCGAACGCAAACTTTTGCAAATGTTTGCGAACATGCGAACCTGGTAAACCGACATAGACTTCAATGAGCAGGCAGATTTTAAAACCTACAAAGACTGTTTCTGGCCACAAAAGTGATAGAAAAGTTGTTTCAAGGGGTCTAACACCTGGACTGTGGCATGCCAGTGGGGTTCCATACCAAAATTTCCACCAAAAATTATAGAGTTGACACAAAGTCGGGTTTTAAATCCTAAAAACCAGAAATCATATTATGTCAGCTCTGGGTGTCAGTGGGCTGTGGAGTGTCACACACAGAGAAATGCAATAGTACTATCAGAATACAGTGAAATAATAATGCACTGGAGTGGTACTGTGCGTGCAACTTAATGTAGCAACAGCAGTCCTCTGGGTGTTCGAGGGCTGTGGAGTGTCACACACACACAAAAAAAAAAAAACACAGGAGACCGATGTGCTAGACCTCAAAAGGGCTGTTTGGGGTGCTTTCACAGCAAGTGAGGAACAAGAACACAGGCCTAGCTAATGCTTTCCCTACCTATCTGCAGCAAGTCTGACCCTGCTCTCACTAACAGTCAGCAGCCAGCAGAGAATGAATCCAATATGGCCACTGCAACTGCTTTTTGATAGGGGGTTGGATGGTCCAGGAGGGGGTGCTAGCTGATTGGTTGCCATGTGTCTGCTGACCGTGAGGTAAGGGGTCAAAGTTTGGATCCATGATGATGTATATGGGGTGGGTTGAACACGACATATGTTCACAGTTCGTCGAGAACGCGAACAGTGGAAATGCACTGGGAACCGTTCACCACCAAACTGTTTGGGCCATCTCTATAAAGAACTCGCTGGGTAATAATATTGCCCAAGCAAGTTTTTAAACATCCTGCCTAGGGTTAAATGCAATTGGATCAGGCAACCTTATTGTCGCCTGATTATCAGACTCACCAGCGTTTAATGTTGGCGAGTCTGACATCTGCATGATGCCCATTGCGTGTGATTTCCTACAGCTGACAGTCAGCTGCTCTCAGGCGGCTTTCAGCCAACAGTGCGGATTCATACACATTCCATTTTTCCATGGACTCAAGTGTGATCTCTGACTTAGAGAAATATAAACAGGAAGGGTTAATGTCAGATTTAGTGCTGATCTTTCCATGAGAGGCGTTAAGTCAGCAGCAATGCAATTTTTGACTTTTAGTTGTCAGGGTTCATTGATCAATATTTAATAGTTCAGTATGAATAGTTGGCATGATCAGTGTTCTTAATTTTGGGTGAGACACTTATTTATAGTTCCAAGGCCTCACCTACACCGCACAGACAAACCTATGTGTACTATTAAAGTGGAAACCTTTATTTTTTTAGCATGTATGCTGTAACTCATGCATTACGCATGTAGCAGTGTGCATGCAGCATTACACCTGCACATCACAACACATATTGTGAATGTAGCCTGAGCACACATGTGCGTCTCTGTGAATTTTTAAGCATTGTGTATCACTAAAATAGACAGAAGCGTGCTATTGTGCTCAGGACCTAAGGGCTTGTTTCCACTAGGTGCACTTAAAGGGGAACTGAAGAGAGAGGTATATGGAGGCTGTTCTGTTTATTTCGTTTTAATCAATACCAGTTGCCTGGCAGCCCTGCTGGTCTATTTCTCTGCAGTAGTATCTGATTAAAACCAGAAACAAGCATGCAGCTAGTCTTGTCAGATCAGACTTATAAGTCTGAACCACTGAAACACTTGATCTGCTGCATGCTTGTTCAGGGGCTATGGCTAATAGTATTAGAGGCAGAGGATCAGCAGGGCTGCCAGGCAACTGGTATTGTCTAAAAGGAAAAAACATGACAGCCTCCATATACCTCTCTCTTCAGTTCCCCTTTAAAGTCATTTTCTGGTCACAAGCCTTTTCCTGATCTCAATGATACTAGTGTTAAAATGGAAGGGATGGGGCACACTGTCATGTTGCTGAGAAGATTTCAGCAATGCATATCATTGAAAGATATGCAGGGACATCAGACAGGGCACAGACGTCACTAAATGCCCATACACACACAGTCAATGTTGCCCGCCAGGACCTGTTCCCTCAAACGGCATTGCAGAGAAGAGGCTGTGCAGACGCATTGCTCACTTGCAAGTGAGCAACATGTTCTACTGTATGCGGGGGGAGCGGCTCAGGGATGATGTGACACGATGGGTAGGATAAATGGGGAGAACAATGCTATCTCCCGTCGCTTGGCCGAAGTGATCCCCTAGGACGGATTGCTGGCCGAGCAGCAGCTGGATTCTCAGAAGAGGTGTTCGTTAACGTTTACCTTGGGTTTCATCTGGCGTTTGTACGGACCCATAACTCCCAACTTTTTGAGATGAGAAAGAGGGACGCTTAAGCCATGCCCCGCCACACCCCTGATCACGCCTTCGTCACACCCCTAGTCACGCATCCCATACAGATTTCATTAGAAAAATATGTTGTTTTATAATTCAAACCACACTGGTCTTTTCTATCCTGGTTCATTTTCCTTCATATTAACATTTTAAAATTAGTAATATATCAGTTTAAAGGGTAGGAATAAAGTGGGTTTATCAAACACATTTTTTAGTAGAGAAATATATATATATATTTATATAGAAAGAGGGACAAAGTCCTGAAAGAGGGACAAATGAGGAGGACAGAGGGACAGGCAGGGTCGGACTGGGCCACAGTAGTACAGTTTTTTCCCTCGGTGGGCCCCCCTCCAGGTCTCTGGTGGGCCCCCCCCCTCCTTGTCTGACAGAGCTCCAATTGCTGCCTGCAGCACAAAAATTCTCTTCTCAGTGCTGTAATCACTCATGCTGAGAGCAGTGGTGTAGCTAAGGAGCTGTAGGCCTCGATGCAAATGTTACAATGGGGCCCCCAAGCACTCTATACGTAACAATTGACACGGCGCACCAAAACCTGCCAATGGCAACTACAGTGTCAGAGGTGCAAGAAGGGGATGGGAAATATCATGTTAATGATTACCACTGTTCAAAGTATCTATAGAAGTGATTATTATGAGCAAAGGACCAATAGAGAGGTAATACTGTAGTTGAGGGAGAGCCCTTCGGGGCCCCTTTGGCCCGAGGGCCCCGATGCGGTCGCAACCTCTGCGGTCGCAACCTCTGCAAAGTAGGACATTACTTTATATTGAAGGAGGGGACTCTATGCAAAGTTTTGCTGGGCAGCAGTGTTTCTGAATTACAATGCTGCTAAGATCATGTACATTTGGCCCTGTCCATAATACATCATGACCACGCCCACCTTTTTTCACCACAATCATGGAATGTGTGGGCCCCAGGTTGAAATTTCTTTGGTGGGGTCCCAGTCCGACCCTGGGGACAGGGCTCCCAAAGAGGGACTGTCCCTCCAAAAGAAGGACAGTTGGGAGCTATGCGAACCCTGACTAATGGGTACACTTATGCACAGTAAAGCATTGTCTTTTGATGCAGTGCTGCATGCATTTTGCACACAACACAGAAACCGCCAATTCTGTATGGATTCTGTATAGCTGAATGGGGTCAGCACTGCAATGAAGAACAAAGCAAATGCCATGCATTTATGTGAAATGTACAACTACCTGTCTTGTCTTGTATTGCAATATGATGATAATGTGCTCTGCTGATGTACAGAAACATCTTTTTTTTTTTTTTTTAGAATTCTGTTTAAATTTCCTGTTTTTATCTATATAAGGGCTGGTGCACACCAAGAACGCTTCTGAGCGCTTTTTAAATCGCCATCGCTTTGAAAAGCGCTTGGCTACTGTAGCGCTATGTGGGTGTTCCCACAGCAGTGTTGTGATTTCTTTAAACTTGCAAATGTGCTACATGTAGCATTCGTTGGAACAATTCAGTTTGAATCGCTATGAAAATCACTTTACAAAATAAATCGCTAAGCACTAGCGATTGCAGTTGCGATTTTGGTGTGCAGTGCACTAGCCCAGGAGTGGCTGATTTTTTCTGGTCTATTTATATGGAAACTGAAAGACTAGGACAGATTGTCAATTTCTTAATTTATAGACTTTTTTGCACCTGAACACAGGTGCGTGTGTGATACATTGAGCAGATTTTTCAGAAACATCAGAAATAATCTATCAGAAAAAAACTGATTGTAATTCTGGAACTAAAAGCAATATATGACACATGTATGGTGTGGGGCTACTTTCAGACTTGATATTTGCCAATCAATTTTTATGTAGGGAAATATCGATTGTTTGCTCAGTCTTTAATGCTGGGTATACACGGCGTCGAGGGAGGCTTATCAATCGAGCCTCATGGCTCGATTCATAATATCCGATGTGTCCGATGACCGCGGGGATCGATTCCGCGCTCGATACCTGCGGCCGGACAATAGCGGCGAATCGAGCGGAAGATAAGAAGTGCCGGTGGGGACGAGCGGGAATCGATCCGGATGCACATGCGGACAAGCGGGGACGCGGCGGGAGTCGATCTGGCGGCTAATCGGCCCCCGGATCGACCCGTGTATGCCCAGCATACGGCGGCCACCGATGATCCAATCTTTTTTATTCAATTTCACCAAATCTATGTATTAAAGGTAAATTGAGTGAATATATTGAATGGATAATTATAGGCATTCACTTATATTATAAAGAAAAGGTAAGATTGAATCATTAATGGCAACCATGACTTGAAAATGTGGCTACTTACTGTAATAACGTTGAGAACCACCATATTACAACACACGGGCGAGGTAAACGCTAGTTCGTTTAGCTCTTTTGTGCTTGTCTTCCAGTTTCAGTCTAAATAAAGTTGTTGAGAAAAAAAAAGCAGCCTGCATCGTATGGTTCACACCCCCATCTATCTCCCTGGCAGAAGGATTTCAGCTGCTGTGTAGAGTGGACTGCTGTCACCTCCTGCGCCCTGCTGCTGCTGCTGTCCCCTCAGCGAGGAGATGAGCTTCTTGTTGTGAGTGTCACTGCCATTCTTGTCACTGGCCTCTCACCCTCTCATCTTCCATTACACTTGTGTGCTGTGCACAGTGTCTCCCTGTGCTTTACCAATCTGTCATTATCTGTTGTCGCAGGGTGATTTGTCTATTGTCACCCTGAATTCAGGCACTGTAGCACTGTGGTTTACATCCTCTGTGTGCTGCTGGGGCACAAGGGCAGTTATCAGTCCACAGCCTTTGTACAGTGTTCCTCATTTCTCCTATGCTGTCTGATGAGCAGTGACTGCCACTGTCTCTTTATTTCCTTTTTTTCTCTTTATTTTTTAATTTAACCTTGGCTGTTAAGTTGGGTGTAAGGATCACTTTGGTCACCTCGATAAAGTTTTAAAGGGACCTAGGCCTAGCCTGGCATACATTCTTACACCTAATTGCAATCTGGGATTGCCTGCTTCATGCAGATGTTCCAGAGAGATAGCAAGATGTAGGAATGTCATAGAAACATACTGTGCTTAATAAAATGTGGGATGGCAGGAGTTTATATAACATGCAAAAATGAAAAACATTACCCATGCAAATTCGTGTGTATCATCTTGTCGCTTACACATGCAGAGGGATTTTGTTCCATTAAAGCGCTATGATTTATAGTGCAAAATGTTCCATTATTTTTCCAGTTCTCATGGTGGTGTTACAGTTAGTCCTGTGATTTTTTTTTTTTATTTTATTTCACAAAATGTGACCTTGAGTATCATGGGGATTTGCAAATTGTTTGCCCAGAACCTGTGAGGTTTGCTGTGGGCTATTTTGGATACTTCCCTTACCTTTAGGATCCAGAGGCTTCCCTTGTCCTCCTCCAACGGCTTGAGTCAGAGCTGAGACGCACGGCACCTGCACAGTAGTACGGACCCGATTGGGCTCAGCTTTTTCAGCAGTTGCCCAAGCGGGTCTGTGCTAGTGTGCATGCGAGAGCTGTTGACAAGTAAATTGCAGCACTGGACCGGTCTTCCAGAGGAGGTCAGGGTTAGCCTCTTTAGGATCCAGAGGCTGCCCCAACCCAAGGTGAGTATCCCGTAGGGGCACTTTTTTTCCCTATAGGTACTTTTTAAGGTGGCCACACATGATATAATTTTTAAATTTCTTTTCAATTCAAGAATTAAAATCTATTTTTTCTGACTGATTGTGACATCAAAAATCTGAGCTATGTGTCACACACCTGTGTTCATTTTTTCCCTGGCTATAAAAAAAAAATTGAATGCTTTGACAAAAAATTGCTTGTGTTTATAAATGAAGATATTGCCAATCTACCCTACAACATTCAATTTTCATAAAATTGATCAGAAAAATCCACCACTCTCAATTTTCTTTTGGAAATGTACTCAATGAACTAAAAAAATTGTATTGTATTTTATTGTTTGTGGCTACCTTTACAGGACGACTAGTGTATGTGAAAATGACTCCTACTTTGTTGTCTGACTGTTGTACAACCCAGTCAGTGGTCCTAAATTCTCCATCAGTCTTTATATAGCACTACCTTTTACTTGCTTGCAAAATGTTCTTAGCATAGTGTAGGACCAATGGAGGTTCTGGGGTCAACTAAATAATTATGTTTATGGGTCATAGGAGGAAATCAATTACCAGAGGAAGTCCTCTCACACAAGGAGAACATAACTCCATGTATATATAAATTGTTCCCAGTGGATCCAAAGCTAGGCTTCTACAGTGGTCAGGCAAGAGTGCTGACCCTTGACCATGCTGCAGGTAAATGTGGCAATTGACTTACATAATGGGGCAACATGGTGGTGTAGTGGATAGTACTCTTGCCTTGCAGCACTTAGTTCCCAGTATGAATGTGGACCAGGACTCCATATCTGTATGGAGTTTATCTCTATGTTTCCGGGGGTTTCCTCAAGGAACTCCCACTAGTTTCCTCCCACATTCCAAAAACATAAAGATGTGTTAGGCTCCCCAAAAATTGATATTACTATAGTAGGGATTAGGATATGAGTCGCTGAGGCACAGTTAGTGATTAGACTTTATGCTGTGGAAGATTCCCTATCTATGCCTTACACTAAGGGCCCTTTCACACCGGCGTGGTGCGGCAAATTGTTGCACTGCTACCGCAGCCTAATTAAACCCTATGGGGAAGTTCATACTTCTCACGTTGTGGTACGCTGTGGCGGAAGTCCCTGTGGCGACGTGGTGTTTTTAAAAAGTTGTGGTCGGGCCGTGCACACGCGGAAACGTATTTTTACAATACGCTTCTGTGCACTTACACATACCCCGAAGCAGGAAGTGACCGCAACCGCATGTCACTTCCTGCTTGACTAGTGGCCAGGCAGGGATGCACGGCACCACTGACGCTGGTTTGCAGTGTGAAACCGGCCTAACTCTACCCTATCTATGCCTAACCCTAACCACCCTACACAGACTCTTAATACTAATCCTCCACAATCTATACCTAATACTAATTGGTTACAATGGTTAATTTGCATATATTCAGCAGTGTTGCTCTGGGAGACATCTCAAGCTCACTCCAACCTGAATTATCGCAAATTCTTTCTGTTTTAGGAAAGCAAACTTTTGTTTTTCTAATACTAATTGGCACTGCCATAGGTGCCTATATAAAACATCGCTAATAGAGTTGAAGAAGAGATGCACTTGCATTAATATACAACCAAGGTGCACAATAATGTTCATAAGCTGAACTGCAAGGATAATGTTCTGACACGTGTAAGGCTGGGTTCCCTCTACATCAGATGCACAACAGTGCTTTCACAATGTATCCGGAGCAGATAAGCTGTGCCCTGTTGTGTGTTTATATTCCCACTACTCACTGTTCCACTGCCACTTGGCTCTACTGCACAGGACAAGCACCAGGATACAAATTGGAGCCCCTGCAGAAGCATCAGACTCCCATTGGATTGCAAAAAGACCAATGGGAATCCTATGATGTTTATTGGTCCACCACTCATCATTGAACCAATGAAAATTCTCATTGGGGAGGGAGGATTTCCATTGAACTTTTGCAATACAGTGGGATTGTGATGCTTCTGATCTGTGGTATAGTATAGCTTGTGCAGTGGAGTCAAGCCATGGTGACAAAAGCAAAGGAGGACTAAAGATGACTGAAGACACAGAAGACAGGAGAGTAGAGCAGGAACAGACAATGCCTGTTCTAATAGCTTTCCGTTGATTCTATCGGCATCCGCTTTATCTGCGATCCAGGAATTAACGCACAGATTCCAATTTTGCATTCCGCTTACGGCAACAGATCCATTGCAGACCTACAAGTGTGCACAGATCCTGTAAATAGCATAAGATCCCTGAACATGACCACTTTTCTGATGTGGAAATGGTTCTTCAGCTAGTGTGAATGGGGCCTTAATGACACATGTCAATGCAATGTAACCTTTCTCTTTTATGTTTTTGCGTGTTCCTCACTGGCATCATTTGCTTCTCAGAAATTATTCTTCTAAACATGCTTCATAACTGTTGCCTGAAATGCTCTTTTGTCATTATTATTTTTGGTAACAGTTTAGTTATGATTGCTGTACAGATGTGCCTGAGAGTCTTGTTGTCTCCTGTGGAGAGGATATGCTGTTTGATGTCTTTGCTTTCATATCAGAACCATTAGGCATATTTCAATCACAATGCCTCTCTAATGAATGATGTCCTGTAAGTGCATATTGGCACCATAGAAAGGTGAGTTTCATGCACCAGGACACTGCAACTTTTGCTTCTTCATATTTTTATAGTTGAGTTGCTTTGAAGCCGATGGCTTCATTATGTAATATCAGTTCTTTCCACAATTCCCAGGGATCCTAGACACTGGGCTACAAGTAATAACCACCACTGGGTCTTCATTCATACGTCTTACCATTCGGGCTGTTGTTATTGTATACAGACAATGTAACGAGCCAAGCAGTCTCTTTGTATTTTGGTGTTTTGCTGAGAAAGCCCACGTGCTTACTGTAACTCTTTGAAGAGTCATTGTGATATGTATTTTTGCTACCAAGTATTATATGTTTTTATGTTATGTTTATGTATTTATGTTACCAAGTAATTCTAAATAAATTGAGCTATATTGTGAGTTTAACCAGATGGTTCCCCTCTCCCCAATGACATCCTATTGATTTCTCCTGAATGGTAAGAAAGCTGTTGTCAGCAAGCACAGCAGACTCTTGAACACTTATTAAGGGTAGGGCTAATAAAATATAATTTATTGGATCCTCTGTTGCTGTAGCCTCTGCATGTTCTTTGTGCTTGGAGATATGTGCTAGTGATTACCACACACTGATGTTAGGGCTAAACTGACATTTGGACACTAGGCGTATTATGGCTTAATGTTCTAGTCATGTGGTTAGTGGAACTTCATCCAATACTTCCTTTTTTTAAGTTAAGTTTAACTTTAAAAAAAAAAAAAAAAAAAAAAAAAAAAAAAAAAGGGTGAGAACAATAGTTACAACCCCTGACAGATTTTTTTTTTTTTTAACTGTTGATTATGATCCAGTTCTGTAGATGCATACCTATCATAGTGCCATGAAGAAAATTAGAGTGTAATAATGGTAATGGAATATCGGTAATTTTCCTGATATTCTATTATTCGTATTTTACTATGCCCCTACCCAACCCTGTTCTCACACAGAACCCTCCCACCTGATGCCCAACACTAACCTATCTCTCCACCCCCCCCCCCCCCACACCCACACACACGCCTACCCTTAAAGACCACCCCATCTAACACTATCTTCTGATTTTCCGCTATTAGGCCCGTATCTAAAATGCTGCTAATAGCGGCCATGACATTAAATTGGGGCGCCAAAGTCACCCGATAACATAGAGGCCACTGGGAGCACCTGCTATTTATAGCCACAATATGTATTATGGGTGACTCGCATCCATACTTACGTGACCCCTTTAGATTCCCAGGTGAAATCAAACCAATCCCGGTTTGGTAACGAAGGCCAGTGATGCTTAGCAGGTGTAAAATCCTTCTTGACCCCACATGGTAAGTTTTTCACAGGAAGTAAGTACAGTAGGGAACTGCAGGGGAGGGTAGTCTCTATCCTGTGCTATATCTCTGTGTGCTGCTACAATGAATATACTTCCTAAGTAGCAGCTTGCACTGGAGTATGTCTCCTGTAAAGCCACCCTAAAGAGAACCAACGTTCAAAATGATCTAAGTACATTAGATCACTTTGATCAAATCTGCCTGACATGTAATATTTTTCTTTAACTCATTCAGTATTGTGGCTGTAACATGGTATCTCATTTACAACTTTCCAGTCAATGTTTTTATAAAGGATAATGGATGAGGAGGCTTGTTCCATTATCTGGCTGTGTGTAGGTAGCTTGAAGATACAAACAATGATTACATTGTGAAGGTCACTTGATTTACCTAGTTTTTACTTCTATTTGTGTTACATAGAAATGGCTGATTGCTACACAGAACAAGCTATGTACACAAATGCTATGTTACCACAAGCAAATGTTACCCGCCGTGGGTTAATGATAAACATTTTGGTAAAGCAAAACGGGCATTCAAGCAGCATTCAAAAATGTGTCTGAGATGCATTGAAAGAGGATATGTTTGCAAGCATTATGTTTGTTAAGTATAGTTTTACTTAGTAAAGAGCCTATGCATACATCAGTGTACCTGCATTCCACTGACCTGAAAACCACAATTACATACCTCAATTTGTTATACTCTTGTAAAAGTCTAGATCTGCAGGATTCCAGTATCCTGGTTACATAACATGTGCCTCCGACATGCTTGCTGAAGATATCCATCAGTATAGTCTGCCTGGTCAGTTTCAGCAAATCAGTACTCTGGGCTTGCAATACATAAAATCCACTTTAGGTTTGGTGCACACTTGAGGTGGATCTCCAATAGTCAGCCGGAGCGGACAGTGCAGTATCCGGCCCGTTGGAGTCTGAAGGCACATGGATTTCCACCATAGGCTTCTATGGGAAATGTCTCTTGCTTGTCTGGAAAAATCGCACAGGTTGAGCCGTTGCGTTCCACTGACATTAACATTTTTGTGTCGGTTCCAATACGATGGGTAAAAAAAGGGTCTACTTTGCATTCTGATGTGACCCGAGCCTTAAGCCTGGTACACACTCTCCGTTTATAATAAGCCAATCACTATCCAATGTTACCACCTCCATGTAGTATGAGGTTCAACAGATATTAAATACTCTGAGCAGATTGTGTAGGCGAACCCTCATACTACATGGAGGTGGTATAATTGGTCAGTGAATGGCCAACTACAATTGAAAATGTGTAAAAAGCTTGAAAGTGTTGAAATAATTATAATTGAAAGGGTTTAAAGTCTGATACACGTATACAATTTTGATTGGCTAATCACTGATCAATTTTACTACCTCCATGCAGTACAAGGGGCAACTACGAGACTGCGCGGATGATTTGGGCGCCATCATAGGCCGTAATGGGAATTACGTCTATAGCCGTGCTCAGTGACTATTTGGGCTGGTGCCTGAATTACAATCATATCTGAAAGTGTGTACCAGGCTTTAGGGAGAAAACCGACTACCTAGTTCCCCAGCAATGCTCTCACTGGTTCCCAGCCTTCCCTCCATAGATGTCTTTCCCCCACTGCCAATTTGGTAGAGCTAAATGGCTAAACCACATGCTGCCTTTTCCAGTATTTGTTACCGTGGTAGAGGAGTGTCTTTTTCTGGCATGACTACTACCCTCCTTCTACAGTCTGAATGAAGATCAAGCAGACCATCACCAAATGCCTTACAATAGTCCAGATGGCGATGGCTCTGAAAAATTGAAGAGGACCTGTGCACAAGCAGCACTTCTCAAGTATGCATGCCTAGCACACTCCCAGCCATGGCTGCTGTGCACAGCCAGGCAGGAGCATAAACCTACAGGAAGCGCAAAGTGGAAGGAGCTATCAACGGGGGGCAGAGTGACACTGAGGTCTGCAGCCTATCAAAATCGGGGGACCTGAAATGACCCCATACTACACACATTGTCATGTGTACTTTAATCATTATAGTGTCACTTCAAGAATGCTGTGTTCAGAAATGATGAAGTGATCAGTAGCTTGGACAAGCCTCTTCTACAAAGCTGTGTTTGCTGAGCTCCGCTCGGAAATGAGGGACCCATGGAACCGCAGAGGTTATGTGACTTTTTTTCCCTTCAAAATAAAGAAATTTAGCGCCACATTTAACCACTTAAGGACCAGGCTCTTTTTCCCTGATCTGTGCTGCGTGGGCTCTCCAGCCCGCAGCACAGATCAGGTTTGCTGCAGGGCAACCAGACTTCACCCCTTTTTTTCCTCACTAGGGGGATGTCCTGCTTGGGGGGTCTGATCGCCGCCGCTCTGTGTGGCCGAGCGGGGGGGGGGAGGCTCCTCAAAGCCCCCCTCCACAGCGGTTTTCCGACTCCCTCTCTTTCCCTCCCTCTCCCTTTGGCTATGGGCAGCACAGGACGGAAATCCATCCTGCACGCCTCTAATAGGCTTTAGCCTATCAGATGCCGGTGATCCCCGGCCAATCAGAGGCCGGGGATCGTCTATCTCCTTTACGGCGCTGCTGCGCCGTAAACACAGGGGATGCTGCGATGTAAACACAGGGGATTTCTTCCCCGCGTGTTTACATTTAGCCTGCGAGCCGCGATCGGAGGCTCGCCGGCTGTTCACGGAGACACCCTCCGTGAACGGTCATGGAGCGGCCGTTTCCATGGAGACACCACTTCGACCTGCCGACGCCTATCGCCGTTAGGCGGTCGTTAAGTGGTTAAAGGAAGCCCGCAAAAAACAAACAAAAAAAAAGTTCCCCAAATGGGTGGCCACTTTGAGAAGAGGGAAGCCTCTGAACCTTCCAGACTTCCCTGGTCCTTCTCCACCAGCCCTTTCCAGCACTGTCTTGTCCACAATGGCTCACACATGCGCAATAGCATGGACCTGCTCATGCTTTGGTGGTTAAGGCCAAGCCCAATCGGTTCCCTGCTACTGTGCAAGCCGTCTGCGCAGTGCGGACACCTTTTGGTGGTCTCAGTGGAGGAGGACGGGGAGAGCCTCTGGAGAATCTCACAACTGCATTTACATGACTAGAGGGAGGGGGAGTAGGCAAGTAACAACTGGAGCATGACTGGGGTTTTAAACATGCTTGAATGTTTTTTTAGTAAAACAAAAGCAAATTCAAAGTAAACCAATAATGACTAGTGAGTATAGCCTGTATTGTCGGATTCCATGGACAGAGCTTTTTGGTTGTGTCAGAAGCACATTTGAGACACATTTCAGTTGTGATTTGTGAATGCCTATGTAAGCATGCTGTAAAGCGGAGGGAACTGCACTGTACTCTGATGTAAATTTGCATCAAAACAATGCAGAGCTGTCACACACAAATCACTGGGCTGCTTGAATTCTGTATCTGACAGTCTAATTACCGGTAGCACCAGCATAGTATTCTATTGTCAGTGAAGTTGAAGTTATCTAGCTTTGGTGTGCAATAAGACTCAAAGACTGCCTCATTTAAACTCCTAAAACAAGAATAGGATTTGGGGTACACAGACACCTAAACTTGTTGTCTTAGTGCCCTTTCAGGCTTTGTCTGGCGTGTTGTCCAGGGCTATGGAATCGGAGTTGAAGTCGGAGTTGAGGAGTTGGAGCAATTGTGGGTACCTGGAGTCGGAGTTGGTAATTTCATAAATTAAGGGCCCTTTTACACGTAATCAGTTGGTCTCAGTTATAAATAAAGAAAACTGCTTTTCAAAGTAATGTCCATGTTTCCCTATTGCCTCTTTTACACTACACGCATTTTAACTGAAAGCTTTTTCTTAATGCATGCACCAACGCATAGCAACGCGTTAAAGCGGACCCAAACCAAACATTTTTTTTTTTATTAAAAATATTTAGTTGCACCACTCTGACACATACAAAGATAAGTAAACACTCCTTGAAAACCTATGATCATTTCAGTGCATGCTTTTCACCCGTTCTCTTTTTATATCTAGGGTTATACTGGGGGCAGCCATTAGCAATTCCTCCATTGCTGGACACCATCTACTCCACCAGTTTGCCGGAAAAATCCCGGCAATTTGAAAAGAAGGGAGGGGTTCCTCCAATAAATGTAAAATATTTTAGATTTGTCATCATGCAGCTGAAAAAAGGCTGCTATTTATTATTATAATTTAGAAAATAGGTTTTATTTCTGAAACTTGTATTTTTAATTTGGGTCCACTTTAAGTGTAAAAGGACCCTTAGGAGTCTGAGTCAGATAATTTTTTTTTTTTTATACCAAATCCACAGCCGTGAGAAGTATTAGACTTAAGGCTCATACACACATCAGACCATAGTCTTTGGAAAATGAAAGATCACAGACCAATTTTACCCCCTTCCATGTAGTATGAGAGCCATACCTACACAGTCTATTCTATAGAGCTGAACTCCCCATCAGACAGAAATCTTTGCAAGATGCTGCACACAAAGATGCTGTAGACATTCAAAAGATCAGTATCTACAAAGGATCTGTTCCTGCAAAAGATCCGTTCCTGCAAAATGCATTCATAGTCTATGATATCTGCAGATCATCATACACACCTTGTTTAACAGACATTCATCTGCAGATCAGATCCACCAGGATGGATTTTCAGATCTGCAGAAGATTGTCTGATCTGCAGATGAATGTCAGTTAAACAAGGTGTGTATGAGGATCTGCAGATCTCATACTAAATCTGCAGATCTCATACTAAATCTGCAGATCTCATACTGAGATCTGCAGATCTCATACTAAACTAAATTTAGGCGTGATAAAGGGCTTTTCACAGGCGTGCAAAGTGTTTGCACCGCTTTGTGAATCAGGCCCTTTGAATGCAATTTGCAGAAACGGATCTTTGGCAGGAACAGATCTTTTGCAGATACTGATCTTTTGTGTGTAGGATCTTGCAAGGATTTGTTTTCTGATGGGGAGTTCAGCTCCATAGAAAAGACTGTGTAGAGTATGGCTCTCATACTACATGAAGGGTGGTAAGATTGGTCTGTGATCTTTCATTTTCCAAAGACTATGGTCTGATGTGTGTATGCACCTTAAGGAGTCGGAGTCGAGGAGTCAGAGCCATTTTGGGTACCTGGAGTCGGAGCCTGTGGTTTCATAAGCTGAGGAGTTGGAGTCGGATGATTTCTGTACTGACTCCACAGGCCTGGATTTAAGCAGTGGACAACTGATGCAGACGAACGGGCAGAACACGTCCATGTTTCTTTCGGGCCTTGTGACTACAGAAATGTGTATGTGTTATGTTAGTCACAGCTGTTCTGTGCCCTGAGAAAGATTGTTCATACTTTCACCAAGAGACTGTACAAATATACAGCAGGTGCATGAGTGATTCCTCTAACTGGCGGCATATTAATGTTGTACAATTTCATACCAATGTAGAAATATGTTCTTATTTATGAAGAGATCATCTGAGGAATGGGTCAGATGTGTGGTTGGCAGTCTTATGATTGTGGGTTAGTGACATGGGCTGTACATGAGCTAGTGACACAGCTGTTTACAGGAAATCTCCCAAATGTACTGGTTATTTGGCAACATAGTGTCTCACTAAAGGTGCCCATTAATGGTACAATTTTTTTAATCAGATGGGATCTTTAAATACAATTTTCACGATCGTAAGTAATCAGAGGAAATTATCGATTGTTCCCATAAACGGGTGGATTTAGGGGCATTTTCTCTCTTTACATACCATCGTAAAATCCAACGTTCAGATCGATTACATTTTCTGTTCCATTCAACCACAGAATTGCTTTACATCAATTTTTGCCTTACACTGTGCAGTTTTATGTACAATTCAATCATACAAATTGTGGCTAATGAAAAAATTGTACCGTCAATGGGCACCTTAAGAGCTGTTTTCCACTGTGAAACAATCACGATTGCACTGCGATTCAAACACATTTACTCCTATTTTTCACTATAGTGATTGTGCCACGATCTGACGGGCGCGCAGTGTGATTTGAGACAGGAGAAAGGGAAAAAAATGGTGGAAAAATAATTTGAATTGCATGGTTGCAAAAAAAAGTTGCACAGTGGCACAATTGCTATGTGGCTTTCCTGCACTTCTATACTTTGTATAGGACCCCAAGCATATGTAACATGTAGGTTAACTGAGATTGTGGAAAATTGCTTTGCAAATGCTTCACACTAATGAAAATATCACCACACAGTTTCCCCTAGTTTAGTGCATACCTACAGTTTGGTGATCCGTTAGCGAATGGAATCTGGAAAATGGAAAAAAAAGTTGGTAGAAAAAACGTTTTGGACCGTGGGGGAGTCATGGATTCTCAGCATGGCCGTTATTCTTTATAAAGACACTCTCTGAAAAGTATTTATACAAATACGCTGGCCAGCAACCCTGCTCGCTGCACACTTTTTTTGGGTAGTTGGATGGAGCAACTGCCATTCACTAAGTGCTTTTGAAAATAAAGAAAATGCTGAAAATCCCCCATGAGGAGATGAGGTGGTGCAAAACCTGTCGCTTCTGTCAGTAATTTATAGCACATTTTACTCTTGGAGAAATGTACTGTATTTTTTGGACTATAAAACTCACTTTTTCTCCCCCAAAAGTTTGTGTGTGTGGGGGGGGGGGAGGAGTCACTGCGTCTTATAGTCCAAATGCAGGGCTTTCCTGACTTGTGAACTCCTGCCAATACAAACCTCCAACTCGCCGTAATGTTGGGGACACCATATTCTGTGTCCATGCAGAGGAGGACACGGGGACACATGGGGGACACAAGGACAGAGGAGGACACAGGGAAGTACAAGGGGGCATAAGGTACAAAGGGGGAATAGTCCACAAGATTCCCCTTCACCATGGATGCACCATGTCTTGTATATATTTCTCCTCTGGTTTTTGTCCTCTAAACCTAGGTGAGTCTTATGGTCAGGAGTGTCTTATAGTCTGAAAAATACGGTACTTCTTATTTCTATATGTTTACATGTACTTTAAATTTTACGATTTTTTGCAATAGTGGTCCTTTCTTCCCTACTGCAGAATACAAAGCAGTTTGCTATACAGGTGTGAATAGTGGATCATAAGGTTTAAATTGCTCATAGCAGCCACTTGTACACTACCTTTTGATTCCCCCAGTGATATTTGATAGTCTTCCTTACCACACTGCAAATCCGCTATGTTGTACAGTGAACTCAGGAGGTTTCTTTGCTTACACTGTTGTGGCATTACCAGCTGTATTATATTGATGATAGACTTGTGATTGAGGATACAGGAATGTAAGGTATTTATTTATTGCACAGGATACGGAAGTGTTGACATCTCTGTAAGGGCTGGTTCACACGGGCGTCTGCTGAGCTTTTGCTTGGCATTGCATTCAAACGCCAGCGTTTAAAAGCTAGCTTTTGAAGGCTTTTGAAAAGCGTTCAAGGCTAGCAGTTCTGGTCTCTGCTATTGTTTCCTCGCGTTTACCGCCTCTGAAAGCAGCATGTTGCTTTTGAGACTAGACGCAACGCTGGGATCTACTGCCAGGCTTTCATGAAAGCCAGCTCTAAACGCTCCCATTCACTTGCATGGGATGGCAGTAGATCCCAAAAAACGCTGCGTCTGAAACGCTGCGTTAAACGCCACAAAAACGCCCGTCTGAACCAGCCCTAAGATGCATGTGCAAATAAAAAGGTAAACCTTTTGATAGAGATTTAATTTGTGAGACATCTAGATACATGTTGAAATAATAAAGTTTACATGTTTTTGGGTCTGTTTGAAATTTCAAGCAAAGCCTTTCCCCTGATTGTTTCAGTTACCATTTGAGCAGGGCTGTGGTGTCGGTACAAAAATCATCCGACTCCTCAGTTTATGAAACCTCCGACTCCAGGAACCCGAAATTGCTCTGACTCCTTAGTCTAATTTTTACAAAGGCTATGGATTTGGTTCAAAAATCATCCGACTCCTCAGTTTTATTGAAGCCTCCGACTCCAGGTACCCAAAATTGCCTCGACTCCACAGCCCTGCATTTGAGTCAAGTAATTGTCTTGTAGCATAGATAAAAATTTGTCACTTTTAGTAGGACAAGTAGCCTCAATATCCCTCCCCCTTAATCACATTTCTACTACTTACCGTAATTATGTAACGGTAACTGTTTATAGCTACATGTCTATTTTAGTCATTTGCTTTTGTATGCCCTCTGTTAAAAAATGTAATTAAAAGTGACTCAGGCTTAGTAGACAATTCAGTGCAACATACTGTATATCATCACTATACAACCATATTTTAACTTGAGCCATTAAATATTAACTTATGTTTGCCACTGCTATGTTAGGAAATTTGTTGGAAACCATAGCAATATTATATGGTGTGGCGTTAAAGATACCCAAAATTCTCAGTCTCATTGGTTCATAAGTCTGCACAAAGCTGAAAGTAAAACTTACTGCTCCCTCCACATCTCTACAGTTAAGCTGGTTTACATCAATGACACATTTTTTTTTCACAAGGGTAAGGGGTCTTCGTTGATGTGGAGATGTTTCTGTGCATGCATGTGATTTGGGAGACTCTGTCATGAAAAGGAGCCTACTGGGTGACTTACTGCAAAGCATATGGAGATGCACAGAGGAGATAAAGTAAAAAAAAAAAACACCAGTTATCATAGGCCTAATGCATTTAAGTTAACATAATTGTCCTATTTTTGAAGGAAATTGATTGATACACTCTGAGCTAAAGAAACATTGGGGTCTATAGCATTAAATTAGGTCAGTTAAGTTATTTGTCATTATTCTATGCATACAAATTAGTCATTGCATATAATGCAGTATAACCCAGAAGTCAAGCTACATTATACTGTTTAGGAGAAAAATGTGCTAAAAGGGCAGTGCTGGATACATCTATTTAATGTGTCCATCTGTTTTAATACTGTATTGCTGTGTGCCTTTGTGTGATAGAATCAGTGTCACCCCTGGCTGAGCAGCAGCTGTATTGCAGATTGGTCTCCCTTGAGCACAGGCCACACCATGTATCACCGAGAGCTGTAAATATACCCCCAGCTGCAGATGCCTGCTCCTTGTTGTGCTCGTGCTGAGTGTTGCCTGACGTTATGATACGGATTGCTGCTTAATCATACTTGGATCTATGCTGTAGGGGAGAACAGCTGGGCTCTTGCCCTTCCTTTATTTCCCTTCCCACGTGCATTGTATCTGTGCTAGGCAAAGGCCATGTGTTTCCATTATTCATGCTTGTCATGCATGCTACAAAGGCAAGCTAGTAGTGGCATATATATCAAGCCTGACCAAGAAGATTTGTGAATTGGTCAGAGGAGGATGCAAATAACCCAAATACATGGAATCTGTGGTTTCATTTTACATAGAAGCGCTTTTCCCTGCAAAAATTCTTGCAGAGGGTGAGCTTGTTACAGAGTGTTTCTTTGTTTATAATGATTGACATGATTATTTCTGCTGGGAGAATATCTCCTGCAAGGAAGTGCCATAGAGATAAATATGACCAAATGTTCATGCTTCTCTTTCTCATGCTTCTCTTACTTCCTGTGTAGGCTGATCATTTACAGCCAGGGGCGTTCCTAGGATCCTAAGGGATCCGGGGGCACTTTTGGGCACTTCAGCCGAAGGATGGGGGTGGCCATGCACTGGAATGTGGGTGTGGTCATTGGGGGGGGCAAATTTACATGAACTAACAGCGTTCTAAGGTGGCCTATCCAGCAAAATGTTGGATGAAGCCCCCCTCCCCATTAATACAAAACAAAAATGCAACATATCACATACATAGTTACCTGCCTTCTGTGCTGGCTGGTCTGGCTTTCTGCTGGGCGAGCTGGCCTGCTGCCAGTCCACCCATAGCATTCCCTGACCTTCTAGTGGACCCCCTTACCATGCTCCCACGGGCCTCCCATTGAGGCACTACAACTCCCCCTGCAGGCTTCCATAGAAGAACCACAGCTCCCTGCATCACAGCATCTAGCATGGCATCACCTGATGAATTGATCATATAACACTTCATGAATTCTTTAAAAGTTTTTGCAATTTATTGTTTAACGCATACTAAAGAATTTTCCCTTTCACTTCCTGTTTTGTCACTAGTTGCAGGAGGGGAAAGAAGTCTTTGTTAAAAGGTCCCAGACATCAAACCATTCTAAAAGAGGTTCTAATCCTTCCTCTTTCTATTCAGAACCAAAAGAAATATTTGGCTTCAATTGCTAAAAAAGAAATGCAGAGTCCTGACCGCCAACATTTTTCCAGACTCGCTGATGCTTTGCCCATAGCCACCTATGTTACTATGCATCCACCCTTAACGCAAATGTGACGTTACAATGAAGCGGTTACTGAACTGGCCTGCCCCGTTATGTGCCGAACAGACGCAAGCTGAATGGGAACTGAGCTGAATACATCACAGTATCAATGATTGAATCTAATATATCGCTGTACTGTTTACATCCATTTTAAACGTGCTCTCCAAGGTATGACTTGCTTTGGCAGTTGACGTTCATTAATATTTAAAACACGGCATACTAATGTATTACACTGTTTCGTATATTTTTCCATGGATGAATATATTTGCCCAAAAGGAATACATAATAGCTAGTCACTCAGTTGCCTTTGATATATTTATTAAACTGTATTCTCATTTCATTAAGAAATTGCTATTAATAAAGATCAGTGGTGTGCAGTTCTTCTTCTAATTAATGTTTTAGAAAATGATCTGCTTCAATTTGCAACCAGCTTTAAATTTCCAAATTAGTGATCAGGATCAAATTATGTGCACCACCAACACAATGCATGTTGTTTATTGTACATTAGCCAGAGGACATAAACACACCCAGGTGCCTTGTGGGTTTGAGTGCCTCTCCCGTTTGTCGTGTATACTCAAATTCAGACTAGACTTGATTTTTAGAATTAAATATACAGCACATATTCAAGAGGGGTGGTACTGTATGTAGTCTGGAAAAAGTGAGAAGGGGCAGTCCGTTTTGCTCTGCTTTGTCATATGTTTTACACATTTACAGGAAGTCCCCAACTTAAGAACGATCTGCTGTTACAAACACCCAGAAAATGCAAAATTTCTGTGGGAACAAGTAAAAAAAAAAATTCTCAAACACCTTGTAGTTTATTTTATAAATAAATTACTAAATCAGTGAAGTAAAAAAAAATCAAACAGTGCAAATAAATTCCTGTGCAAAACAAAACCACTTATTATTACTAGCAGACCCAACCTGTTTAAAAAACGGGCTCTAGGGTCTGTGTTTCTCGCCGCCGCATGTACTGCGCGCACCCGCCGCACACCCGGCCGCCCCCTCACACGCCCGCCTGGCTCCCTGGCCCCATCCCTGTCCTCTTGTCTCTGTGAGGCTAGGTCCGTGCTGCGCACATGCGCAGTAGCAAAAAGCACAGACTCGGCTACACAGAGAGAGCACACGCAGGGACACGGGTTTTAGAGGATAAATGCTGGAGTGGTGGTACATTTTGACACAGGGGTTGCCGATCTTGAAAAAGCGGAGTGATACCCGCAATACCAGTGGATCCGTCTGCTACTTAACCACCTGAATCCCTGATAAATTTAATGGTGACGGAGCCTGGCCCTTTCCTTACTCAGTTCAACTTGGGTTACAAGTAAAATAGAAACTCCCAACCTGCGGTAATAACCTGTGAGTACACCATTCTTGTTAATCCAATAGGCAAAACAAACAAAAGGACCCGGCACTCAGAGGGCTGTATGCAGAAATAAGCTGTATTGGAGCAAATGGATACACACGCTACACTACATTTTTCGGGCAGAGCCCTTCCTTAGGTGTGCCACCCATTGTCCAAACAGGCTATATATATATATATATATATATATATATATATATATATATATATATATATATATATATATATATATATATATCCACCCCTGCAGCCCCAGGAAGTGACATGTATATAGTTATACATGATCAGTCAGGGAACTACACACCAATGTCTACCCTGAAAAAAACAGGAAAAAATACCTTTTGTGTAGCCTAACAAAGAAATGTTACATTAATCTGAAATGACAACCTCCAACATCTGTAATCTTTTAATTCATTTGACAAGATCAACACACTATATAAATCTACTAGTCTAATAACACTACCTAAATAAGAAACACTTAGCAGTCTGAAGAGTCCATTATTCATCAGTTGAGTCTTCCGCCCTAAAAGAAAAATCAGAGGAAACGAGCATAGTTATACTCATTGAGGCCTGTAGGTGAAATACAATCAAATTTCCAGATCCACTTTGCTTCTTTCTGGAGGAGCAATCCATCTCTATCACCACCTCTCTAAAGCGGAGGGACTGCATCCATGTCACAGCATGACCTGCCTGTAAAAGGTACCTGGAGTCAGGTGTATCATACTGTCCCTTACCAGCTTATTCAGTTCAACCTGGTTGATGTGTACAGGTAGCCCCCAGTTAACGAACGAGATAGGGACTGTAAGTTCGGTCTTAAACTGAATCTGTTCTTAAGTCGGAACACTGTGCCATCTCTGCCCCCTGTACCTCCTCTGTGCCCCCTTTGCCTCCAGTGTCCCCCATCTGTGTTACATCTGCCCTTTGTACCTGTTTATACAAGTTTTTTTCTTAGAATTTTTTAAAATCGATTTTCTCAAAAACTAAAAGTCCAATTTGGAAAATAATTTTTTGACTTGTTCCCATGGAAACACAGAATCCATGCCGTTCGTATCGGCGGATCGTTTGTAAGTCGGGGACTAGCTGTATATACTCGTCTTGCACACTATTACCGTCTAGTACCAGCATAATTCACTGCACTAGCACTTTGCTAATGGAATTGTTATTGCTGATGCATATGTTATAAGTGGTTTTGTTTTGCACATGAATTTATTTTCACGGTGTAACTTTGATTACTCCACCGATTTAGTTGTTCATGCATGATTATAGTTGTAAGATCCTGAGAGGTTCTTGCCAGGTATTGCCGGTATTCTAAATGAACCATTGTTTCCTGAAAAGACTGAGATGCGAGGTCTGTTTTAATATATATATATTTAGAGTATAATTCTGAAGGAGAACAGTGAACAGTTTGCTCATAGAGTAAAGTCAAAATGTATCGTTATCTAGCATATGTACAGACTGACTGTCTCAGCTTAGAGTTGTGAATTATAAACAACGGCCTGTTGTTCCTAAACATGTATTTCTATGTATTTAGAGTACAGGTCATAAGATTTTCCTAATATGGACCGAGGTTTTGCGCTTGCGCAGAACCGTCTGTCAATCACAGAGTTTTATATAAGCCAATAGCAAGTGTTTAATGAGGGTGACATCTGGAACCCACCCATATCCCACCTTCGGGGGCGTGTGGTTAGTTAACACTTGTGGATCTGGAGGTTTTTCCATATATAAGGTTGATCCCTAAATGTCTGCGCTAGCGCGCTCATACTACGGTAATCTTCGCTTTGCTCAATATCCGTATTATTACATGCTGGTGTTTGCTTTGCTTCATGTGGTTTGGGCTAACGTAATGCCATTTTCAAGATAGGTTTTGTAACCAAGATTGCACCGAGTATTCCAGTTGGATACAATAAAAACTCTTAACTGCTCTGGCGTTTCTGTGGAAATCTGCTAACGGCTGTATGCTTTCCGAAGGTGATAAGGACAAGTGCTGGAGCTGACAGGTAGTCACACACAGAGACTAAATATTAGATTCTTACAATAGTTTCACTGTGATTAGCATATTATTTGCATATCTTGAACCTGGGCTCACTTACACTCTATTGCACAGGATTGAGAGTAGAGTAGTAGTTATTAGCATACATGATTCTGGACCAGAGGCAATATTAATGAATGATAAATCATTTATGATAAGCATTTGGTCATCTGATGCTGGGAATACACGGGTCGTTTTTGCAGCAGATAGATGGTCAGATAGATCATTTCTGACATGTCCGATCTCCCTTTCGATCGTTTCTGCCGCTCGATTCCTGATAGAGGTGAATGGAAAAAGATAAGAAAAAAACGAGCGGAAGATAAGAGAATTGAGTGGAGCATCGAGTGGCAAAATCGATCGAGCATTCTGTATTGATGAGTGCGCTGAAAACGTCTCTTAATTCCACAGGAGCCGTTGCGATTTTTGCCAATATTGCGGTCATGGTGCCTGCAGCATTTTCAGTGCGGTTTCTTCAGGTAATACAGGGACCTAAACACCATTCCAGGAAATCGCTGTTTTTAGCAGCATACGCTAGCAGTTTTTGAAGGTAATTTGTGATCTCAAGTGGGCTCTAGGTGAAAAAAGAGACCTATTGAACTTTTCTCCTCTCTGGCCACAAGGATGTTTGCTAGAGCCACACGCAAGTTCTATGATCCATTATCGGGGAGAATTGATCTGCAATCCCATTGAATCCAGAGAGACTGTGATTTATATTACTGTTTTTTCACAATTAAAGGGTGCTCCTAGGTATAATAATTCTTTCGAGCAGCACAATTCAGCACATGGCTAAACTTGTAAGAGGCTCAGCAGGACAGCCAGGCAATTTGTATTGTTTAAAATAGCCCTCTGACTTCAGTAGTCCTTTAATAACTCCAGGAAGCAGTAGCACAGCGCACTGAAGAAAGTTAAAGAGTTTCCCTATGGCTCAAGTGGGCGATGTTAGTTTAACTGTGTGTTGACCAGGAAGCTGTTATGGGTAATGGCCTTTTTCAAAATGGAGGACAGAAAATTCCCTTGATCACAGTGAACAAACAGGACGTGGGACAGGAGAAAGGCACTGAGGAGTAGACTACATGGAAGGTAAGTATGACTTTTGTGTATGTTTATTTTGACTTTTAATTTTCAGTTCACGTTTTCTTTAAGAGTTTAGTTTGGTTAGATTTGATGTATTTTCAATCTGCCAAATTGCCTTAGGGCATTCTGAAGGCCTTTGTTTGGTACTGCATCATCTTGCTCATCATTAGAGATTTGGAAAAATACAAGACCTGATCTTCAGAACTGGATACTTGAAGTGAGCAAAGATTCAGTTCACTGCACATCTTGTCTATTAAATCATCCCCTGTGATTTGTGTAGACTGTGTAATTAACAAGGCCTTGGGGCATATTTATAAATGTGCAAATGTTGCGCCTTTAGCACTCATCCTGCACATTAACTTTTGAAGCTTTGAATTTACACTTCATATATCTGATGCAAACTCCCATATTGCTTCTTCCAGCTTCACAACACAGCCTCATAGAAGAGGAAGTTGTGGGTTTGTAGGAAGAGCTCTTACTTCCCTTTCATTGGTCTCTGGAAATCACATGATGTCTGTTTACTTTAGATATGTTCAGCACAAAGTGGGTATTGGGTGAGCCCCTGACCTGTCCTATTTTAGAAAACAGTGGTGCTGGAAGTTCACTGCAGTGTAAACTTCACACTGGAAACATTATTATTATTATTATTTAGTATTTATATAGCGCCGAAATCTTCCGCACCGCTGTACAGAGTATATTGTCTTATCACTAACTGTCCCTCTGAGGGGCTCACATTCTAATCCCTACCATAGTCATATGTCTAGTGCAGTGTGTGTATCGTAGTGTAGGGCCAATTATGGGGGAAGCCAATTAACCTATCTGTATGTCTTATGAGAATGTGGGAGGAAACCGGAGTACCCGGAGAAAACCCACGCAGACACGGGTAGAAATTACAAACACTTTGCAGATGTTGACCTGGCTGGGATTTGAACCGGGGACCCAGCGCTTGCAAGGCAAGAGCGCTAACCACTATGCCACCGTGCTGCCCAATGAATGAAATTGAAATTATAAGTGAAATTATTTGTGAATTACTTACTATACCAAAGAGATTATATTTATTGTATTTATAAATCCAGTACTTTAATGTTTGCATGTAATGTCTTGCAAATTGCAGAGGGATACTAAATAGTTACTTCAGAATATTTTGATTTGGAAATAATCCAAGTAAATGTGCGCTTTGAGTCCTATGGGTGAAAAGCGCTTTAAAAATGTTCTTGTATTGTATAAGCAATGTTCTTGTATTGTATTGCAGAAGGTTTATTCCTGTGATGCAGCTGTTGTCTACAGATCAGTTTTACATAGTTAAATCTTTATGTTGTCTAATGTCAGGCAGCTATGCAGTGTGCTGTAATTATACATGTAAGGACAGTGTTTGTCATAATTGTAGCATGTTTATAAGCTGCCATTATTTCTAGTCGCCTGCGCAGTAGAGTGGACCCGATCGGGCGCGGCTGTTTCCGTCAAAGCCCAAATGGAAAGCGGCTACTGAGCCTGCGCTGGATCACAGTAGGTAAATATTTTACATCGCTGCTTTTTGGGGGGTCCTGGTGCTGAAATGGAGGGACAGAGGAGGACGGGGGAAGCCTCATTCGGATCCAGAGGCTTCTCCCTCCCCAGGTAAGTATCCCCCAAGTGTTTTTTTTTTTTTTCTTTATTACAGATTTGCTTTAAAGTGGACCTGAACTCTTGCACAGGACAGAAGCAGAAGCTCCTGCTTGATTTGGTATTGCAGACATAGGTGTGAGTTCTTTGCACCTGTTGGCTGACTGGCAGTCTGCAGACTATATAAATGGCAGAGTGCTGTCTGGCAGTGAGCATTTGTTCCTCTTGTTTTTGGCAATCAGCTTGAAGGTGTAGTGTAGGTGAATTCCCTGGTGGTGGCAGCTCCGAGGCTCGCCTGCGCTTCCCCTTTGGTGTTCCATCCAGGTTTGGGGGTCCCGCATGGTGGCAGAGCTCGGGCCCCCTCCTGTCATGTGCACCAGTGTTTGAGCATTTATTAGTAATTACATTGAGTAATGGTATAGTCCTCAATTCTCCTCCACCAGCAATGAAATATCTGGGGGACTGAGTTAGGGCTATAGCAGCTATACATTTCTAATACAAGTATAAAATACAAATAGATTTTCTGGAAACCATAGTAACAGTATACAGATACGATATATACTCCGGGGCTGCCCAGACTTCTCATTTCTGTTTGTGTCATTATTATTATGTATTCTTTTCAAGAAGTAGAGGAGCTCACCACTGCATCAGTTCTGATGTGCCTCAGTCTGTGTGGCAGCACTCCAGATGAACTGTATAAGAATCAACATAGACCGGCACCATCCATATGCTTTTTAGAATTTTTTTTATTGTCACGTATGTTACAACACAATAAGGGCAACAAGTAAAGCTTTCATTCAGTTAGTGTGTTGGCTGAGATTTGAACCGGGGACTCACGTTTTTCAAGGCAAAGGGGTATCCACTACCCAATGTTCTGCTGTTGGCTCAGCGCTTAAACAATCTAAAGCGGCACAAAAAAATGAGAAACTGTCCTCTAAGTCCAACATTGTACAATAGTGAAGTTCTGCGCCTCTGGCACTCCTTTGCAATCCTTGGAAGTACGTATGTCCCCAGTACCTCCGAAGACGGGTGCGCATTCCAGTGACTCACATGTATGCACTACGGATCCACTCGTCTTCAAAAGTACTCTGGGACACAAGTACTTCTGAAGGCTTCCCAAGGAGGGCCGAAGAAGTATTCCTTGGGACTGCTTGGCTTGGCTGCAACAAGATTAAATATTTGCAATGTATTGTTAGTGAAAGAAGAGTTACACCTTCAGGACACTCTACAATCAGAAATGTTTTCCTTAGTAAAAGTGAATGTTTTTTTCTAATACCTGAATATTTTTGTTTTTTATAGAGACATCTTCCTCTTGAGCTTGTCATTATGTCATTGCTTCATAACTGATAGTCTTTTAAAAAGTGTGTGTGGCCTAGCTGCCGCTTATATCTACTCCTATTGTGGTCTACAGAGGTAATGACTCAAGCTGCCACTCTTTCTCCCTCTTGCATTGCCTTATACTAAGTGGCTTTAGTGCCACTGGCCCTCCCTTCTTTTGTGGTCGACAGAGTAGTTTAGGGGTGCATATTATAAGCTGCCATTCTACCCCTCAGTTGTTTTACCTACACCATGCTGTCACTCACCTGCCCTCCCACTGAACTCTACAGAGGATGATGAAACAAACAGATGAGACTTGGAACAAACCTGCAGAATCTCAGAGAATACAAGAGAAAGTAGAGCTTGTCTATCAGCCACATGACTACACTATCAAAGAAAAGGGATACTTTTTTTTTTTTTTTTTTACCTCTTACATTCACTCCATTGGGCTGAGAGTATCTGAGTGAGAAAAACATTTCCAACTCAAGATAAGGTATGGTGTATGGGTTATGTCTGTAAGCAGGAATGTTGGCATCTCTATGAATGAGGATAAGGAAGGAAAACATATTTTTGGACTGACAAAAAGTAAAGAATTTCCTGACCTCTGGTATTATCTGAGCTTAATACACTGTCAAGCCAAAAAGCATACATTGAGATGTTTATATTGGAGAACAATGGAGGCAAGGATTATACAAATAATGTGCTATGAACTAACCTATACCTTATATGTCCATTGATTTTTGTGCTTGCTTAAAAAATGTAATAAATATAAAGGAAAAGAAAGGGCAACACATGATTAGACGAACAGAAAACATTATTGCTAGGAGGCTGCCCATGCAAGTTCTCTAACAAGCAGTGGTCAACAGACAGGCCTGGTGTGCTTATACACATGAGTTCCCAAGGTCTGAGACCCGACTAACCAACCAAAGAGAAAAACATATGGGTGGTAATGTAAACAAAAATTGTTGGATCAAATTCACAGTAAGGAAACAATATCAGTTATCAAGTTTGTATTGTGTTAGAAAATATGTTAGGAATTCCAAACATCTTACATGGCATTTCATTTGAAATTTTACAGCTGTACCTTTTTGCAAGCAACAGTCTCTCACATAAAAACGAACACTTGGACTGATGTCTTGTGCATTGGACACACAAGCACATCCTGCAGCCATGGTTAGTTTTCAAGTAGCATTTAGTGCAATTCACAATTATCATGTCTGTAGCATGAATTGTACAATCAATGTTCATGAGATGGAAAATAAACCTGATGCAAGCTGAAGGCAGGATTGTTAGCAGACCTGTCTTCCTCCTTTTGCTATTTCATTATAACGTATGGAGGGCACCTTGTAGGTCAGAAACATTTGTCAGGCACCTTTTAATTTGATGTTTGTCTGAATGAGTTCTAAAACTGACTGTGTCAGGGCCTAGCTGTTGCATATATTTAATAGCTCTAATTTTCAACATATAAATATATCTTCTGCAGTTTCCTGTGATACAGAAGTTGCCTCACTGAGCAACTGGCAGGGCAGGTGAGACATAGTTCCAAGTAGTGGCTGTGGTTAGGGCTGGCATGGCAGGCTTAGATGGGCTAGGTGGGTGATACAGTCTAGGGTTAGAACCAATGGCAGAGAGGCTTGGTCAGAGATTTGGATGATGTCAGGGATGACGGTTGACAGACTCAGAATTATTTGCATCTCACTGAACCCCTACTTGTACATTACTATTAAATATTTATATAGCGCTGAAATCTTCCACAGTACTGTACATAGTATATTATAGGGCCAATTTAGGGGGAAACCAATTCATTTGGCTTTATTTTTTTGGAATGTGGGAGGAAACGAGTGCGCAGAGGAAACCCACCCAGATACAGGGAAAACGTACAAATTCTGTGCAGATAGTGCCCTGGCAGGGTTTTCAAACTATGGACCGAGCACTGCAACTGCTATCCGCTACGCCACTGTGCTGCCAATAGATAACTGGTTTGCTGGGTGATTCAGGCTGCGGTCAGGGCTGGCAGTGGATAGGTGTGGTTGATGGTTTTTACTGACTTCAGAAAAGTGTTTACAGTGAGGGATCAGATTTCCCCTGCTAAGCATATCCCAAGTAATCTCCCATTTCTATTAAGTGGACGTATCTTGTACATGACTTTAAAATCTGCAAAAGTCTACTTCATGTCATCTTGTGTATATACAGTATGCATTGTGGATTATTCTTCTTTCTGTAATTAAAATGTTTTTAGGGTTGAAGCTCTAACCCTATCCAACTATTTTTAACTGATGTCTAAAATAAGTGTAAATAGCTAGCACTCTTTCCATGCAGTTCTAGAATCCCAAGTGGTTCCCCTCAAAACTGGCCCTAGACTTTGGCATAGATATGAAATTCTGAGGGACAGTTAGTGCAATGTAGTCTATATAGTGCTGCACAAACTGTCAGTGCTATAGAAATGCATAATAATAATAATAATAATAATAAGTAATCTTTATAGCCTGGGTTGGTACATTATTGTAAAGTCATTTTTTTACTGTCCTTTTCCCTGCTGACCTGAGAAATATATTTATGCAACAGTGAATCAGTGATTGAAGTGATTGTATCCTTTCTCATACTTAAAGGATACATAAGAAAAAAATAAAAAATGTTGATCTACTTTCCTGAGGTGTCCTCCAGGCTCCAGCCCCTGGAAATCTCTGTTTCCCTTGTCGCAGCATTTTTTTTCAAATTTTTCTGTCATGTATCCTTTGATAACGTGAATACATTATGCGCTATTCCTCGGCAGATTTGATCACTTTGATTTTTGCCAAGGATTGATCCCCCTAGCATGCCACCCGATTGTAATTTCAATTGATTTCTGACCAAAATCGACTGACATTTCGTCACCCGGCGTGAGCACCTACATGCCGCTAGATCATACATAGCGTATGAGGGCACTAAGAGATGACTGAAGCATGCAGGAAGGAGCGCACCTGCAGGAGTGGCACATGTGACTTTACTGCGCTAATACTCTGCTGAGGCCCCAGGGAGAGCAGTATTAGCAGGGAGGACACATGGGGGAGCAGCGGTAATTGATTTTTTTAATAGATTTCCACAAAAAAAATCAGTGTATGGCAAGCTTTATTCTCATTGCGTAGGGGGAAAATGACAGGATCATTTGATTCGCAAACAGACTGTCACCTTATTTCTACCTATAAACCTGATTGTAGCCAAAAAGTATGGCCTGCTTAAACTTTTGTTTTAGGTCCGTTGGGCTGCGGTGTCTGGAAAATTTGGTGCTGCGAGAAACGTGCGGTCCGTTCAGCGGAATGCACTGAATGGATCTGTTCGGATGGACGGATGTGAACTGTTCCATAGGTTAATATTGGATCCGCTCGCATCGTTCCATTTGTTCCATTTGTACATTCACGTTCCATTCCGCAAACAGACTTTTTTTTTTTTTTAACGCAAAGGGCCTGATTCACAAAGCGGTGATAACTCAGTTATCACGCCTAAAAGACTTTAGGCGTGATAACCTTTGCACCACACTGGTGAAAAGCCAGTTTAGGCGTGATAAGTTTAGGCGTGATAAGTTTAGGTGTGATAAGTTTAGGCATGCTAAGTTTAGATAAGTGTAGATAGCGTGCAAAGTCCCGCACGCAAAGCAGCGCCATTAAACTCTATGCGAAGTGCACCAGACTTTGCTAGCGCAAAACTTTTGATCAGCTGTGCACTGCGGTGCTAACGCAGTTGGTGCTTAAACTTATCATACCTAAACTTATCACACCTAAACTTATCATGCCTAAACTTATCACACCTAAACTTATCACACCTAAACTTATCACACCTAAACTTATCATGCCTAAACTGAGTTTAGGCGTGATAAAGGGCTTTTCACCAGGGTGCTAACTGTTAGCACCGCTTTGTGAATCAGGCCCAAAGTGTGAAATGGGCCTAATGCATTTTAATCTTGTCTAAGAATGTAGACCTTTATGCTAAAAGATCAAGAACAGAAAGCATCATTCTAGGCAACTAAAGGCCTTCTCATTATCTAGGATGAAATACAGTTATATTTTACTGAACATTATCTGAAGTCCATCATCATATATGGAGATTAGAAAGGTGACAACGTTCAGTCACTTGTAATAAGTATTTTTCTGACTGAATAGTGACTGGTATTTAGGCTAGAGATTGGCATTTTTGTTTTGCTAAGTCTGAAATAGGTCATGTGTTAGTCACTTAGCAACAACTCCTACTGTATACTTTTAACTGATCATTTTAGTGATTGAAGTAAAGGATCATATGAATGGAGCAAATTAGGTGGAAGGAGGTTAAATGAGTCAGCGATGTTGCAATACAGTTTTGTCTTCCTACATGAGTGTCTACTGCTATGTGTTCCCTAAAACCACTAGAATATTAGAACTACACATACTGTATATGCCTGGCAATGCTTGGTATTTCTTGTGTTCAGGTTTCTTGCATTAACTATATAGAGGCAGAACTTTATTTCTAGATTGTGTTGCTTGAGATGCCAGCACTTGATTGGACCGAACAGGGTTATGACATTCTTAATGATCTCTCCCTCCTGTAATTGCAGCTTGACAACAGACAGCGGATGGTTAATATTCCCAGCCTGGGTCACTAGCCATACTGCGCTAAGAATTGTAGTTTGACCATTTTCATAGCTGACCGAGAACCTTTTCTTTAATGCGTACCAGAAGTGGAAATAGAAAATTGAATTAGGTACTTGCCTTAGTAGAGTGAAGCTTCTGGCTAGTCCAGAGACTTCCCCCGATCCTCCAATGGCCCTACTATTCCAGTCTAATCATATTTGATTGGACAAAAGCTTTTCAAACATGCTTTCTTGGTTGCGTGCTCAATGTACGAGCACAACCTCAGTATGCTCTGCGCATGCCATGAAGCATGATGCCGCTCGTGCATGACTTTTTTTCTTTAGTGCATGAGAAATGTTGTGCTACTTAGCATGTATTCGTGCATGTGTAGTACGATCGTGCTGGAACATGAACAGGAGTGGGACCATGGAGATGAGGGTCCCGGCCAGCAGTGGTGGACCCACACAGGATCCAGGAAGCCTATTGAGCATCCAGAAGCTTCCAACTACTTGGGAAAGTATCTAATTTAAAAAAAGAAGATGTCTCCCCACAGGTTTGATTTAAAGGAAATCAAGATGGCAGTATCCAGAGATCTCCATTAACAAGTGTACTTTGATGCTTAATTCTACTGGTGGTTTTTAGGGATGAACATCTGACACAAGGGAAATTTGTGTTTTATATAAAAGGCAGCTCTACTTCAGTACAATAATCTATATACCACAAATATCCTCACTACACAAGCCACTTTGTAACTGAATGCCATTAAATATTATCTTATAACTTCAGCTTAGCACATTTTTTAGGAAACTTGCTTTAAACCATGGCAACAGTATACGGCTTAAAGAGAATCTGTGAGTTTCTTCTACTGCGCATGGGTATTCTCACCGTAGAGGAAATAGCTGCGTGCAGTAGAGAGGACTCAATCTGGTTTCGCTATTTCCGGCAGAGCCCGAGCGGAAAGCGTCTAGTGTGCCTGCCCACAGCACTGGCTCTTGTCATAAGACTTTTGGGACCCCACTGCTTGAACGGGGCTGAAGGGGAGGACGAGGGAAACCTCTTTAGTTTCCAGGGGCTTTTACCTCCCAAGGTAAGTACTTCCTATGAGCACTTTTTGTCACTTTAAAAAAAAAGCAGAGCTGAGTTTAACTTTTTTATACATGCCTGGGGCTTCCTACAGCCCCATCTGCACGGATTGCTCCCACGCCGCCGTCCTCAGTGTTCTCCCTGTTCGATACCGGGTCCCGTAACTCAACCAGTTGCAGCCAGTCTGCACAAAAGTGCGCCCTATGTATCTCTCCGGCAGCCACTGAGGACGGCGACACGGGAGCAATCCATGCACATGGAGCTGGAGGAAGCCCCAGGTATGTATAAAACTTTGTTAAACTCAGCTCTGGTACACTTTAAAGATAACTAGACTCAAGTCTGTCTCAATTGTTCATTCTGCACAAACAGGGATAAATAAAACTATTTCCCTTTTGTACTCCTGCAACTTTGCTGTGTTTATGGATATGTCACAGCCATTTAAAGAGAATCTGTATGGTTAAAATCGCACAAAAGTAAACACACCAGTGTGTTAGGGGACATCTCCTATTCCCCTTTGTCACAATTTCGCTGCTCCCCGCCGCATTAAAAGTAGTCAAAAACAGTTTTAAAAAGTTTGTTTATAAACAAACAAAATGGCCACCAAAACCGGAAGTAGGTTGATGTACAGTATGTCCACACATAGAAAATACATCCATACACAAGCAGGCTGTATACAGCCTTCCTTTTGAATCTCAAGAGATCATTTGTGTGTTTAACTTCTTTCCCCTGCAGCTCTCATCCACTGAAGAGTGACAGGCTGATTATTTCTTCCTGCAGACTGCTCTGGAAGTGTCTGTAATTCCTCAGTATGTGACAGCCAGCTCCTTTTAAAGCCTAACAGAGGATGATTTATCCAGCTTGTAAAAGGAAGCTCTCTTCTCTCACTGACGAGAGCAGAGAGGCTGCCTAAAGTAAAGAACACAAACTGGAGTGTGCATAGATGGGGCCTGGAGGGGGGTGTGCATAACAGAAAAACACTGAAGAGTTGGCAGCCTTCCAGACACAGGACGACAAATCCGACAGGGGAAAGATAAGTTGATTTATTACAGAGACGGTGATAGTAGAAAGTGCTGTAGTTAAAGCCAGAGCACTATAGAATAGGTTTAGGAACTTGTAGGATAGTAGAAAATTTTTTCGTTACAGAGTCTCTTTAACTTGGAGTAGAGATCCTCACATCTTTTGAGGATGCTGAATGTGCACTCAGCAGTTGGGAGTAAGTGCTCTCTTCTCAGTAACTCTCAGTGCACAACCGCTTTCCCAATAAAGCATATGAAGACGTGCAGAGGAGAGTTTACAAAAAACCTCCTGTTACTACAGGTATGTCAGTTAAATGCAGCTTGTAAAAGTACTTGAAATGTATAGAAATGGCTGGATATGGATTTTATTTTTGCAAAGAGTATTGATGCTCTTCAAATTATGCAGCAAAACTCTTATCTTTCAATCCTGTTATTGTCATTATGACAACTGTTAGATAAGTCAGAAATGTCCATAGTGTGTACCTGTCCATGGTGTATACCTGTTTTTTTTTTTTTTTTTACAAGGCTGTACAGTATATGCATCAGTACTTTCTGAGAAATGACAACATATAATAGACCCTGGTTGTAGTGGTGCTAATTTTCATGTGTCTATGGACCTTTACCGGAGTTTACTGCATCATATATATGGACTCGTGAAAATCTGTGTAATAAGAAGCTTTTGAATATGGGCAATATGAACATTTTTCTGCCTGGGAAAACTGACCTGAGGTATCCATAGGAGTAGCAAAATGCAATGCAAATGCAACACATAGTAAAATAATCCATTAAAATTACAATACTTGAAACACTGCAAACTCTGTACTGCATTCTCAAACAGATGCATTTTAATGGAAACTTATACTGAAACTGAAATAACCTTTTTGAATATTGTGGTTTATGGGAAGCAGGGTTCAGTACAGCTGGGCAGATGCACATTCTCATGTCATATTTTCCTGTTTTCTAGTCTAACCAGTATCTTTCGTTTCCTTATTGGAGATGAACAATGTGACCTTGTTTATAGAAGCCAACTACTACTTCCTATATAGTTTCTTCTGGAGTGTTGTTATTTCCTTTCTTGGGACACAGGAGTATTTGGGAATTGCTCTAGTGTTCTTGTACTCAAGATGACTGGATAATGGGGCAAATAATCAATTACGGTATTAACATCAGTAAAATAGTCGAAAACATACACATTTTATGCACAGCACAATTGTAGAAATATTTTAAATGTTTTCAATCTACAGTCAGTATCTGACTGTCACTTGCTGGTGAGTCATAGAAAACCAAGTTGCAGGCACTCTTGGCAAGTGCAGAATAAAGCTGTGTACACCTACATTAAGATTATCGCCCACTGTGATGAGGACTCGAACCCTCGGGTGTCGGGAGTCCAGGACGGAGTATGTGCAGGATGGAGGAAGCCTTTGACACAATGCTCTCGGCCAAGATGATCCAGCACTCTGAATTATTACCTATCAGGGCAGCTGTACACATGCTAGATTCTCGACAAAGCTGGCCCCGATCTGCCGCTTTGGTTGAGGACACTCTAGCATGTGTTCTGCACTTAAAGGGACATTCTACACCATATAGATCTCCCACATTTATAGTAACTGTCTGAGGTCCCTAACTATAGTCTAAAGCCATTTTTCATGGAAAGCCCACTTAATTTTCAGTGTGTTTTTACAATGTGGGAGGAAACCAGAGTGCCCAGAGGAAACCAATGCAAACACTGGGAGAACATATATCTAATTGCATGCAGTTAGTGTGCTGGCCCAGACCTGAACCTGAGACCCTAGACTTGTAAGACAAAAGTGCTGTCCACTGTGCCACTATGTTGCTAAGGGCTGTTTCAAGTTTTCACAAATCAGAAAACAACTTCCAGCATCTCTGTGCCTCTAAGTTTACTGAACTGCCTCATTTATTACTTGGGGAAGGAGAGTGTGCATCCTTAGGACTGTTGGGGACATATTGATTGGCATGCCCTACATATTTGTACACACTGATCACTTGCTATCAGGAAGTTACCAGCGCATTTCATGACCACATGCAGAGCACAGTAGTCATGTCTGTGCAATACAGTTTGTACAAATCTATATTTTTTTTAAAATCAGAGCTACACTTTAAAGTCACTAACCCATCAAACTTTATGCAGTTAGTGCCCAGGCTGGGGATTGAAACCAAGTCTCTAATGCTGCAAGATGACAGTGCTAGTCACTATGCAATAGTGCTGCCAGATGTGAAGATGGTGTACTGTTCCATTGTGGTGAGTTTTTGCGTAAGGGTTAGGGTTTCAGTGTCTTTCTACATTTGTTTCCTTGCCTATGGCCACGGGCGATAGATTTAAACACTATAGTGGCACAGTGGTATTGTGGATAGAACACTTGCCTTGCTGTGCTAGGGTCCCCAATTCAAATCTGGGTCAAGGCACTCTCTGCAGAGAGTTTGTATGTTCTTCTCCGTGTTTGCATGGATTTCCTCTGGGCACTCTGGTTTCATCCCACATTCCAAAAACGTAGATTTATTTATATAGCGCCGACCTATTATGTAGCGCTGTACAGAGTATATGATCTTGTCACTAACTGTCCAGTATTAAAGAAAAAAGCAGATTGTGTGCACCTTCCATCTTAAATAAGTGATTTAATGGCAAAAAGATGACAGTCTATTCCAATGTGCAAGCATAATAACATTTCCGTCAAACAATGACATCCCCTAATAGGGCAAATGTTGCCAGGTGAATCACAGTGGTTCGCGTGACCAAGCGTCATATAGACGCGAAACGGCCGTCGCTCCACCACCTACAGCCTCCACCCACCTCCAGCACCAACTACCCCGCCACCGCTGGTCACGTAAGATTTGCCTGGCAACATTTGCCCTATTAGGGGATGTCATTGTTTGACGGAAATGTTATTATGCTTGCACATTGGAATAGACTGACATCTTTTTGCCATTAAATCACTTATTTAAGACGGAAGGTGCACGAAATCTGCTTTTTTCTTGAATACTGGACATTGATGTGCTTTTCTACTGTGTATCAGCAGTGCACACGTCTGAAGTGCAATTTGACAGAAAACAAGCTTAAAGAGACTCCGTAACAAAAATTGCATCCTGTTTTTTATCATCCTACAAGTTCCAAAAGCTATTCTAATGTGTTCTTGCTTACTGCAGCGCGTTCTACTATCACCATCTCTGTAATAAATCAACGTATCTCTCTCTTGTCAGACTTGTCTGTGTCTAGAAGGCTGCCAAGTTCTTCAGTGTTGTGGTTCTGTGATGCATCTCCCCCCTCCAGGCCCCTCTCTGCACACTGCCTGTGTATTATTTAGATTAGGGCAGCTTCTCTCTTCTCGCTTATCTTTTACAAGCTGGATAAATCCTCATCTGAGCTGGCTGGGCTTTCACATACTGAGGAATTACATACAGGCAGAGCTGTCTGCACTCTGCAGGAAGAAACAGCCTGACACTTCAGTGGAAGATAGCTGCAGGGGGAAAGAAACACACAAATGATCTCTTGAGATTCAAAAGGAAGGGTGTACACAGCCTGCTTGTGTATGAATGTATTTTCTATGTGTGGACATACTGTACATCAACCTACTTCCTGTTTTGGTGGCCATTTTGTTTGTTTATAAACAAACTTTTTAAAACTGTTTTTAACCACTTTTAATGCGGCGAGGAGCGGCGAAATTGTGACAGAGGGTAATAGGAGATGTCCCCTAACGCACTGGTATGTTTACTTTTGTGCGATTTTAACAATACAGATTCTCTTTAAGGTGCAGGGAATTGCAATATTGTTTTGCCAAGTGTCATAAACGCACTTTTTTGCTCAGGTTCTATTTTGATGGGATGTGCCATACACTTGTATTTTTTCTTCTTATGTAACTTGTCACTAACTGTCCCTCAGAGGAGCTCACAATCTAGTCCCTACCATAGTCATGTCTACGTATGTATCGTGTAGTGTATGTATCGTAGTCTAGGACCAATTTAGGGGGAAGCCAATTAACTTACCTGTATTTTTTTGGGATGTGGGAGGAAACTGGAGTGCCCAGAGGAAACCCACGCAGACATGGGAAGAACATACAAACTCCTTACAGATGTGGACTTGGCTGTGATACAAACCAGCAACTCAGTGCTGAGAGCGCTATCCACTGCGCCACCGTGCAGATAAGTAAAAAGGCTTCCCCCAAATTGGCATTAGAATATATGGACATATGACTTTGGTAAGACTTGATTAGCGAATCGGGATGGTCAAATATATGCAAATAATTCTCAATTGATGCATTATACAAGTTTCATATACAGGGAGTGCAGAATTATTAGGCAAATGAGTATTTTGACCACATCATCCTCTTTATGCATGTTGTCTTATTCCAAGCTGTATAGGCTCGAAAGCCTACTACCAATTAAGCATATTAGGTGATGTGCATCTCTGTAATGAGAAGGGGTGTGGTCTAATGACATCAACACCCTATATCAGGTGTGCAAAATTATTAGGCAACTTCCTTTCCTTTTGCAAAATGGGTCAAAAGAAGGACTTGACAGGCTCAGAAAAGTAAAAAATGGTGAGATATCTTGCAGAGGGATGCAGCACTCTTAAAATTGCAAAGCTTCTGAAGCGTGATCATCAAACAATCAAGCGTTTCATTCAAAATAGTCAACAGGGTCGCAAGAAGCGTGTGGAAAAACCAAGGCGCAAAATAACTGCCCATGAACTGAGAAAAGTCAAGCGTGCAGCTGCCAAGATGCCACTTGCCACCAGTTTGGCCATATTTCAGAGCTGCAACATCACTGGAGTGCCCAAAAGCACAAGGTGTGCAATACTCAGAGACATGGCCAAGGTAAGAAAGGCTGAAAGACGACCACCACTGAACAAGACACACAAGCTGAAACGTCAAGACTGGGCCAAGAAATATCTCAAGACTGATTTTTCTAAGGTTTTATGGACTGATGAAATGAGAGTGAGTCTTGATGGGCCAGATTGATGGGCCCGTGGCTGGATTGGTAAAGGGCAGAGAGCTCCAGTCCGACTCAGACGCCAGCAAGGTGGAGGTGGAGTACTGGTTTGGGCTGGTATCATCAAAGATGAGCTTGTGGGGCCTTTTCGGGTTGAGGATGGAGTCAAACTCAACTCCCAGCCCTACTGCCAGTTTCTGGAAGACACCTTCTTCAAACAGTGGTACAGGAAGAAGTTTGCATTCTTCAAGAAAAACATGATTTTCATGCAGGGCAATGCTCCATCACACGCGTCCAAGTACTCCACAGTGTGGCTGGCAAGAAAGGGTATAAAAGAAGAAAAACTAATGACATGGCCTCCTTGTTCATCTGATCTGAACCCCATTGAGAACCTGTGATCCATCATAAAATTTGAGATTTACAAGGAGGGAAAACAGTACACCTCTCTGAACAGTGTCTGGGAGGCTGTGGTTGCTGCTGCACGCAATGTTGATGGTGAACAGATCAAAACACTGACAGAATCCATGGATGGCAGGCTTTTGAGTGTCCTTGCAAAGAAAGGTGGCTATATTGGTCACTGATTTGTTTTTGAATGTCAGAAATGTACATTTGTGAATGTTGAGATGTTTTATTGATTTCACTGGTAAAAATAAATGAAATGGGTATATATTTGTTTTTTGTTAAGTTGCCTAATAATTATGCACAGTAATAGTCACCTGCACACACAGATATCCCCCTAAAATAGCTAAAACTAAAAACAAACTAAAAACTAATTTCAAAAGCTTTGATATTAATGAGTTTTTTGGGTTCATTAAGAACATGGTTGTTGTTCAATAATACAATTATTCCTCAGAAATACAACTTGCCTAATAATTCTGCACTCCCTGTATGTAAATTTATGCGGCTTCAAAATCACTTGATAGAATTCTGCCTAGGCGAGATTTGATTGCATAATCCTGCATCAGCTCAAAAGTGTTTGCATCTCATTGACCAATACTAATTGTGAGCTCCACTGAGGGACAGTGCTATATCTTTTACCCAAAGACCATGCCTGTCCTTAGACGCCTCTAGTTTTAAGGTCAATTAAAATGTAGTATGTATGTGTCCATTTTTCCTACTTACAAGCTGCAATGGTCACAAAAGAATTCTTAAGAAACGCATTGTACAATAAAATAAACAAAGCCGTAATTATGTTGATTCAGGGATTTTATCTGATTGCCATCTGGAGTCGGGAAGAATTTTTTCCCTTTTGGGTCTAATTGGACCATGCCTTTTTAAGGGCTTTTCGCCTTTCTCTGGATATGTGAGAGAGCAGGCTGGTGTTGTACTTTGTTCTCTGCTTAAACTCGATGGACGTATGTCTTTTTTCAACCCAAATAACTATGTAACTATGTAATTAGTAGTTGCATGCTATGCACAAACACACAAAAAAATATTCTATACATCTGAAAGAACAGCTAGGGATCAAAGGACACACACAAAAACAAAATTGATACGTGGGATGGAAGGTCTCGCTTACCAAGAAAGGTTACATAAACTGGGTTTATTTAGTCTAGAGAAAAGACGCCTTAGAGGAGATCTAATTAACATGTATAAATACATCAGAGGGCAATATAATAGCTTGGCGGATGAGCTTTTTGTCCCTAGGCCTTCTCAAAGGACTAGAGGACATGATCTGCGCATGGAGGAAAAATGTTTTAGCCATTTATTTAGGAAAGGGTTCTTTACAGTAAGAGTGATTAAGATGTGGAATGTATTGCCACAGGAAGTCGTTATGGCAAACTCTATACCTGCATTTAAAGGGGGCTTAGATGCTTTCCTTGCATTGAAAGACATTCATGGCTAGAATTACTAGGTTATGCCTAATGATGTTGATCCAGGGATTTTATCTGATTGCCATCTGGAGTCGGGAAGGAATTTTTCCCTTTTGGGGCTAATTGGACCATGCCTTGTGGGGGGGTTTTCGCCTTCCTCTGGATCAACAGGGATATCTGAGAGAGCAGGCTGGTGTTGTACTTTGTACTGGTTGAACTCAATGGACGTATGTCTTTTTTCAACCAAAATAACTATGTAAGACTATGTGAGACGGAGGGATTTGGTTCCAAAATAGGGACTGTACCTCCAGATAATGGACAGTCAAGACTATATGGATCATGAATTCTGTGTAGGAATGTCTATTTATTGGTTTTAAAGGAGGTACTCATGTTCTTCAGAAAAACCTCAGAATAGCAGAATTCATGGATAACATTTTCCAAGAGGAAGGATCCCATATTTGTAATCATTCCAGAACCGGAGCAAGCTTCCTTTTTAGTGTTACATCAGCTTCAGCAATATTTTTTTTACTGTATGCTATCCATTTGAATTTGAGAGACAAGTCAAACTTCCTATCAGTAGATAACTTCTATAAATATCTGTTTCCGTTCGCTAAACTAAGATTTTCCAGTCAACTAGCCCTAGGGAGCTGTTTTGTTAGTGTGTATAGTAATATGCACAGTTTATACAAGGGGAATTGTCCTGAATTGTGCCCTATAGCCTAGGGTCTCAACATATGGTACACGTACCCACTAGGGTACTTTAGTGTTGCGCTATGTTGGCTTGCTGTTTGCTTTCAAGGTTACGATACTTCTGCTAAAAACCTTATCTGTGTGATGAAGATGGCTGTTCATATATATATGTGAAGGTTGTTATGTTGATATCTAAGTGCTTTAATCCATTTTCTTACATTGGATGTGTGGATCGGTTATGATAATGTATAGTATAACAGGTACTATACCAGAAATGACCCCAGCTTTTTCCTCTTTTTATTTCAGTTACGTGAAACTACATGCTCTTCTCATTGTATTGTAAAGACTATATACAGTATTTAATACCATGATTACTTTAGGAGTATACCGATATTATAATCGTGTAAAGGTAGACCTAAGCAGTGCGCCCACTAAAGCCACGAATCGTAGAAGTAACGCAACATTATCCTTGATTCTTGGAGTGATTGCAAAAAGCCCTTGATTGCCTACTATAGCAATCATTTGGTATTGTGCAACAATTACATTATTTGTGCATATTCTTTGCTGGATACACACACACACACACACACACACACACACACACACACACACACACACACACACACACACAACACACCACACACACCCCACACACACAACACACACCACACACACACACACACACACACACACACACCCCCACACACACCCCACACCACACACACACCCCACACCACACACACACCCCACACCACACACACACCCCACACCACACACACACCACACACACCCACCCACACACCACACACCACATAATACACACACACACCACATACACACACACAACACCCCCCCCCCCCCCCACACACACACACACAACCCCCCCCCCACACACACACACACACACTACACACTACACACCACACACACTACACACACACACACACACACACACACACACACACACACACAAAATGTTTCCTGGGCTTATAAAGCCAAGAATAGACTGGAGGAGATGTCATGCAGATAGGGAGCCTGCAGGGGAGGCATATTCTTTATGTACGCTAATCCCCCATTTTATATTATGGTAGTGTAATATAACAAATAAAACTACAGTAGATGCTGTGAAGTGTGTTGTATCTTTAAGGTCCTTATATGGAGGGCATACAATATTTGGGTCGGGTGTTATGCACCTTGTGTACGTTCTCTGGACTGTGAAGTTAAGATGAATATGCAACGATATGAGAGACGATTGTCAGGCACTGCAGCTTCTGGTGTTTCTAATAAAGCTTTATTGTATGGCTTTTCATGAAAAGTAACTTGCAAAACCATAAGAGGAGCTTCTGATGGATGGAGCCTGGTTGCACTATAGTGGTGAATGAGCTCTAGTCTTGAGCACGTGTTAACTTCAATGTCCATTATCTTGTCTTACTATTTTAATTTAACTGAACTATGATCTTCAGATAAACTTCAAATGTCTCTCATTTTTAAATGTTAAAGAAGCCAATATGGTGTGCATTCACAAGAATATCCCTCTTCTTGTTCAGTAACCCTCTTTCTATTTATAAACAGTAGCAAGACTATGTTAAGCCACCCTATGTAAATATGATCAGTGAGGCATACAGTTTTCTTCTTTTGGAATTATTCAGTGGTTACAGAGAAATGCTCCTCTATGGGAATCCTTGTTAAACTTTTACAGATTAATAGTTTTTCTTGACTTTTGAAAGGGTAAATACAAAAATCCAATAAAGGCCTTTCAACCAAGTGTACATGTCTGTATTCAACGCTATATTGTAGAAATTCACATTTTTTTCACTACAAACCTGCTCGGCACTCCAGATGTCATCTTACATTTACTTCTGAATGACACTGTGTACAGAAATTTTGTACAATAATCCTGATATGGACCTGGACCTATGCTGATACAGATCCCATATTTTTATGCCATTAAATTTTTTTTTTTTTTTTGCTCCATCGAATACCACCTAGCCTGGACCTTTTCCTCTGATAAAGTGGACAAATCATAAGATTCACGAACTATGTTGAGTTTTCTTTGCTTTTTATATGGGACTACTTCTCCTACTAAACAGTATAGTGTGGTGAGATTTTATAGCACTGTCCTGTATTCTTCTCCATGTTTAGGGGAGAAGGGAGATATATGTGTATATAATACTGCTATGTGAGCAATAATTTGCAACTTTTATTCTTAATTTGTTAATGTTTTTGAACCTAATAAATGTATGATTTTATGGAAAATGAATGACCTATTTCTCAGACCTTTGTGAAATTACTAATGAGTTCCTTATAAAGTCCTATTGATCCACATGTTTTCTTCTCTAATTTATGCAATAAGAATGTGTGGACATCCATTTTAGATAATCAATGTTACTTAAAATATACAGAAATGTAAATATGATACTGTAATATCCATCTTTGTTTCCTCAAAGGATTACTTGCATTAGTTAATTCCAAGATTTGTTTTGGCTTGGTTGTCTGTTCATGTTCATGCCAATTAACTATGGATCAGATATTTCTACCAGTGTATCCAAAGGGAAGGGGAGTCCAAACCAAGAGGCTGTGTCTAAATTAAGTGCATCCTATAATTACTATGTTTTTATATGGTACTAAAATCTTCAGCATCACTTCACAGAATACATAGTCTTGTCACTAACTGTCCTTCCGCTCACAATGTAATACCTACCATAGTTTTAAACTGCCATTGTTTTGTTTGCAAAGTGTGCCATTTCCAGTTTTGCCTTAATAAATGAGTGGCTGTAAATGTGCTGCTCTTAATGAAGCTCTTCCGATTTTAAAAAGAAAAAATCAAAATTTATAAAACTTATGAAAAACTTTTACAAATCTTCTATCTCCAAGGATGCAGTATAGGATCAGAGGCTGTGATGTGTGCTGTGCCATGTTAAACATCAGTTATGCACTGAGAAAGGCCCCTAGTGCCAATTCCTCAAGTAATAGCAGTCTTTTGTCTATTTACGCAGCTGAAAATACTCAAGGCTTAGTGTGCCAAAATAGTACTGAAGAACTTAATATGATATTGTCAAAGGAGATCTGCTAAATTATAGCTATTTTAGGGTTTCTCTGCCTAATGCCACACACAGTTGCCAAGTTGCTGAATCTCCATGAGCTTTTGTGTCTAAAGAAAACTGTGCCTTTGTTGTGTAAAATGGGAATGGAATCTGTTGTAGGTAATGCCTCATAGTGGATGGCGAGCACAGTAAATGCGGTGGATCACTGTTAAGTAATATACATAATAATCTACACTACACTACTGTTTAAATGCAGATCCCAATAATACATCCATACAGATGACTGTAAAACATCAATATTCTTATACTCAGTGCTCTCAATAGGTAAGATGGTGCAATAATAATTCTTTACAGTAGAGAGTAAAACATACAGTATGAGCAGAAGAAAACAACTAGGGATCAATTTATCAAGACAGGTGCACAGAAAACTAGAGCAAAAGTGGTACAGTTGTCCAGAGCAAGCAATCAGGATCCTTATAATGTGTTAGAAGCTGGTGTTCACAGCTTTAAATCAGAGCAAAGTTCCAAAATACAGACAATGAGCATCCAGCTCTTAGGGTACAATCCCTCACACTCCTCTTGCATAAATGTTGACTGGAGAATATAGCTTAACCTCCCCCACACCTGGTAGTTTGGGACTTGCCAAACGGATAGACCCACCAGATGCATGTTGGGACACTGAAGGGCCATCCCCACCTCTCCGTATCTCGGGCAAGAATTCCAGACACACTCTCCTCCTCGCTATGAACACCCTTTGCTTCAGCAGTCAAGTGCAAGATCTATTTCACTAGATTACCTCAAATAAGAATATGTCCCAAATCGTAAAATTGTTTAAATTTAATAATGTATAAAAAGTCACATTCACAATTTGAAGACTTTAAAATCCACTTGGAGAAATTTAGAATGGGCTCTCCCCCATATGCTGGCCACTGGCTGGCTATTTGCATGCATCACTGTTGCCAGCACACTCTCAACCCTGCTCATGAACACTTTTGCTACTCCGATTTCACCAGATGTCTGCATGTTGGCCACAGACTCTCACTTGTGTTTCCTAGCTCCGCCCATCATATTTTGTCATTACTGACTCATCAGGTGATGGCGAAACATGTTGAGCATTTGTTTTCGGCTGATAATCGCAGTTCCACGTAGTTACAAGTTGCAATTCCTTGGTTTCATAATTGGCTCCTAAGAGTGTACAAGAGGCAGAACTATGGAAATTCCATATAGATATCATCTAGGGGTGGGGGAAAGTTCTCTTACTCTTTTTTAATTGGTGATAAAATGTTAACATGAGTTCTGTTTGATATTGTTTAGTGGCAATCGCTCTTCAAAGACTTTCAAGCCAAAGAAGAGTATTCCTGAAGGCTCCCACCAGTACGAGCTGCTGAAGCATGCAGAAGCCACTCTGGGTAGTGGAAACCTCCGTATGGCTGTCATGCTGCCGGAGGGTGAAGACCTCAATGAATGGGTAGCAGTGAATAGTAAGTACTGATAACTCAAAATATAACTCAGATTTATGAAAGAAAAAATTAAGTATTAATGAGGAATATACATATCAAACACCACAGAATACATTGAAAGAATATGTAAAAGGACGACTGTGACTATTGCCTAGCAGTAGTATTATAGTCAGCTTACATACAATATAGAAACCAGAAAAGATAGCCATGGCCAATAGACCCGTAGCTTTTTTTTTTTTTTTCTTCCTCAAACGCACTGATAAATGATGTCATTAACAAATGGAAGCAAAATACCGGTAAGTCTTTTTTATAGCAGTCAGTCATTATTTTGTGTTGCCCGAGAAAGCAGACTCTTGGAATATGACTATTATCAGACAGCTAGACCATGATGGGTTCGTTCATAGCTGAAAATTAAATGCAAAACTTTAAAGATACTGAATAATTTAAGAGTGTCAGTATGAGGCTTCATCTATTCCCATGGCTTACCTAAGTATACGGATTTATTATCTTATTTAATTAAACATGTAACTTTTCTGAATTGAGTTGGCATATGTTATTTTGATTATACAGTCAAGATTGACTATTTGTAGTAAATTTGAGGTCTTATTAATACCTTCAAGTTACTGCACAGCATTAATGTGAACTTAAAGAGAGTATCTCATTCTGATTGATTATGATTATCAGCATATGATTAGTTAAAATTGCTCAGGTTTACATTAAAGAGAGTCTGAAGCCATTAAAAATACCTCTTTTTACCTGCTATTTATGTTAAGCAATATGAGCAGAGGTGAAACAATGCATTCCCGCAGCAGAACAAGGTCTTTATACCCCCATATTCCAGTGCAAAATTCCACAACTTCCCAGGTTGTGGATTTTGCTGCCTGGGGAGGAAGAGCTTTGCGCTGTACCTCTGCCTCTACTGGAGTCAATCTCCACCCCTCCCTGCCCCTCTCAGTGAAAGAAGAATGAGAGGGGCGGGGAGAGGTGGCTATCGGTGGAGATTGACTCCAGCGCTCTGCTCTACAGCGCAAAGCTCTGCCTCTACCAGGAAGCAAGCCCCGCATTTTGGCCTGGGATCTGGGGGGTATAAAGACCTTGTTCTGCCGTGGGAATGCGGCGTTTCACCTCTGCTCATATTGCTTAAATAGACTCTGTAACAAAATTTTCATCCTTATTTCTTCTATAAGTTCCTATGCCTGTTCTAATGTGGTCTGGCTTACTGCAGCCTTTCCTAATTGCACAGTGGCTGTATTATCTCTGTTATATGATCTAATCTTCTCTCCTCTGTCGGCTGAGGCTGGAATGTGTGGAATGTGCTGCACTGCTTGTCATTGGCAGAAGCTATACACACCCTCTCCAGGCCCCCTGCACACTCTGTATGACTCACACACTGACCTACTTTCAGCGAATCACTTGCTATGTCTTTTGTTTGTTAACACTGCATAAAAATGGCAATTACAAGCCTGGATTGCAGCAGGTAGAGGCAGAAACAGCACATAGGGGCCCAGGAGAACATAATTAATAGAATGGTATGCTTTTTATTGTAAGAATTTTAGAGTACAGATTCTCTTTAAGATAAATAGAAGGTAAAAAGAAGTATTTTCGCATCAGGCTTTCTTTACTGTAAACCTCAGAAATTTTAACTACCGTATATACTCGCATACAAGCCGAATTTTTGACCCCCAAAAAGGGGGCCAAAAGTTGGGGGCTCGGCTTGTATGCGAGTCGTGGGTGGTGGTCTGCGCCCCCCGCCCGCCCGCTCGCTCGCCCCCTCCCTCCCTCCGCGGCCGCCGCTGCTGCTAAATTACCTGCTTCAGCGGCCGCTTCCTAATCCTGGTTCCCCTCTTCATCCTGCGGACTCCGTAACTGTATCACAGCAGCGCGCCCGGCGCTGCTGCTGTGACGATGCATGGGCCAGGAAAGAGCGGTTCCCCTGGTAACGGCGCATCGCCGTTACCAGGGGAACCGCTCTTTCCTGCCCCCTGCATCGTCACAGCAGCAGCGCCGGGCGCGCTGCTGTGATACACTTACGGAGTCCGCAGGATGAAGAGGGGAACCCGGATTAGGAAGCGGCCGCTGCCTAAAGCAGGTAATAGCAGCAGCAGCGGCCGCAGAGGGAGGGAGGGAGCGTGCGGGGCAGGGCACTACACTGGGCACTATACTAGCTATACTGAGCACTATACTAGCTAAACTGGGGCACTATACTAGCTATACTGAGCACTATACTAGCTATACTGAGCACTATACTAGCTAAACTGGGGCACTATACTAGCTATACTGGGCACTATACTAGCTATACTGAGCACTATACTAGCTATACTGAGCACTATACTAGCTATACTGAGCACTATACTAGCTATACTGAGCACTATACTAGCTATACTGAGCACTATACTAGCTATACTGAGCACTATACTAGCTAAACTGGGGCACTATACTAGCTATACTGAGCACTATACTAGCTAAACTGGGGCACTATACTAGCTAAACTGGGGCACTATACTAGCTAAACTGGGGCACTATACTAGCTAAACTGGGGCACTATACTAGCTAAACTGGGGCACTATACTAGCTAAACTGGGGCACTATACTAGCTAAACTGGGGCACTATACTAGCTATACTGAGCACTATACTAGCTATACTGAGGCACTATACTAGCTATACTGAGCACTATACTAGCTAAACTGGGACACTATACTAGCTATACTGAGCACTATACTAGTTAAACTGGGGCACTATACTAGCTATACTGAGCACTATACTAGCTATACTGAGCACTATACTAGCTAAACTGGGGCACTATACTAGCTATACTGAGCACTATACTAGCTATACTGGGCACTATACTAGCTATACTGGGGCACTACCTACCCATACTGGGCACTTTACTAGCTATACTGGGACACACTAGGGGAATAAGGCGGCCAGCATTTCCTACCCCTGGTTTATATGGGGGTCAATCATTTTCCCCTGTTTTTTCAGGTAAAAGTTGGGGGGTCGGCTTATATGCGAGTATATACGGTAATCATATGTTGATAATCATAATCGATCAGAATGAGAGGCTCTGTACAGTGAAAACGATACGAAAAGATAATTTGTTTCATAAATATGAACTGGAGAATGATCTGCAAATTAGCTTTGTTGCTTACAGTGTTAGGCCCCGTTCACACTTGCGGTTCGAGTCCGCAAGTGTCCGGGGGTCCGGGTCCCGCAAAGAGACCGTACAAGGCTCTGCGGTGGCCACAAGTTGCCACCAGTTGCGGATCCGGAATGTATCAGTTCCGGCTACAATAAAGTAGCCGTAACTACCGTAGATACATTGCAGTGCCAGAAAGGCACCGCAAGCCTGGGGGATACCGGCGTGTAGTCCAGGCCCCCCAAGTGGCATAGGACCGGTGCTGGAAGCATCCGGTCCTATTGCCAGTGTGATGAGAAACATCCGTTTCTCATTGCACAGCATGGCCGCATGTTCGGGTCAGGATCCGGCCCGGGTCCGCAGCCGCATCGGGACGGACGGCAAAAATGGAGCATGTTGGAAAAAAGCCGGATCGTCCCGGATCGGATCCGGACGGTCGCACGAGTGTGAATGGATACATTGATTAACAATGTATCCATTCACCATCTGCTGTGTACGGAGCGTTCCGGGTCCGGGGAAGCCGGACCTGGAATGTTAATGTGAACCGGGCCTTAGGAGAAAGTCTCCCAATGTCAAGCGTAAAGGTGCCCATACATAACTCCATTTTTATATCAAATGATTAAGCAATTGACTTTATTGGGTGATCAACAGCAGTGTGCTTGATCAAATGTTGATCAAGTAGTGGCCCACTCACTACACGCGAGATCCTATGCTATTCTCCTTCACTAATTGAGCTGAATGATGATGTGCCTCCATGCACTGAGACCAAAAATCAAAATATGTGTCGATCAAAATCATGTGGACAGTACTGTAGAATATTGATATAGTAAACTCTAATATATATACCTCTACATATAGTAAACTCAGTCCTCAGTTGCCAGCAAATGCATCAGTATAAATATACAATGTATGACCAATTCTGATCTTGTAAACTTCTGATATAGTAACTACTACTTTTACTGGTCTGTTGGAGATTACTATAAAGGTATTCTACTGTAGCTGATTTCTTTATAATCGACCGATATTTTCCATCCTGCCCAATCAAGAAAATTGGTTGATTTGACCAGATATCGGCCAATTTTCCATTGGGCAAACAGAATTATTATTATTAGTTAGTATTTATATAGCGCCGACATCTTTCACAGCGCTGTACAGAGTATATAGTCTTGTCACTAACTGTCCCTCAGAGGAGCTCACATTCTAATCCCTACCAGAGTGCTTTGTCTATATAATGTAGTGTATTTTGTTGTAGTCTGGGGCCAATTTAGGGGAAGCCAGCCAACTTATCTGTATGTTTTTGGGATGTGGGGGGAAACCGGAGTGCCCGGAAGAAACCCACTCAGACATGGAGAGAATATACAAACTCCTTGCAGATGTTGAGCTGGCTGGGATACGAACTGGGGACCCAGCGCTGCAAGGCGAGAGCACTAACCACTACACCACCGTGCTGCCCGAACAGAATGGAACATAATTCTCCCTAGATCCGATAAAATTATGGAATCCATTGGTTGATCGAACAGGAAAATCAAATAATGTATAGGCCATCACTTCTGACTTTTCAAGCCTTCCTATTGGTCCTTTAAAGTATACCAGAGGGGAAAAATATAGAAGAAACGGGGGGAGCTGGCATGTGTGGTGAGCCGTCCTTAGGCCCACCGCTCCATCCGTTCTACTTACTGCCCCTTCGATGCTGCTAATCACCCTCCGGCACCCTCTTCTGGGTTGCCAAAGACAGGTAACGCTGTGCCTGCACTGGCCCGGCTGCACGCGTCCCACATCACGTGACCACGCCCAGTAGCGATCTACGCCTGTGCATGACATAATTGTGCTGTCACGCGCATGCACAAAGTGCTCCTGCGATGTGGAATGCGTGCAGCTGGGCCAACGCAGGCACAGTGTTACCTGACTTCGGCGACCCGGAAGAGGGTGCCGGAGGGCAATTAGCAGCATCGGAGGGGCAGAACTATATTTTTCGCTTCTGGTATCCCTTTAATGTGATGTATGGCTTAACTGACTATAAGTTAGGGGCTCAACTGTCAGTTCCTCTTCACTTTATCCCATTTGCTCAGCACTCTGGAACAGTTGCAGATACATTTATCTCTTGTGGTACCCAATGAATAGGTGGTTCATCATCATGCAGGGTATTTCATTCATGTTTCTTTCTCTGCAACAGCTCATTGTACTGTACTTAATGTACGTTCTCAAATCTATCATTATTATATAATACTGCATGTTCTTTGTAACCGTCCAACATTAAAATATAATTTGTGCCAGAGCGAAACGAATGAGGCTTAACTGACACAGCCATTCCCTGACTCATGATTCAAATTAGGCTGAAGGCAGTGAAGACAGACCCATTCATTTAGGAACTACTGTGAAACTAGTATGTACAGCCAGAGTCAAGGTTTGGCAAATTCTGTTTGAGTCAACACACATAAGTGTTTTGCTTCCCTTTTTAAAGGAGAACTGTAGTGAGAGGTATATGGAGGCTGCCATATTGATTTCTTTTTAAGCAATACCAGTTGCCTGGCAGTCCTGCTGAGCTATTTGCCTGCAGTAGTGTGAATCACACCAGAAACAAGCATGCAGCTACTCTTGTCAGATCTGATCTGCTGCATGCTTGTTGAGGGTCTAGGGCTAAAAGTATTAGAGGCAGAGGATTTGCAGGCTAGCCAGGCAACTAGTATTATTCAAAAGGAAATCAATATGGCAGCCTCCACATACCTCACTACAGTTCTCTTTTAAATTGTTTAGTTGTCTGTCTAGCCTGCTTCCAGCATTCCTTTGAATACAAAAAGCAAAACACAAAGTACATCCAATAAGATGTAATTGTTTCATTCCTTTAGTTTTGTACGTAAGAATTTGCAATGATTGAATTTCCTGATTACTTTTCTGGATTTCTGTATAATATTTCTTGTATAAATGTAACCATCTAACAGACTGTTACTCTCACTTACCAGCTGTGGACTTTTTCAACCAGATCAATATGTTATATGGAACCATTACAGATTTCTGTACAGAGGAGAGCTGTCCAGTAATGTCTGCTGGCCCAAAGTAAGTCATTGTGTTTGTGCTTATTTGGTACACTGATGGTCTTTATTAGTTACCTTCTTTCTTCAAGTACGCCTGAACCAAGACCAAAATTATTGAATGAAGCCCATGGTGAGCTAGATTACCTCTACCTGCTCGTTGTCCTTTCCCGTTTCTGTTCCTCTTCATATTCAACGGGATCCTCCAATCGAATACCTTTTTCCTCAAGCTTCAGTGCACGGAGGCGCAGCTCCGAATTGCAGGAGTACAGCTCAAGCAAGCTCATCCACAAGCACCCACAAACTTGTGCGTTCACAGTTCATAATTGCTCTACCCTGCGCGGAGTAACTTCCAGGCAGCCGCAGAGGTAAGAGGATCGAATACGGGGAACGGGATGGAGCCCAAGGACAGCGAGCAGTGAAAGCACACTCTGGGAGATAATAAGGCCCACCACGGACTTCAGTCAATAGGTTTTCCCCGATTCAGGGGTATTTTCAAATAGTCAATGCAGCTGCAAGCATTTACCCAGAACTGCCCAGTTTCCTCTTGTCCTGGAATGTTATTCCAGCAATTCCCTACAACCACTCAGTTTTTGTTCCGGGAGATTGTAAGTCAAATTTTGTTTGTAAGTTGAGCGATGCATTGAACATACTGGTTTAAGTGCATGAATGATTTACTTTTGGACATGCAGTCTAAACAGTTTGTTTCTTTTCAATGAGTATTTAACAACTTACAACAGTTCATACAATACTGTAACATTGTAATAAAAATACAGGATCTTCTCAAAAAATTAGCATATTGTGATAAAGTTCATTATTTTCTGTAATGTACGGATAAACATTAGACTTTCATATATTTTAGATTCATTACACACAACTGAAGTAGTTCCAAGCCTTTTATTGTTTTTCTTATTGATGATTTTGGCATACAGCTCATGAAAACCCAAATTTCCTATCTCAAAAAATTAGCATATTTCATCCGACCAATAAAAGAAAAGTGTTTTTAAAACAAAAAAAGTCAACCTTCAAATAATTATGTTCAGTTATGCACTCAATACTTGGTCGGGAATCCTTTTTCAGAAATGACTGCTTCAATGCGGCATGGCATGGAGGCAATCAGCCTGTGGCACTGCTCAGGTGTTATGGAGGCCCAGGATGCTTCAATAGCGGCCTTAAGCTCATCCAGGGTGTTGGGTCTTGCGTCTCTCAACTTTCTCTTCACAATATCCCACAGATTCTCTATGGGGTTCAGGTCAGGAGAGTTGGCAGGCCAATTGAGCACAGTAATACCATGGTCAGTAAACCATTTACCAGTGGTTTTGGCACTGTGAGCAGGTGCCAGGTCATGCTGAAAAATGAAATCTTCATCTACATAAAGCTTTTCAGCAGATGGAAGCATGAACCCACTTTTGAACCAGAAACAGTGGCAGAAGCGCCTGACCTGGGCTACAGAGAAGCAGCACTGGACTGTTGCTCAGTGGTCCAAAGTACTTTTTTTGGATGAAAGCAACTTTTACATGTCATTCGGAAATCAAGGTGCCAGAGTCTGGAGGAAGACTGGGGAGAGGGAAATGCCAAAATGCCTGAAGTCCAGTGTCAAGTACCCACAGTCAGTGATAGTCTGGGGTGCCATGTCAGCTGCTGGTGTTGGTCCAAGGGCAGGGTCAATGCAGCTAGCTATCAGCATATTTTGGAGCACTTAATGCTTCCATCTGCTGAAAAGCTTTATGGAGATGAAGATTTAATTTTTCAGCATGACCTGGCACCTACTCACAGTGCCAAAACCACTGGTAAATGGTTTACTGACCATGGTATTACTGTGCTCAATTGGCCTGCCAACTGTCCTGACCTGAGCCTCCATGCCACGCCGCATTGAAGAAGTCATTTCTGAAAAAGGATTCCCGACCAAGTATTGAGTGCATAACTGAACATAATTATTTGAAGGATGACTTTTTTTGTTTTAAAAACACTTTTCTTTTATTGGTCGGATGAAATATGCTAATTTTTTGAGATAGGAAATTTGGGTTTTCATGAGCTGTATGCCAAAATCATCAAAAAGAAAAACAATAAAAGGCTTGAACTACTTCAGTTGTGTGTAATGAATCTAAAATATATGAAAGTCTAATGTTTATCAGTACATTACAGAAAATAATGAACTTTATCACAATATGCTAATTTTTTGAGAAGATCCTGTATATAATAGGTGCCAGGAGGTATAATAGGTATATAATAGCAAAGGCAGTACAGTATATTTTGTACATAAGTAGTGTGTGTGCATGAGACCTTTGTAACTCAAGTGTTTAAAAGTAGAAAACTATCTACATATAGTCACAGATAATCAAAAGTTACTTTAAGTGGAGATCACCATGTCTGCTTCCTTTGTAACCTCCTCCACTGCCCAATGTACTTGGGTCCACTTGGTCCACCAGGTCTACATAGCAGAAGCTGTGTGGAAATGCTCTACATAGGCTGGCTGGCTGACAGGGATCCAAGAAGACCCAAGAAGATTTGGGGAAAAAAAGATAGATTTTTTTTTTTTTTTGACAGGTCATGCCATTTTCCAGGATTCTGGCAGCAAAATCTATGATTTGTTGCAACCACAGGTATTCATTGGTATATTTGGGTACATGAAATAAAAAAGTGGAAGGGTAAAGCTTCACCTTTATTCCAATATTTTTTAAAGTCCAATTTAGTAAACACTCTCCAGTTACAACTACACTGAAAGATAATTGTTTGCTTACATCCTAGGAGGATAAAAAGGTGCAAAGTTTATAGTTTGTGCCCCAGTTCGTACTTCCTGAAGACCAAACTTCCCTCTTCATGTGCCCAAACTGAAATAGTCATCCTAATTACAATTAGAGTTACAGATTACCCAGAAAGCTCATGGTAAACCAGAACTCCTAGGGTTTGTAGGGGTCTACAAAGGACCAAAAAGCCCTCTTACTAAAACATTATGCAAAACAAATGTTTGCCTTCCTAAAACAGAAGGTATTACTCAGTTTGGAGTGAGCATATGATGTCTCCCACAATGCATCACTGCTGAATATGCAAATCATCCTTTGTTGTCCCTGGAAGCTAACCACACCTCCAGAACCGTTGGATTGTAATGATGTGTCAGCTTGTTAACTGTTCAGAGCCACAAAATTAATATGCATACAGACTGTTTCGGATTATTACAATTAAAGTTAGTTTTCAACAACACTTAGCATTCTACTGATGCATCAACTCCTTTTTTTAAATTGCCTTTTGATGAGTGCATTTGAATTTTGCACCCTGTTATATAGCCAGTTTTTATATACTTGAATTTAAAATAGTCTGTTTGGTCCTTTGAAAATCTGAGTGAACAGGTATATACATAAACAAAAGAGAGGGAGCACCGTTTCCAAAAAAGAGTATGCAGCGTGCCCAAGGTCTCTCCCCAGTGCCTCCTGGGAAGTGCAGTCCAGATAAAACAGAAAGGACCGGCACCGCTGTCTTGTATCAAAGCTCTTTTAATAGCACCAAAGTGGCAGCAGTGACAGACTGCTGTTTCGGTTTACACCTTTATCAAACTGCTCAAAGCCATAAAAATTGTGACAAGACAAACACCTTTAAATACCCCCTTCCTGTATGGGAGGGGCCCCAGAGCGGACCTGAGAGGGAACTTCAATGGTAATATGCAAATATGCTCATGTTTCATGCACACTGAAAAAAAGTGTAATACCTGAATTAGCTTGTACACCACACCCCCAAGCTGGGATAGATCGATGATCACTTCCAAAAAAGGGAACACTTTCTCCTCCTGTCCCTCCTCCAGCCAGCCACTCACAGCTGTGCAGGCAGTGCTCTGACAACTTCCAGGTCAACCCGGAAGTAGTCAACACATTATGGTCATTGGAGTGATCAGGTTGCAGTATTACCAAAAGTGGCCACAAGATGGCTCACTAAAGGTCGGTGCGACATTAAAGTTGCACCCTGCAGTAAAAAATGAAAAGTTCAAGATTAAGCCACAAGATGTCAGTGTGTGCAAAAATTCTAATGCAGTCAATAATTCGCATAGACAATGAGTTTAAGTATATTTTAAGTGCGACAAAAACGTCGCATCAAGAATACAAAAAGCAGTGTTGTTCTCCTACCTGGTTCGCTGAGGGTGGACATTAAAAGCAAGATCTGGAAGAAGAGCATAAAATAAACATATGAAAACGTGATTTACTCAGGAGGTTCTGATGTCACTAGATACAAAAACTAAGATCATATTCGCGGTTTAAACCACCCACTCCAAAAGTATTCAGTTTCCTGATCCAAAAGGCCTCCTTTTTAAGTAAGGCCTTGTCCCTATCCGAGCCCCTCCAAGTATCCGGGACCCCATCGATTGCCATTATGCGCAATTGTGACACTGCGTGTTTATGCAAATGAAAATGTTGCGCTACCGCCAAAGTGCAATTCGGGTCGCGTATATTCGATTTATGCGACGAGAAACGCTCCTTTAGTCGCTGAGTGGTTTTGCCTACATAGCCAAAACCACATGGGCATTTAATCATATATACGACGTACCGAGAGTTACAATCGTATCGGCCACGTATTTTAAAGGGGACACCCGTTGAGGGATGGCAGAAAGTGTCCCCCCTGATAACATGTCCACACATGTGGCATGATAAACAAGGGTACATGCCCCTTCTGCCCGTGTCCCCAACAGGGCCCCCACTCCTAGTAATTTTGTCCCGAACTGTTGGTGCCCTTTTAAAGGACATCAACGGGGGATATCGTAGTTCTGGAATCGATGGGAATCCTTCACTCAAAATGTGCCAATGTTTGCGAATTGTACGTGCAATCATGTTACTGCAGGTATTATATGTGGATACGAAAGGTAACCTAAGGCTTCTCCTTCTACCTATTCTATCACGTTTCTCAGTTTGGAACGTATTTTCAGGGTAACCCCGGGCCCTAAACTTACTCCTCATTTCTTCCTGTCTCCTCTCCCTGACCTCAGTATCTGTGACAATGTCCGCCACTCTCTTAAGCTGCCCTAGTGGTATACTATCTCTGGTGCCGTCGGGGTGGAAACTCCTATAGTGCAACAGGGAGTTCCTATCAGTCTCTTTGACAAATAAATCCGTCTCGAAGTGACCATCTTGCAAAATGACTCGAGTGTCCAAAAAGGAGACACTACTGGGGTCACTATGCGTCGTAAACCGAATATAGGGGCAGGCACTGTGCAGTTGCGATACGAACTCATCCAGGCTCGAACGCGGGCCCCTCCACACGCAAAATATGTCGTCTATAAATCTCCACCAGCACAAAGCGTGCTGGCGGAAAAGACGATTATCATAGACAAATGCCTCCTCATGGAGGGCCATGTATAGATTTGCGTAGGAGGGGGCCACGTTCGAGCCCATTGCCGTGCCCCGCCTCTGCACAAAATACCTGCCCCCAAACGTAAAATAGTTGCACTTGAGTACCACCTCCAACAGTCGCACCAGAAATTTCCTCTGCTCGTGTGAATAGTCAGTGCGGGTCATGATGAACCAGTCAATCGCCTCCACACCACCATCATGCGGGATGGAGGTGTAGAGGCTCTCAACATCTAGTGTAACAAGTAGCACTCCCTCATCGACTTGACCAAGACCTCGTAATTTATCCAAAAACATCCTTGTATCACGAAGATACGATGGTACTTCATGTACAAGAGGCTGGAGCAGGCCATCCAGGAATTTAGCTATTGGTACAAATATTGACCCAATGCCCGAAACAATGGGTCTACCTGGAGGCCTGTCCAGCCTCTTGTGGATTTTAGGAAGGATATAAAGCGTAGGGGTCTTGGGATGTTCTTCCCTGAGGAATTTAAAAAGACCATTATCGATAATGCCTTTTCTCAATGCTTCATTTAATAAATCATCAATTTTTGCCCGAACAATCAACACAGGATCACAATCTATGCTTTCATAAACATCAGAGTCAGATAATTGTCTCAAAACCTCCTCATTGTACATACTGGTATCCATCACCACCACTGCCCCACCCTTATCTGCGGGGCGGATGGTGATGGACACATTATCCCGTAGGGAAGAAATAGCTCTACGTTGTATTGGTGACAAATTACAATTGGGGTCAATTGTAATTTGTCACCAATTTGTCACCAATTTGTCACCAATACAACGTAGAGCTATTTCTTCCCTACGGGATAATGTGTCCATCACCATCCGCCCCGCAGATAAGGGTGGGGCAGTGGTGGTGATGGATACCAGTATGTACAATGAGGAGGTTTTGAGACAATTATCTGACTCTGATGTTTATGAAAGCATAGATTGTGATCCTGTGTTGATTGTTCGGGCAAAAATTGATGATTTATTAAATGAAGCATTGAGAAAAGGCATTATCGATAATGGTCTTTTTAAATTCCTCAGGGAAGAACATCCCAAGACCCCTACGCTTTATATCCTTCCTAAAATCCACAAGAGGCTGGACAGGCCTCCAGGTAGACCCATTGTTTCGGGCATTGGGTCAATATTTGTACCAATAGCTAAATTCCTGGATGGCCTGCTCCAGCCTCTTGTACATGAAGTACCATCGTATCTTCGTGATACAAGGATGTTTTTGGATAAATTACGAGGTCTTGGTCAAGTCGATGAGGGAGTGCTACTTGTTACACTAGATGTTGAGAGCCTCTACACCTCCATCCCGCATGATGGGGGTGTGGAGGCGATTGACTGGTTCATCATGACCCGCACTGACTATTCACACGAGCAGAGGAAATTTCTGGTGCGACTGTTGGAGGTGGTACTCAAGTGCAACTATTTTACGTTTGGGGGCAGGTATTTTGTGCAGAGGCGGGGCACGGCAATGGGCTCGAACGTGGCCCCCTCCTACGCAAATCTATACATGGCCCTCCATGAGGAGGCATTTGTCTATGATAATCGTCTTTTCCGCCAGCACGCTTTGTGCTGGTGGAGATTTATAGACGACATATTTTGCGTGTGGAGGGGCCCGCGTTCGAGCCTGGATGAGTTCGTATCGCAACTGCACAGTGCCTGCCCCTATATTCGGTTTACGACGCATAGTGACCCCAGTAGTGTCTCCTTTTTGGACACTCGAGTCATTTTGCAAGATGGTCACTTCGAGACGGATTTATTTGTCAAAGAGACTGATAGGAACTCCCTGTTGCACTATAGGAGTTTCCACCCCGACGGCACCAGAGATAGTATACCACTAGGGCAGCTTAAGAGAGTGGCGGACATTGTCACAGATACTGAGGTCAGGGAGAGGAGACAGGAAGAAATGAGGAGTAAGTTTAGGGCCCGGGGTTACCCTGAAAATACGTTCCAAACTGAGAAACGTGATAGAATAGGTAGAAGGAGAAGCCTTAGGTTACCTTTCGTATCCACATATAATACCTGCAGTAACATGATTGCACGTACAATTCGCAAACATTGGCACATTTTGAGTGAAGGATTCCCATCGATTCCAGAACTACGATATCCCCCGTTGATGTCCTTTAAAAGGGCACCAACAGTTCGGGACAAAATTACTAGGAGTGGGGGCCCTGTTGGGGACACGGGCAGAAGGGGCATGTACCCTTGTTTATCATGCCACATGTGTGGACATGTTATCAGGGGGGACACTTTCTGCCATCCCTCAACGGGTGTCCCCTTTAAAATACGTGGCCGATACGATTGTAACTCTCGGTACGTCGTATATATGATTAAATGCCCATGTGGTTTTGGCTATGTAGGCAAAACCACTCAGCGACTTAAGGAGCGTTTCTCGTCGCATAAATCGAATATACGCGACCCGAATTGCACTTTGGCGGTAGCGCAACATTTTCATTTGCATAAACACGCAGTGTCACAATTGCGCATAATGGCAATCGATGGGGTCCCGGATACTTGGAGGGGCTTGGATAGGGACAAGGCCTTACTTAAAAAGGAGGCCTTTTGGATCAGGAAACTGAATACTTTTGGAGTGGGTGGTTTAAACCGCGAATATGATCTTAGTTTTTGTATCTAGTGACATCAGAACCTCCTGAGTAAATCACGTTTTCATATGTTTATTTTATGCTCTTCTTCCAGATCTTGCTTTTAATGTCCACCCTCAGCGAACCAGGTAGGAGAACAACACTGCTTTTTGTATTCTTGATGCGACGTTTTTGTCGCACTTAAAATATACTTAAACTCATTGTCTATGCGAATTATTGACTGCATTAGAATTTTTGCACACACTGACATCTTGTGGCTTAATCTTGAACTTTTCATTTTTTACTGCAGGGTGCAACTTTAATGTCGCACCGACCTTTAGTGAGCCATCTTGTGGCCACTTTTGGTAATACTGCAACCTGATCACTCCAATGACCATAATGTGTTGACTACTTCCGGGTTGACCTGGAAGTTGTCAGAGCACTGCCTGCACAGCTGTGAGTGGCTGGCTGGAGGAGGGACAGGAGGAGAAAGTGTTTCCCTTTTTTGGAAGTGATCATCGATCTATCCCAGCTTGGGGGTGTGGTGTACAAGCTAATTCAGGTATTACACTTTTTTTCAGTGTGCATGAAACATGAGCATATTTGCATATTACCATTGAAGTTCCCTCTCAGGTCCGCTCTGGGGCCCCTCCCATACAGGAAGGGGGTATTTAAAGGTGTTTGTCTTGTCACAATTTTTATGGCTTTGAGCAGTTTGATAAAGGTGTAAACCGAAACAGCAGTCTGTCACTGCTGCCACTTTGGTGCTATTAAAAGAGCTTTGATACAAGACAGCGGTGCCGGTCCTTTCTGTTTTATATGAGTGAACAGGTATAGATTTTTGGTCTGAAATGTCCGTTTCCATAGGTTTTATGTGTGGGGCCAAGTTATCAGTTGAGATGAGTGCTCTTGATAACTAACTTGTATTAATTGTAATAAGAATGGATTTTAAACCTTGGTGAATCGTTAGTCAAGTTTGATCTTGAGAAAGTGCCAACTAATGCACGAAACATTGGCTTGGACTTTAAGCTAGCAGTTCTATTTTGTATGTGGTTGCTAGCTGGAGAAAATATTGTTCACTACACTGGACACACTTATTGGAATGAAAGTGGGATATTTTGAGTTATCATCTTGTGAGCTTTAAGCATTAGCCGCTGCTCTCTATCATGTGGCTCCATGGATTTAAAGTGATAAATCCAGCATCTGCAGTCCAAATGTGCATATAAAATTTAATGATAAGCAAAAATCCTGCTAACATACCAATTTTCACTGGCCCAAAGCGATCTACTGTATGATTCTCTCCAATAAAAGCTCCAACTTCTGGTTTATTAAACGACTGCCAGCTAATTGATCAACATCCTTTGGCTTTGATAGGCCATTGTTTTTCTCTTTCTTGGTCAGTTGAGATTTGCTGTTAGGTTTCTGCTGTGCACTGTGCCCTTCCTTCCTTTTAGGAACACCTTCTTAAAGGGACTCCGAGCAGTGCAGAAACTATGGAAAGATGCATATCATTTTAAAGCTCTCTTTCTCCTCTTTCCAATGATATATAAACCACCACCCTACGTCTTTTAGTTTTCGTTATTTTCGTGATTGAAATTGCCGCGGCCGCGATTTCGATCGCGAAAATAGAGAAAACTAAAAGGTGTAGGGCAACGATTTAGGTGTCGTCAGAAAGAGGAGAAAGAGAGCTTTAAAATGATATCCATCAAGCCATAGTTATATTGTATTACACAGGACGACACTTTCCCCAGTGTCAGCAGCTCCATTCTGCTGAATGCAGCTGCTGACTTTGACAAAAAGTCGCCCTGTGTAATACAATATAACTATGGAAAGATGGATATCATTTTAAAGCTCTCTTTCTCCTCTTTCTGACGACACCTAAATCGTTGCCCTACGCCTTTTAGTTTTCTCTATTTTCGCGATCGAAATCGCGGCTGCGGCAATTTTAATCGCGAAAATAGCGAAAACTAAAAGGCGTAGGGTGGTGGTTTATATATCATTGGAAAGAGGAGAAAGAGAGCTTTAAAATGATGTGCATCTTTCCATAGTTTCTGCACTGCTCGGAGTCCCTTTAAGGTTTACGGTCTTCAGAATATGTAAACAATCATTATACATGTTAATAAGAATATGTATATTTAAAAAAAAACCTCCGGGGGATACTTGCCTCAAGAGGGGATGCCTCTGGACCCTAACAAAGCTTCCGCCTCTGTCCCTCCGTTAGAGTTCTGGGACCCCCTCTGAAGTGCGTCGAGGTGAATATTTACCTACCGCGATCTTGCGCAGGAGAACTAGTGGCTCTTTGTTCAGGTAAGGCGGAAATAGCCAAACCCGATTGTATCCACTCTACTGTGCAGTAGATCGGATACAATCGGGCTTGGCTATTTTTGCCTCGCCTGAACGAAGAGCTGCTAGTGCGCCTGCGCAGGATCTCTTGTCAGAGGAGGTTTCAGGGAGCCAGCGCTGGATTCCGACAAGCTTCGGTCGGGGAAGCCTCATTGGGACCTTGAGGTTTCCCACTCCCTAGGTAAGTATCCCCCAGAAAGAGTCTCTTTACCCTTCATTCTTTTTTGAACAATCATTTCACATCTTTGTTCAGGCTTAAAGCATACATGAGGCGACCTAAAAAACAAAACTTTTACTCACTTGGGGCTTCTTCCAGACCCTAGAAGTCTACTAGGTCCCACACCAAAGTTCCTCTCTGCTCCATGCTGCCGCTGTCCTGTCCGTAAGATTTCGGCCAGGTCTTGGTGTTCGGGGGGGGGGGGGGGGGGGGTGTCTCTTGAGATTGTACTCCCACAGTTTGTCTCTGTGAACTGCAGAAGTGCAGAGCGCTCCTGGCCATAAGAGCACTGTCATGAGAGGCCCAATTGGGCAGAAGGCCACTACCTGGCCGCAGGTCCCGGTCTTATGGAGGGGACATTGGTGGATTGGAACAGAGCTGAAATTCAGCCTGGGACCTGATAGACTTTTAGGGGCTGGAAGAAGCCCCAGGTGAGTAAAACTTTTCTTTTTAAGGTCCCCTCATTTATCCTTTTAACCCCCTTGGCGGTATGAAACATTCCGCCAGGGGGAAGCACAACAGTTTTTTTTTATTTTTTTTTTTTTGTTTAAATAATCATGTAGTGAGCCCAGGGCTTCGGCAATCTCCGATCAGGAAATCCCGTTCAAAGAACGGGATTGCCTGGAGGGCTTCCCCATCGCCATGGCGACGGGGCGGGATGACTTCAGCGACGTCGGGACGTCATTGGGAGTCCCGATCCACCCCTCAGCACTGCCTGGCACTGATTGGCCAGGCAGCGCACGGGGTCTGGGGGGGGGCGCACGCCGCACCGGATAGCGGCGATCGGGCGTGGGGCGGCGATCGGGCAAAGTGCTAGCTGCGTCCAGCAAAAAAAAAAAATTATGTAAATCGGCCCAGCAGAGCCTGAGCGGCACCCTCCGGCGGCTTACCCCGTGTCACACATGGGGTTACCGCTAAGGAGGTTAAACAAGTCCTCCCACAAACATTTGGTTTAGCTACTGAAGGGAGCTTCACACATTGTAAGAACATCTGGGACTATACACAGTGATGAGCTGTAAACCATGTTTATACCATATGTTACAAATTGGCCTTGAAGTAAATCAGATTAAGCCATTATAGATTAGTTCTCTAAGCAATAATGTTATTGTTACTGGAAAGTCTGCCAAGTTTGTTGCAGCAAATCAGACCTGAAAAGAAACAGGTTTCAAAATACTGTAGACAGAATTGTACGCTCTGTCATTGTCACTACATCCTGTGACATTTAGTGATATTTTAAAGGACACCAAAGATCTAAACAGTAGAAGGCCACGCTAATGCTTTGACAGCACATCTATTTCTTTAGATTGTAAGCTCACAAGGGTAGGGCTAGCTCATCCTTTTGTCTTGGAATTTCTTACACATTTATTCATATTAATTTTGTCACTGTAATTACTAACTCTGTATTTTGCACTGATTCTGTACCAACTGTGTATTTTTATATTGTTGTATATCATTGCCTGTATTATTTGTACCCCATGTTTGTTTGTACAGTGCCACGGAATATGATGGCGCTTTATAAATCAATAATAATAATTTCTGTACATGGCTTATGACATTTAATGAGTACTGTATAATATAATGGCAAAGCATAATACATAGTTCTGATCTAGTGGCTGGAAAGTGTACTAGTGGCTGGATAGTGTACTGGTTAAGGGCACTGCCTTTGACATGGGAGACCAGGGTTCAAATCCTGGTTATGGTCAGTACCTATTCAATAAGAAGTCCTTGGGCAAGACTTCCTAACACTGCAGAGTGGCCACTTGAGCGCGTCCCAGTGGCTGCAGCTCTTGAGAGCTTTGGGTCAGACAGGAGAAAAGCGCTATACAAATGTTTCGATTATTATGAACGTCAGTGCTGCTCTATTCATTACCCTCCTTAATGCCCACTGCTGGGCAATTCTACAAATAGCAGGTCAATGCTCTCAAATCTGTTGAGTTCATAGGGACTTCAAGTGGGATAAAACTCTGACATAACATTTATTAAAAATGTGTTTTCCTACTTTTTATTACCCATTCCGTTATCATATTGGCTTTTTGTGCACAAGTAATATTGTCCATTTACAAATTATAAGTTCCAAAAGTACAGCTTATGTGCTCTGAAATCTGCCATTGCATTTTATTAATTGCTGATTTTATTATATTTTAAAATCTTCTAGTGAGCTCTTCTGAACTGTGCACATGATTGAAGCAGAGAGAGTTTGTTGTCAGCACAGCTAGGAATGTAACAGAGGAATGTACAAAAGATATTATCACCTCTTCGGATGCGGATCATAAGCTGAAGGATCTTTCCACTGCAGAACAAAGTGCTGTGTTTAAAGTGTACCCGAGGCGACATGTGACATGAGATAAACATGTGTATGTACAGTGCCAAATATATTAATAACCAGGCTGTTTTACTTGCTTTACTTTGCTGCCTGAAAGAGTTAATTTTTAACTATTTATGGCACCTGGATGTGATTGTTCCGTCCAGGCGCTGCTGCACGCTCCCACGCGCACACGTGTTGTCCCCGTTAGCCTGGAGATCAATAATTGACCAATCTTATCAGAAACCGCCATCTTTCTGATAAAAAAATTCCAGTCCTCCTTATGCTTCCTGGAAGCGAGATCGTTCACTTCCAGGACTAAAAAAAAATTGTTTTAACTGTGGCCATCTTGTGGCCAAATGGTAAAACTACATCTACATACATTTTTCAATGAAATAAACACACATTACATTCAAAATTAACTGTTTACCTCCCACACCAAAAATTGCCCAAATAAAAATTTTAATGAAAAAAAAAAAGACAATTAAAAAAACAAACAAAACATAAATCGTTACCCAGGGGGTCTGAACTTTTTTTAATATGCATGTGAAGAGGGTATATTAACAATTTTTTAATTCATAAGCTTGTAAATAGCGATGAACGCAAAACTGAAAAAATGCACATGTATTTCCAAATAAAATATTGGCGCCATACATTGTGATAGGGACATAATTTAAATAGTGTAATAACCGGGACAAATGGGCAAATAAAATACATAGGTTTTAATTATAGTAGCATGTATTATTTTAAAGCTATAATGGCCAAAAACTGAAAAATAATGAATTTTTTCCATTTTCTTCTTAATATTCCTGTGAAAATGTATTTAGAAAAAAATAATTCTTAGCAAAATGTACCACCAAAAGAAAGCCTAATTGGTGGGGGAGAAAACAAGATATAGATCAATTAATTATAATTAGTGATAAAGTTATTGGCGAATGAATGGGAGGTGGAAATTGCTCTGATACATAAGGTGAAAAATACCCGCGGGCTGAAATGGTTAAGGATGGAAGTGGCAGCTTTTGTCTTGACAGTACCTTGTCAGGAATACAGTAAACATCACCGATAAGCAAATTATAGCCATAAAAGTTTTTCTGGCAGAATACATTTCTCTACATAATTCTGAGAGCAGAGGGAGAAAGCAAGGGTCAATATAGTTCATGTATTTTCATTTTCATTTAGGGCTCTTTCACATTAGGGCAGATTTTCTGCGTTTCAACGCAAAGGATAAAGTTTGCGTTACCCAAGGTGAAATGAAAGTCCATAGACTTTCATTTTAGCTTTCACATATAACGCGGCCTTTTTGTGCGTTGCGTTACACTGCACCCAGGCGCAGTTTTTCGGCCAACGCTAGCTTTATGCGTTACAATGTTAGTCAATGTAAAACGCACACTATGCGCGTTTTTAATCCGTTAATGCAGGCAATCAGTCCCAGAATGCAACAGAGGAACAATGTAGAAAGTTGAAAACTAAAAGAAAAAAAAATTACCTGCGTTTTCCTATGTCCTGTAACGCATTGAAAACGGATTAAAAACGCACACTCACTGCAGTGCAACGCATATCAAAACGCATTAAATGGCATACAACAAAACGTATGCTTTGAGCGTTCTCCAACGCAAGCTCTGATGTGAAAGAGCCCTTAGGGACACTTAATAGACTGCAACTGAGCAGAGACTAAACATTCAATCTACCTTCTAAATGTTTACATATAAAATAAAATCCTGGGATGTCTAAAAAAGTAATTTTTAGGAGTAGGAGGATAAATCTACGGTAATTGTTTATCTCATCAGTTTATTTTCACCTCGGGTTCACTTAAGTGTTTGAATGCTGTTCTGTTACAATTTCTTTTTTGTGTTAGTAGCTTTATAGCTGTAAATAATCTTTTAGAGCAAAGAAGAAATGCTGAGTTTCAGACCACTTTATAGTGGACCTAAACTCTTGCATGAGATAGAAGGAAAATATAGAAAATTCCTCTCTGTATGTATTTAGAGAGTTTAGCCTGTCTAATTTCCCTCCATATGTGACTAACCACAAGTGTAATTAGATCTCTCAACTGTGTCAGCGCAGGAATCGCGACAGCCTCAGCAGAGCAGCTAATTGGTAAACACAGGATGTTGTTAACCTTGTGCCTGCTTCCATGAAAGCAGGAAGTAGACACTGCAGATTTATGACAGGAATTTGTATCAGCTGTAATAAAGAAATGTTCTTCTTTAAAGGTTATTATTCTGTTGCTTATCTTTTAGAACAGAGAGGAAATTCAGGTCTGCCTTAATGGATACAATTGCAGTTCCCAGGGGACAGAAATAGCCATGTCATACTTCCACGTCTGGCACACTACAGTGCCAAGAGGTGTTGCTCATTTGCAAGCAAGTTAAAAGCATTTAGCAGCAGAGAGCTGTCACTGCATAGGAGCAGCTGACTATAGATGGAGATGGCCTTTGTCAGATGCACATTTCACATAAAGTAGCTCCTACCCTTGTGCAGGGATTTTTCAAAAAACGGGCAAAACTAATAATGTGGTATACAGTATTTGCATTGTTTAGGATGTGTAGTAAAAAAAAAACCTACCATAGGTGCTATTTAAATTGTTATGCCACATTTATGGATAAGAAAAGCAATGGACTTCAGGGCAATTTTATACATTGCAATGATTTAGCAAAACTTTACTTAACAACCTCCCCTTTCTGTTTCTCACTCTGTCCTCAGATATTAACAGATGTTTGAACTTCAATACAATGCAGAAAGCGTAAAAGTGCTTGTTGCCACTAGGGTGCCGAGTCCATATCAGAATCACACTTGCCACCCGTGCTGATGCAAATTTGCATCCGTTTCCCTTTAGCTATGCCATGCACAGCTATGGGGAATCACATTCGTGATGCAAAATTATGCTGTATGCCATCAATTTTTTTCACCACACCCAAGTTTGGAAGCAGCCTGTTGATTGCAATTTGCTGCAATGCCTCATGAAAATTAATTTGTTGGGAATCCCAAGAGGAAACGGTCCTAAGTCAGAGGGCCTATACAGTATCCACTGAGAATAGCTATCAGAAATTCAGCATCTTTTCAATCTCTTTAGACTTGCATGCTTCTATATATCTCTGATTTAATGCCCTGAGAAACCGGTTCTTGGTAGAGATCATCAATGAGCTGCCAATAATTCCAAGTCCTCCCGAAGACAGGCAGCTCCATACGGCGCATGCGCAAATGTGCGAGAGATGGCGCAGTATGGAAGCCTCCCGTCGACGGCAGCGATTGGTCGAATCAATGTATAGTCTTATCAATTGCGCTCCCCTCTTCTCACCCTCCCCTCTATATCAAGGCTTGCTGCAACTCAAAATAGATGCCACATGTACACCTCATCAATTAAAACAATGCTTATGGAGTGCGCTGCCCCTTCCCACTGTTCAATGATACAAACAGTTCTCTTTAGTGCGTCCTCCACTATCCACCATCCAATTCCAGATGCTCCAAGGGGTTCTCCCGTTGTTGGCACAGTTCATATGCAATGGTCGAATGCTGCTATGGGGGATCCTGTGCTGGAACGGGCATCGGGAGAGGAGAGGGAAGGCTCATTAGGACCCAGAGCCTGTCTTCTCTTTAGGTAAGTATCTGGCTTTTTTTTTCTTTTTTACAGATGATTCCTAAATGTTTTAAAGTGGCAAAAACTTAATCTCTGTCAGTTGGATAGTACTAGACAGCTCTATGTCAGTTGTATGGTAGATAGCTATGTAAGTTGGATAGTAGACTGCTCTCTCTCAGTTTGATATAAGTAGACGGCTCTCAGTCAGTTAGATAGTAGTAGACTGCTTTCTGTCATTTGGATAGCAGTAGACGGCTCTGTCACTTGGATAGCAGTAGATGGTTCCGTCACTTGGATAGCAGTATACAGCTCTCTGGGCCAGATTTTTCAAAGCATTACCGACAGTTTTTTCTTTTTAAACTGTCCTTACCAGCAGGGGGGAGTGTTCTGCACGTTTGTAAGAAGCTTCCCAATGCTTTCTTAACCACTTACCGACCGCGCACTCATACCGCGCGTCGGCAAAGTGGCAGCTGCAGGACCAGCGACGCCGGCTGCAGGCTAATTAATCAGGAAGCAGCCGCTCGCGCGAGCTTCCTGTCAATTCACGGCGGGGGGCTGAATAGCCTGCGGGCCGCCGATCGCGGCTCGCAGGCTAAATGTAAACACAAGCAGAAATAATCCGCTTTGTTTACATTGTACGGCGCTGCTGTGCAGCAGCGCCGTAAGGCAGATCGGCGATCCCCGGCCAATCAGCGGCCGGGGATCGCCGCCATGTGACAGGGGACAGCCTGTCACTGGCTGCACAGGACGGATAGCGTCCTGTGCAGCCCAGATCGCCAGGGGGGACAGGGAGGAGAGGGAGGGGGGGAATCTCGCCGCGGAGGGGGGCTTTGAGGTGCCCCCCCCTGCCCCCGCAACACCCATCAGGCAGGAGCGATCAGACCCCTCCAGCACATCATCCCCCTAGTGGGGAAAAAAGGGGGGCGATCTGGTCGCTCTGCCTGCACCCTGATCTGTGCTGGGGGCTGCACAGCCCACCCAGCACAGATAAGCTAAAACAGCGCTGGTCCTTAAGGGGGGGTAAAGGGTGGGTCCTCAAGTGGTTAAGTGAAGGGAGATAGCGGCAGTTTTGAGAGTTTTCCTTAGATTAAGAACAGCGCAGAACTGTCCCTAAATAAGAAATGGCTAATACCACTTCTTAACCTAGCAGAGCAGGTTTACACTGACACCTCATAGGTTCCTTTTTAATTTACTGCCATCTACTGACACTCATTTGTTACTGAGGTGAACTCCCCTTCACCCTGGTGATGTTTATTTGTTTGAGAAGGAGGGGAATTGTGGACGATTGTGTGGAGAATTGACTGTTTAGAGCATGTTAAAAATGTGTATAAAAGACCGAGCAGACATCGGGATTATTTGAGAATGAACGTTTAGGAGATTGATTACAGCCTGGGCTGCTCGTGTCCCAGGTGGATAAACAAACAAGTCATACACTGTTGTATTCCTTTGTCTGAGACACCGTTCTAGCTCATCCTCACTTAGAACAGTTTAGGAAGGAAACAGCACCATCTAGTGGCTTCTTAAGGTGCCTGAGACAGTTCTGCACGGAGTTCTACAAACCTACCAGCGTTTTGTCTCAGAGACTGCTGGTACCACAAAATAGCGCTTACCGACAAATCGTCGCACATACCCGCTGGTCACGACACTCTTCAATCCCCTCAGGCCCCTCTTGCTGCCATCGCTATGACGGCAGAGCTCTGTGCGCCAGTCAGGAGCCGCTTTTATTGGCTCCTGACCCTGTCCATCAATGTAAGCCAATCGGATTGGCTCACAGTGATCACGTGATCACTGTGAGACTCTGCATGATGCCGGGTCCTGATCATTCACAGGAGAAGACCCGAGCTGTGTGATGGGGTGGTGCAATCGCATGGTAAGTAAAAGCGCTACGATCGGGTGGGGGTCACGTAAGCTAACCTATACTGGGAAACCCCTAAACCTGGCTACCTATACTGGGCACACCTATACTACCTACCTATACTGTACCTGACTTGTTGCACTGGGCACACTGTACCTGGATTCCTATACTGGGGAACACCTAAACCTGGTTACCTATACTGGCCACACCTATGCATGGATTCCTATACTAGAAAACACCTAAACCTGGCTACCTTTATTGGAGCACCTATACACCATCAAAAATTATGTTCTCGAGTGGGGTGCACTGGGTGCAATTTAGCTTTGAAACTGCCCTGATTGGAAGCTGATTGGTGCACTCTGCATCACGCACATGTGGAGACATGGGGAGGGGTGTCTTATAATTGAGTTGGCTTATACTCACCATTGGCGTGCTGATCCCTCGTCTTGTACCTGTGATAGTGACATGTTCCCTGGCGATCAGTGTTGATGATGCCAGGGTTCAACATCAACATCTGGCGGCAAACTTTTTTTTAATTTTTTTTTTTATTGAATCCAATACAATAATCTGCGGGGGGTTGCAAAGACGGATGGGCACTGCACGGTGGGTGACACGGGACAGGTAATATATAAATGCACACAAGGGGGTACATTTATACGCTAGGGGGCAGTGGCAAGGCGGCGGGCTCTGCCGATTCCCAAGAGATTTCATGCTGAAATCGATCGAGGATCAGTCTTTGGTGTATGTGCAGCCGATAGTTGTTTCTCTAATTAGATTTGATTAGAGAGAGATTTGTCTCTTGGTCGAATCTGCCCATCATAGCTATTTTGGGGGGTAAGTTTGAAATTTAGTTTTGATTTGATTTTATGTTTCAAGCTTTTATTCTACTCAAAATGTACACTAGACCCTTGCTTGACACGTTTTGGTAAGTTACAGGAGAAAAGGTTATGAAAATTAGAAAACACTTTTTGCACAGAAATCCAGTAAAAACTGAATGCCAAGGAGGTTAAGTGGGAAGTAGCTCATTGATTAACATTGGTTCTCAGTTTTCCTGTGCAAAAAATGCACAGAAAAACTGACGAGTAAAGACAGGCCCTTGAGGAACAAAGATTTGCAAAACTTATGGAAGGATGAAAGCGCAAGGTTTTACCTTTACACCTCTACAAATATATCTGTGTTTGCTTCAATCTGACTGTGTGAAGGCAAATTCTCCTGCTGTGCAATTTGCACAGTGCTCAGCAATGCACTTGCATCAGCATCATAAAGAAAAGGATCTTAAATTGCAAGGCTTGCTTTGTTCCAAGTCACCCCCTACCTTTGCTTTAAAATGATGCGGTGAAAGAACAAATTGTAATTAAGACTGAGTAATCATGCACTCTCTCTTAAGACCTCAACAGGGATATAAATCCTATTAATCAAACCCATTGCAATCTATATATAGTCGTGTACAGAGAACAGTTGTCTGAATGAATGCATTAGTGACATGTCAGATTCTCAGTCTGCCCCTCTACCAGTAATAACGCTATAAATATTCTGAGATCAAGCTCACAGCCATCTGGCTATAAACAACTGTTTTGATGTGCTGATTATTTCTACATATCCTGTTGTTGCCCAATGTATGAATTTAGCATCAAAGACGTGAGTGTGTCCTTAGGCTCCCTGCACACTGCATGTGTGATTTTGATTCCGATGTTTAATCTGTTTTTACATCCGATTCCGATTTTTAATCGTTACTGCATGCTGTGTTTTTTATTTCGTTTTTCTGTTGATTGTATTCAGGGAAAATGGGAAACGGAATCGCAAAACGGATTTGCAGGGAGCCTTACACTGTTATTTCAGGTTTGGCTTGTCCAAGCAAATGTAAATGAGCTACTGCTAATCACTGCTTTTGTTTTTATGAGGCAGAGTGTGTGTGTGTGTGTGTGTGTGTGTGTGTGTGTGTGTGTGTGTGTGTGTGTGTGTGTGTGTGCGCGCACAACACCAATGCTGGGGACTTCCTGAGTTCTCTGGTTGGACTGAACTTCATGGAGGACACCTTGTCTGGCACAAACCCAACAGTTCCCATCACCTATGTTCACCATTCTCAAAATAAAGCATGGTTGTAGAACCATCATGCTGTGGGTATGTTTTTAATTGACAGTGGTAGCAAAACTGGATGGTCACTGAGATGCAAATAATCCAAAGTTGATGTAGACTTATGCATTTATGTATCCACTTTAAAAATGGACCAATTGAATTCCACCCTGGTAGGATTTGATTGGTTCATTTTTCAATTTTTGTTAAGCTAGGGTCCTTTTACACTTAATGAGGCACGTTGTGCACATGGCAAAATGGCTACTGTACTGCACCATTACACCATTTAGTACATGTGACAGACTGCGGTGACAGGGAAACCAGAGTCAACCCACCCCCCAAAAAGCTGCACCCTCAGTCATGTGCATACTGCCGGACAGGAAATACAGTATGTCACCTAAAAATCTGCATATGCGCATCGCACAAAAACTTCAAAATTTGCAAGTGACCTTCGTTGGGTGCTGCATGATAACGCACTGCAGCCTCTGCGTCAGCCGTAGCACTTCCATTACTTTGTAGTGTGTCATGTTCCATTGACTTTAATGGCCATTGCGGTAGGAGGAGGTGAGTCAACGTGGAAAGTGTAAAAGGGGCCTTTAAAGGACAACTGAAGTGAGAGGGACAGGGAGGCTGCCATATTAATTTCCTTTTAAGCAACACCAGTTATCTGGCAGTCCTGCTGATCCTCTGCCTGTAATACTTTTAGTCATAGACCCTGAAGAAGCCTATATAGATCAGTTGTTTCTGACATTATTGTCACATCTGACTAGATTGGCTGCATGCTTGCTTCTGGTGTTATTCAGACACTACTGCAGACAAATAGATCAGCAGGGCTGCCAGGCAACTGATATTGCTTAAAATGAAATAAATGTGTCAGCCTCTACAATCTTCTCACTACAGATGTCCTTTAAATGTCTTGGAATGGCCTAGTTGAAGCCTAGACTTTAAGATTGAACCCACTTATCTTGAAGGAAATGGAGCAGTTTTGCCTTGAGGAATGGGTGAATATCCCAGTGGCTAGATATGCTAAGCTAATAGAGACATACGGTACCTCAAGACATATGCAGCTGCTATTGAAACAAAAGGTGGCTGTACAAGAAAATGACTTTGGTTGATGACTACCTACATCTACTCCTAATTTCTATTTTTGTGTCTAAATTTTGTGTTTCTAAAATTGCAAAAATATAAGTATCTCCATGGTATACTTTTTCAAATTTGAGAATTTAAGCAAACTAATTTACATGATGTATCTCTTTTTCTGAATGAATGAAAAATGTATATGGTGAATGCATACGGTGAATGAAGTGGGCTACCTCTGATATCACTAAGTAGGCATATATCTTGTTGTGTCCAAAGAATAATGTGATTTTTTTCCCCCTCCTCTCTCTAGATATGAATATCATTGGGCTGATGGGACCAACATAAAGAAACCAATTAAGTGTTCAGCCCCCAAATATATTGATTATCTCATGACTTGGGTGCAAGACCAGCTGGATGACGAAACACTCTTTCCTTCAAAGATAGGTTAGAGCTAACAGAATTTTTTTTTATTATCATTGCCTGTGGTGTTTAATGGGGGAAAGGAAAACCTACTTTGTTCACTGGTTTATTTTCATCATTTGTAGAACATTTATAACCAGAAGGGAATATGTGACTGCTGCAAATGTTGTGTGCACTTCAAATCAGTGCTAGAAATCACAAACCTCAGGCCACTTTATATTTTCCGTTATTTTCTAGCTTTGACGTCTGCAATCGCTGCACATTTGCTGTGCATTTTATGATGTGTACTTTGTAATATGTCATAATTTTTTTATTGTTGAATGCCAGGTCTAGGCTCAAGTTTTCTTGTTTTTAGGGCAGAGGTTGTTTTTACTTGGATAGAAACTAAAATAAATCACTTGTAATACTTTGTCAGGAACTCCATCCACTAATGATATAACACTGGGGCGCCCAACCGGGTCCAGGTCTGCTTTTGGAAGCAGGTCACAGCATCATTTAATTGCAGAGACCTGGACTCCCTTCCTGATAACTGATAGGAGTGTGTGGCACTCTTGCCACCCTTCACTGTTGATAGGAAAGTAGGCATGAATATTGAGGAGCAGCAGGTTGAGCTTCAGTGATGTGAGTTGGTGAGGAGCCTGGCAATGCGCAGCGATGCTGCAGTTCTTAGGAATGAGAGGAGGGAGTCAACACAGAGCCAAGTTGCTCTACTGGGTCACAGGACCCATTACATACAGACCTGGACAGGTCAATATAGGTGGAGCTTTGGGGTGCAGCACTAGGTTACTTGTTAAGGCCTTATTCACATTGCGTTCCGGTCGCTGTTGCGTTGGGCGTTTTTTTAATGCGTTTTCCCCCTTCCTGGCGATTTCTGTGATTTGGGCGGTTTTGGTAAGCATTTTTGTAGGCGCTTTTACAGAGAAATTCTGTTGTTTTTTTTCCACTTCTTAACGTCATTCAGGAAGTGAGCTCTTTGATCCGAAAAATAAATAAAATGTATTTATTCTTAAAAACGCGAACGCAATTGCTGCACAAAGCGATTTTGTGATCGTTTTGCGTTTTTTCCTATACCTTCCATTGAGGCGGAATCGCCTCAGAAATGGTCCGTGCAGCGTTTCTCTGAGCGGATCGGAAACGAACCACTCAGATGTGTACTCTCTCATGGAGAATTATTGCACATGCACTTTCAGGGCGATTTGGAAAAATCGCCAGCGTGTAAAAAAACTCCAAAAGCGCCTCCAGTGTGAACGAGCCTGTCACAGGAGCCCTAGTGGTCTGACCGCACTTAGCCTTCTAAACGGTGCCAGCGCACAGATCGTGCGAACTCTGGTCGCAGTCAATGCGCAGGAACCGTTAAGAATTAGCCGCAGACAACCCAGAAGGGGGCCTGTGAGACAGGGGTAATTACAACGTACACACGATTCCACGGTATCTGCCACCACCACTGGTATGGGCCAGTGGACCCGATTTACTGACTGACTAGTCCTGCGAATAAAACGGTTAAACACACGGTATTCTGTCTAGCCAACAACCAAACAAACAGTAGCGTATCTTCAGAGACCCGGGATCAGTTCTGTGTGTGCTGATAAGCAGGGTAGCGGACAGTGAATGACTTGGAGAAAGTCGTTTATTCACGCAATATAAATAATTAATATATACAGACAATTATTAAAATCAACAATTATTAAAACAGTAATAGCCAGTATAAAAAATAAAAGAAGGGAGAAAAATACTTAGTTCCTGGAAAGATGTCCTTTTTGTGGGAAAAATCAGAGTTCTGGGTTTCAATCAAAGTTCAGAGTTCAGACCAGGTGGATGCCAGCATATCCTCAAGCTGGCACCGATGAGTTCAAGATGTTTTCAGGGTGGAGGACACTGAGTTTGGCTCCTCTGCCATTCTTATGCCCCTGATTCAGTAGGAGGGAGTGAGGGCGGGCCCACACACCCCCTTAGAACATGAGATGAGTCCTCCCCTTGTCCTGGGGGACCAGAAATCATGCCTTAACCATATATGGGCTCTATCTCACAGAACCGTACAGGTCAGGGCAGATTTACTAATATTTTCAGGTCTGCCTCGATGTACCCAGCAGCCTGATACCAAACATGAGGGGTGGGACCCTTGTGGTATCAGCAGGGCACTTTCGAACTGCCTAACTGGCAGTCTTTCCCTCAGAATGGTCTGAAATTTCTTCAGAACCAGCGCCAGATAGGGCCAAGCATGCTCTGTTAGTTTGGAGGGTCTGCCAGCCTGGCAACACAGAAAATATGATACACATAGCAGTTTATGGAATATGAGATACCCCTGGGATTGATAGCAGGTCATTCCCAGGCAAAGGCTCTTTGAAGTTTGGGGCAGCTAGCTAGGTGTCAGCTCCCCTGCTGGGAGGGAGCCGGAGGGTCTGGCTTTTCTCCCAACTAGATTGCTTCTGTCATGGTCTATACCTGATGGATGGGCCATCAGCACAGCTTGAAGCCAGGGACTCTCTGGGCCCAGGCTCATTAGCATATCAAAAGAGCCATCCAGCAGTTGGGCTGGTGCTATCTCTCTGCTGAAAAAAAGACTTCAGCTGCCCCTACACACTCAACACAGATTGTATCGATTTGAAGCGCAATCGATGCAGAGAATCGAGTGCGATCGCTTTTCTTCACGGGCGGTTACAGGACGCGCCTGCGGCCCCGCAACCGTCCGTGACAGAGCCCTAAGGTGGGTATTGTTTAACAAAGAAACTCTGGCACTGCTTTAAAACCACCTGCCAATTTATTTATTAAGATTTGGCATTCATTGAGCAGTCTCAAACTAAGAAACTAAGTGGCGTAACCATAGTGAACATGGGGCAGCTCCTCCCCCTTTTGCAGAGTAGTGAAGTGGAGCAGTTTAATATTTACCTGTCCAAGTGCTGCTTTGGCAGAAAAGGATTAAGATGAAATGAGGCCCAAGGCAAGATGCTAGCCTTCACTTCCCATTTTCTGCTAGGAAAGTGTTTTATAGTTGTAATTTATCAGTGAGGGTCACACTGTAGTCTGACTCAGTCCTGACTCGCACAGGTACTGCCACTTACATTTAATAAACAAATTGAGGGGCGCTATATTAATTTTTTTTATTAATTGAATATAATATAAATCCCCTAATGACAGGGAAAAGGGATACAGATTTCCTCCTGCTGCTACCTAACACTGTGGGGGTACCTCCTCCCCCCACCAAAAGTAAACAAGTCTAAATATACAATAAGGAGCGCAGGATATAAAGTTAAAAAGTTTCCTCTTTTTATTGTAAAAATCTTACTATATATGCTCTCATAGAGCTAAAAAGCAAACATATATTGCATATAAATCTTTCAGCCATACACTCACTTACTCCCACACATGCTCACTACAAGCCTGCTGGTGACCCTCTGGGGGGAAAAAAAGGTATATAAAAATAAAAATAAAAAAGTAAAAATATAAAGCTGTATTATCAGGATAATAAGGCTTTTTACTTCTTCTAAGAGTGCTCAGACTGTTTCCACATAGATACAGTGCCCTTTCTTCTATAGTACCACCATTTAGATGTTCAATATATGTAATAACACGCTGCAATCAGAGAAAAGGTCCTTCATAAGGATGAATACTACAACTCAACCTCAGGTCTAAGGAACTCTTGGGTCATGCAATTTAGGGGCAGTGGATCTGCTCACACAATTGCTCACGTAGCCCCCGAGTTTTTATGCATCCATACAGTCCAGACCGTTCGTGGAGGGAACTCGTGCACTTCTGTGATTACTCCTCACTCACACACGCCGCCCGCTGTTGCCTACGGCGGTGCTGCAAACTCCGTATGCCGGCTGGTTGGGAGTTAGACGTCACTTCCGTGCGTTCCAGCTGCTTCCACTTCCTGTAACTCTGCGCTCCAGCTAGCTACGCTGTATTCCAATACGTGTAATGCGTTCAGTCTTCCACGCGCTGCTATGCCACAGATTGTTACATACAAGTTTCAATAGCAAGATTCCAATTGATCTAAGGGGCGCCCCTCTCAATCAATACATCGACATGTTTCGACATCTACGGATGTCTTCCTCAAGATATTTGGAATGAAGCTATCCAGCAACTCCTCTTCCTTTTTATTCCACAGCTCCTCCTCATCCATCTCTCTTAAAGTAGTATTCCTCAATTATTTGTATATTTCCCTCCCAAGTCAAGCCAGCAGCTTTTCATACCCCCAGGGTCACCAGTCCCCTCAGGGTCACCAGTCCTCTCACCACTGTTCTACCTCCTACATCCATAACATCAATACCACTCATTTAAAAAAAACCAAACCGTTCCATCTCTTCATTTAGGCCTTTAGGGGCCAATGTGTCTAAATTAAACATCCAGTTGCTTTCCCGCCTTGACATTTTGGCGATATAATCACCTCCCCTTGGGTCCTTATGAACTACTTCTAGTCCAAAGAAAACAATATCCTTTACTTCACGATTATGCACGGTCTTGAAATGTTTTGATAAAGGATGCTCCTCCCACCCCTTCTTTATATTGTTACTATGTTCCCCAATTCTCTTAAAAAGTTCCTTTTTAGTCCTCCCAATATACTTCTTTCCACATGGACACACTAAACAGTATATAACTCCCTTGGTGTCACAGGTGATTAGATCACCTATTGTATATACCCCGTGCGTCCCCTCTATTTCTGTGATTCTCTTATACCCTCTCGTGCTTCTACAAACCACACATCTCCCACATCTGGCAAAACCCCCATCTTTGGTTTTCTTCCCTGTAATCAAGCTACCTGCCGCCATTGCCACCTTCAGGCCTACATTGCCTGGTCTCCTATACACAAAAGAGGGACAATCAGGTAACAGTTCATTCAAGATCTTGTCCTCCTTTAATATAGACCAATGCCTATTAATAATTCTTCTAACAGCATTGCTCTGAGAGCAAAACTTTAGATTTAGTTTCAGGGAGTGATCTTCTAAATCCCTCTTAGTTCCTTTAGTCAAGAGATCTTGTCGTTGTATCAATTCTACTTCTCGTTTTGCTTTTTCTATAATTTCATCCCTATATCCCTTGGCCTTAAATTTCCCAGTTATAGCCTCTACCTCCTTCTTGTATTCCACATCTTCCGTACAATTCCTCTTTAGGCGTATGAACTGCCCTTTTGGGACATTATTTAGCCAAGATGGCAAATGGCAACTTGTAGCTAGGATGTAACCATTGACATCCGTAGGCTTCACATATGTGCGAGTCAAAATACTGTTGTTCTCAATATATATATTCAGGTCCAAAAAGTTCACTTGTTGATAGCTATACTCTGATGTGAATTTCAGCCCCCATTCGTTCATACCTATTTTTTTCCCCCAGAGGGTCACCAGCAGGATTGTAGTGAGCATGTGTGGGAGTAAGTGGGTGTATGGCTGAAAGATTTATATGCAATATATGTTTGCTTTTTAGCTCTATGAAAGCATATATAGTAAGATTTTTACAATAAAAAGAGGAAACTTTTTAACTTTATATCCTGCGCTCCTTATTGTATATTTAGACTTACTGCCACTTTCATGCCTGATGTTTAACTCTTTTAGGAAGATAAAGGGCAAAAGGAACACAGCATAGTTATTTGTGTGCTTGGCACTGTACATACACATGTCTATCTCATCATGTCACATGTCACCTCGGGTATCCTTTAAGGCATGATCTCCCAAAAACCTCTTAAGAGATCCTGCCGTATCTGGCACCATGATTTTCTCAGCAGATTCTATAATTCCAGAAAGATGTGAAGTCTCCATTGAATGGACATATTTTTCCACACATCCCACAGATGCTCCGTACAATTTGGAGATTTTCTTACCCCATCTGTTATTAGTTTTAAGGTAGCCATACATCTAGTGCTTCTGATTCAATCAACAAAGCGATCAACTTTATTAGAGAATCGACTTCAGTATAGTTGATCGAAAGTCGACCGACTAGTGACCCACACACTACAAGCGATTCACCTTCACTAATCGATCTGAGCAGTGTTGTGTCTCCATGCTCTGAATGCAAAAATCAATTGAATGATATGTGAACAGTAACCGATTCCTGTGCGATCAACCGATATCTTGCATCCTGCTAGATCGAGTAAGCTGGTGGATTCCACATGATATCAGCCATATTTCATTGATTGGGAATTCTGGAACACACTCGATTCTCTGTCGATTCCTTCTCGATTCAATAAAATGATTGAATGGTTGATCGTACTGCAAAATCGCTAGATGTATGGGCAGCTTAAAGTGAACCTCCAGACTAAAAATCGACTCAGCAGCACTGAAAAGGCCTGGTGTTTCTTTAACAGTTTCACAGCATCAGAACTTTGTTTCTCTTATACAAGCCTCATTTTTAGCTGCACAGAAGAAAACTGCCCAGGCATTTTTCCCCTGAAACTGTGCAAAGCATGATGGGATTTCTGATGTTGTTGTTCTCGTTCTGCTGTTTTGGTGCAATTATTTTTTTTTTACATTTTGAATTTGACATTTGAAGCCTAGCGTATGCAGCTGGGAGGGGTTATCAGGACACAGGACTGTTGGAATTGTCTTATGCTCCCTGTCACCTCCTTTCAACCAAAAAGATGGCTGCCCCCATGACAAAGATAGCAGCCCCCATGAATCACAAACATTTGCCTGTTGTTTTAAAACAGGGTGGGTAAAAAAAATTATATTACCTATCTATTCTAATTAACATAACTAATGTAACTTAATGACATTATGTTTGTTTAGGATGAAGTTCCCCTTTAAATGCTCTGGTTGGTTGTTGTATATGTAGCGTTAAGCTGGCCACACACCATACCATTTTTTAAATATCTGTTCAATTCAAGAATAGCAATCAATTTTTCTGATTGAATTGTAACAATTAAAAAATCTGACCAATGTACCACACACCTATGTTCAATTTTTTTTTCTCCAATCATGAATAAAATAATTGAAACTTTAGAAAAAATTGATTTTCTGAACTGTACATCAAGTAACTGACAATCCATCACACACCATACAATTCTTAATAAAGTTGGTCTGAAATTTCCAACTCGTCCAATCTCCAAAAATTAAAAAAATAAAATGGGAAATTCGATTGGATTTATTGATCAAAAACAAAGAAAAGCTCTCGATTTTTTGGGACAACCGATCGAAATTATCGAATTTGTGAAAAATGGGATCTTTTAATTGTATGGTGTGTGTGGCCACCTTTAGCCCTATTTATCGGGTTGGTTGATGTATATGTAGTGTTAGCCCTATTTATCTTTGTTATAGCAGCAGTGTTTGATGTTATCATTTTCTTTTTGGTTTACTCTTATTTCAGGGGTTCCTTTTCCAAAGAACTTTATGTCTGTAGCGAAAATAATTCTTAAGCGACTTTTCCGGGTCTACGCTCACATCTACCACCAGCACTTTGACTCAGTGATCCACCTGCAGGAAGAGGCACATCTCAACACATCATTCAAGCACTTTATATTTTTTGTCCAGGTGACTGTAATATCTATTTATGATCACACTGCAGTGGATTTCACAGCAAGCATGCTGAGCATGAGAGCTGTAGATGGTCAGTATGGGGTAGGATATCTGGCATGGTAGAAACATGGATACTGGCATTACTGACATGATTAGTTCATTGTTCAGTGAGTCACTGACCTGGTCAAAAACATGCAGGTTGAGACTTTCAACTGCTATGTTGCATTTGTCAGCAAAGGAATAAATGAGAAGCTCTGCAGTCAGACAGTCAAAGAGAGAGTCCTTGTGGTAGTTTTTCTAGCCTAACACAGAATTGAAATTTACTTTGGAAAAAAATTAGAGTTAATTTATCAAGGGAACTGCAACAAAATCTTTAGCAAAAGTGGGGCAGTTATCCTGGGCAACCAATCAGTATCCAGCTATTAATTTGAACTTTCAGTAAAAATGTTCCATCTAATCGAACAGTTTTGCCCACACCATTGTACAGTAACTCCTCAGAACAAACATTTGTTTAAAAAAATGCCTGAAATGGTGACTATACTTAAGGTAGCCATATATCTAGCGATGTATGGGCAGAACTAGGAAAGGAGACCCATCAAAACATCACCACTCACGGATGTGGTATTAAACACTTTTTTATATCATCTTTACTATAAAAATAGTGCATACATGACACTTGTGATAGCTCAATATTAAAAGCAATTAAAACAGACCATATTGTCCTAAATCACTATGCTGCTGACAATCATGCCCTTGCAAAAATAAATTTTTATATATATATATATATATATATATATATATATATATATATATATATATATATATATATATACATATATATATACATATATATATATACATATATATATACATATATATATACATACATATATATATATATATATATATATATATATATTATATCTATATCAATTGTTATATCAGAGGCACACCCATTGATAGCAAGATGAATGGTAATACAATGATATATAAATATTATAATATTATACCCCCACCCAAGCTGATGGGTTCAAAATTAGAACCCACAGGTGGATGAACCCGGGTTCAGCAAGAGATAATAAATGTGATATATACCGTTGAATATAAGTAGCTCAAAAAGACATGTACATAAGTGAAAACCACATATATAAAGTGCAAAGCAATTGTGAAACAGTCAATATGTGAATAAACTGCAATGAACAAAACAGCCTAGGAGCAGCCTATACAGGCAAAGTGCATCAGAGGAATAGAGCGCTTGCTGAATGGGAGATACTTAGCCCAGGAAAGGTGTGCAGAACGGGCAGTGCAGCAAAGGATTGACTGGGATCCCCTTAAAGAGACTCTGAATCGAGAATAAATCTCGCTTCAGAGCTCATAGTTAGCAGGGGCACGTGTGCCCCTGCTAAACTGCCGCAATAGCGCCACTAAACGGGGGTCCCTTCACCCCCAAACCCCCCACTGCGACACTTGGTCGCAGACTTGGTCGCTCCTGGAGGCAGGGCTAACGGCTGCAGCCCTGCCTCCAGTCGTGTCTATGAGCGGCGCATCGCCGCCTCTCCCCCGCCCCTCTCAGTGAAGGAAGACTGAGAGGGGCAGGGGAGAGGCGGAGATGCGCGCTGACAGACGCGCGTGGGGCAGGGCTGCGGCGGTTAGCCCTGCCCCAACCAGGAAGCGCTCCCCCGCTGAAACGAGGGGATTTAGGGGATCAGGGACCCCCGTTAAGCCGCGGGATAGAGGCGGATTAGCAGGGGCACACGTGCCCCTGCTATCTATGAGGTCTGAAGCGAGATTTATTCTCGCTTCAGACTCTCTTTAAGACAGTCCCACTAGTTCTGCGAGCGTCACCCCACTTTTCAGAGGAGAGACCGCGTTTAAGGGGGAATTAGATGCTTTCCTTGCGCTGAAAAACATCTTAGGCTGTAATTACAGGGTAATTCCCAGTGGTGCTGATCCAGGGATTTTATCTGATTTTCATCTGGAGTCGGGAATCCTTTTTTTTTTCCTTTTTGAGGATAATTGGACCATGCCTTGTATAGGGTTTTTCGCCTTCCTCTGGATCAACAGGGATATGTGAGGGAGCAGGCTAGTGTTGTACTTTATTCTCTGGTTGAACTCGATGGACGTACAGTATGTCTTTTTTCAACCAAAATAACTATGTAACTATGTAACTTTTATAGAGACCGTCAAAAAGAAAAATGTTGCAATAATGAAGCATTTTTTTAACTTGTATTCACATCTTTCAGGAATTCAACTTAATTGACAGAAGAGAACAAGCGCCGCTGCAGGAACTTATTGAAAAGCTGACGTCTAAAGACAGATAAGACCACAATGACACGAGCACAGATGCCTTTCATTCAAGCAAGCTTTGTCTTATTTCTGGCCCATTCATATAACAGCCAAAACCTGTTTGATTTTATTTTTTTGCGTGTGTGCTTACAGAGGGAATGTGATGTATCTATTTTCTTACCTTCTAGTGGTTACAGGTGATTGTATTTTTACATAACCAGTTTGCAGAGGGATGAGACGTGTGAAACCCCTGTAATAATTTGCACACCCTTTACTGCACTGAAGAGGATGAAGAGTATAACGTGCCTAACTTAAATATGCCTCAATTTTTACTCAACCACTAAACATACTGTACGTTTGAATGCTTGATCAATTACTATCTAGTGTGGCAGTGCAACGAATTAGAGCACAGAATATGAGAGCAGAGGCTCTGATTCCCAGAGCATTATTTGCCCAAACAGGTGAGACATTAGGCTAACTAGGTTAAGTTATGAACCAAAAGCAGTTGCTAGTTTTCATGCTCTCTAGCTTGGTAGATGGTATGTTTGTCCCTTACGGTATTCCTATCAATTGAACTCCAAGGAAATTACTTACCCAGATGTCAATGAGGGCATAACTGAGAATGTCATTGTTTCATGTGGACATTTTTGCATAAGCAGGTTTTTAATAATGATATTTTGCCTTATGGTCATTTATTTAAAACAGGTGAGAGAGTGGGTCAGATATAATTTGTCGTTGCCAGGTAACGTGATCGGAATGTAATGAGTTATAAAATGATTGCACAAACAGCTTACATACAAAAGCAATATTTTGGATGGTTTTGTACGAAGAGCTTAGTTTAGAGTTTTGCCCTGTACGATACTTTCTTGGCCAAGTTATTAAACCAGGTTACCTTATGGCTTGTTGTGCAGAGGATGGGGTATGGCTACTGCTTGCACTAATACGCTCCATGCTTGCACTTTGCGGTGCAATCTCTAATACACTACATATCTGTGTGTATATTTCATAGAGACCAGAACGCCCCATTTCAGACAAATCTTTTGCATTACTTTACCTCTGAGTGGCATGAATGATTGACTTTATAGTCATCTTTTTTTACATATGGAATGAGAATCGGAGAGAATTGTTTTTTTTTTAAAGGTTCATTAAACTAAAAACGATGTTATGCCTTGGACCTTGTAGTAATGTCAAAGGCCTCCCATGAAAGTTATGTCTTTGCTAAACATAAGTGACTATGTAAAGAAGTGTATACTAACAGTTGCAAACATGAAAGACAAGGGTCCTTATGCAGAAAAAAATGTCTGGGCCTTCCATAGGGGCAATGTAACACGAATTTTAGTTGCATTTGACATGGTTTGCATTTTGTTTTTCTGAACAGTCTTTATATCTTGTATTTTAAGTGCTTTCCTAAACGTTTACTTTACTGAATTAGAGTGAATGGGAATTCATATAAAAAAAAAAAAGCCAGAACTTTACCTTAGGAGAGGGAAGGTTCCGGGTCCTATAAAGTCTTCCCGCTCCTCTCTTGGTCCCCGTTCCAGCGCTTGCTCCCCAATTTGGTCAAATACTGCTCTCTCTCTGCCGCTGAAGGATGCTTTGGAAGTCTTTGGGAGCCCAAGTGCTCCCAAAGATGGGCCGCTTCATACTGCGCACTCACGAGCGCGTGTGCAGTATAGAAATGAATGTCTCCGAGAGGACTCGGCTCCCAAAAACTTTCAAACTCCCCCTAGCGGGCGATTCAAACTGTGGAGCTGGCAATTAACGGAGGGGACCGGAAGAGGAGCGGGAAGGCTCTATAGGACCCAGAGCCTTCCCTCTCTTAGGTAAGTATGTGTTTTGTTTTGTTTTATTACAATTCCCATTGACTTTAATGTGGTGGCTGTGATCAAATGTTGTTCAAACCCAAAAGAAACACTTCTCAGATTCAAATGAGATGCCTATTTAAAGCGTATTGCCTATATACACACCCGTAAACACTCATCAATGTGCATTAGCAGATGCCAAGAATGCTGAATAATGTCAGTACTACTTGACTCACCTCTTAACCTTCTGCTTGTTGTTACATTATATCTCTCAGCAGTCTACATATTCTGTAGTAGTTATGCCCCAAAGGCTGCATCACTGGTATCTATGTCACAGTCATAAAAGTATCTGCTTTTTCTTCTTGCATGGTTCATTGTAGCCTCCATGTGTATTGCCTTATAGGATCTCTTTTTCTTCTTGGCTCCCTTACGCAGTTGTGCAGTCTACTCAGACAGTGCGTCTACCGCTGCTTGTATTCATCACTACAGTCAGTAACTGTGGATCTATCCTACTGTTATTTATTTATCCTGGATACTTCTACAAATAACATAGTTTACATGGTTGGCAAACACCAAAACCCTTCCAGTCATCAATTATGAAGTTATGGGCATATTTCAAAAATACATAGGGTAGCACATAGGGTAGCATCTACTGTACAGCATTTGTCAGTATTCATAGAAGTGTTTTACACTTCACTCTGCAGAAAGAAATTGAATTACTATTTTATATGTGACCTGATAAAATGTTGTGGCTACTAAACACATGGGAAATATGATCAGTAGTTAGGTCCCTTATGAGACCATTTAAATGACTCCTAGGTTGTCAATATTGATTAAGCAGTGAATACAAATAATTTATTTACATCTAGGTACATAAAGAACTTTTGTAATTTTCTTACTAAGGGACCTTCTTAAAAGAACTAAACTAATATGGCGTATAGACTGTGAACTTTAGAGTCATCACTTTAAAGTGGAATATAACCCTGCATTTCATCTTTGCTCTAAAACATTATTTACAGCATATTATATGCAACCATCATTTTTTTTTTTTACTAGACCAGCATTCAAAGGGTTACACACAGAGCTTGAAAGTTGAGTGCAGTGAATTGCAGACCGGAACTTAAGATACTGTTATCTTGTGTTTACTTAAATGTATCAAGTGAGGAATGTGACACATTCTCTGACTGCAGGAGTTGCTGGAGACAGAGAGACACTGAAAGCATGTCTGCCTGCAAAACAGCAACAAATTAATAAAATGCAAAGTCAGCTCACAAAGCAAAAAACTGTACTTTTGGAAACCTATAATTTCTAAATGAATACTACTTATGCACAAATGCAAATATGATAACCGTATGGCATATAAAAGTAGGAAAACATGTTTTTATTCAATATTATGTCAGGGTTTTAAACCGCTTTAAGTGAACCTGAATGGAGTAGGACATTTTAAGCTACTTTGAGTTCAGGATGTGCAGTGGAGGTGTTAAAACTGGGCCTTAAGGCAGGTATGATTTACCCATTCCTGGGCATTTGAGAAACGGGTGGTCCATTGCCCACATCACAGAGCTAATGATCCAGTCATTGCACAATGATCATCTGTGGCTTGTGCTTAATGTCAGTGCAGTTACCAACCTTTCAGAGAGTATTTGCATAGATTTACAAGGAAATACATGGGCACACTGAAGTTGTTTTGAAACTATCACTGCATTGAACTATTATGAGTAGGCAGCCAAAAGGTCAGTTTAATCTTTCTCCTCCCAGCAAGTCTGTTTTTAGAAGCAAGTTTGGAAAGTTATTTCCTTTTAATTGTGCACTGACATTTTAAATTAACACAATGTAAAGGATGCATGCTTTCTTTGTTTACGCTGCAAACCAGGTGGGGTAAATAATATACGGTAGGCGAACTGACAAGCAGAAGGTTATATTGACTAAACTAGTAACAATATGATTTTTTTTGTTACTGTATTATTATTATTTTATTTCCTTAAAAAGCAGACTCTGTAACAAGAAAGATTTGCTGACTGCTGTAGCCGAGATGTCACTGGTAAAGTTAGAGGAACACTTAAACCAACCTACAAAAATGACAGATGAGTTGTCTGCCAAGTCTAAACATCTTTGACGAATCAGTTTCCACCTGCTTAGCAATCAGTTCCTACATTCTGAGGTACAAATTTCTTCCCTTCCCCCTAAAGGGTCACTTAAGCCAACCTAAAAAAATGAGTTCTACTCACCTGGGGCTTCTACCAGCCCCCTGCAGCTGTCCGGTGCCCACGTAGACTCGCTCCAATGCTCCTGGCCCTGCCGGCAGCCACTTCCGGTTTCGGCGACAGGAACCGACAGGCCGGGAACGCGAGTGATTCTTCGCGTTCCTGGCCACAATAGTGCCCTCTATACTGCTATTGCGGCCAGGAATGCGAAGAATCACTCGCGTTTCCAGGTCTGTCAGCTCCTGTCGCCGAAACCGGAAGTGGCTGCCGGCGGAGCAAGGAGCATTGGAGCAAGTCTGCGTGGGCACCGGACAGCTGCAGGGGGCTGGTAGAAGCCCCAGGTGAGTAAAACTAATTTTTTTAGGTTGGCTTAAGTGACCCTTTAGGGGGAAGGGAAGAAATTTCTACCTCAGAATGTAGGCACTGATTGCTAAGCAGGTGGAAACTGATTGGTCAGAGATGTTTAGACATGGCAGACAACTCATCTGTAAATATCTATGTTCCTAAAATAAATAAAGCAATTCCTAGCTTTTACAATTATCTGCAGAATTTTCCTGGATGTACATTGATAGTCATTGCAAAACTGGGTGCGAGTTAACATTCAGTCCAGTATAAAGTGGTGCTGAGTAGATTTACTTAGTTCACCTATTTTGTGCCATAGTTTAATATTTATAATAGAGTGGTGCGTGTCACAGCCACATGTATGCTAGAGTGGTGCGTGTCACAGCCACATGTATGCTAACAGAATGGGTGAAGCTATCTGTAAAGGTGCTAAAATAACCTAAAAAATACTGAATAACGCCATGAAAGTGTAGTATAGGTATTTGATGTCATTTCAGGAACGCTCCCTCTACTGGTTGTGTACAGTTGCTTTAACTTTGCAACTTTATCTCAACTTAGTCCTCTGATTCAATTTATAATTTAAATCAAGCAGAAAGTCGCCCAGTGTAACAACAACAGCAGCAGAAAGTGGCATAAAAGTATAGTACCTTATACAAACCACTATCACCTAGTGCGGAGACTCCATGTTTCTCTGGCGGTACTGTATGCTTCCTGTAATCTTGTCAATCCATTCGATCAGCCACTCATACACGTGGGGACAGTGCTTCCTGGATACTGGTTATGTCACCATTCGATCTTGTGTGCGTTCCAAAGCACTCTTCCTCCAGCCACACAGATAAGGGCCGGCAACCTCTTACTGTGAGATTAAAATAAAAAAATACAAACACCGAGGTGTGCAAAACAGGCGTGACCCTGGGTGCTCCCACCGCCCAGGACCACGCTCTGCAAGCTATACCTTGAGGGGGGGGGGGCAGAAATAGTGCAGACACCTCCTTCCCAAAAAATGCTTTCAACACTTGGGGGACCATCGACAACTGCTCCCACAATTAAGGAGATTTCCCACAAAACCTTCCCCCACAAGCATGCAAAAAAACAAAGGACACATGCTTTTTCAATATGTACATGCTAAACTCTCTAAATACATACAGGGTGCATTTCTATACATTTTCCTCCTGCCCTGGGCAATAGTTCAGGTCCACCTTAACCAAACTTTCAGAGTGTGTTTTACATCTGCTGTGTTAGCAATGATAACTTGCTTCTTCCTGGCAAAACCTACTCCTTTTGTTAACTTTAATGGAAAAGATGTATCTTGATCTTTGTCTACTTATCAGACTCTAGCATTCCTCAAATTCTAGCCAAATGTCTCTATTTTTATGTATGAATAAGTAAACCTGTCATGGGTGGGGGTAAAGGGGGAGTCTGGAAGAAGCCCCAGGTAAGTGTAAATACTTTACACTCACTCGTCTCAGGTACATTTTTAAAGCTTGTCCGCTTAAAAATGTTTAATTTAGGTATGTGTGAGGAATGTTATTCCTGTTCAATGCACAATCCAAAGACACTGCATGATGACCTCCTGTAACTGACACAACTTACTCCCAGCTGTAATCTAGTGCTGACTAACAGTATCTGTACATAGCAGTATTTTTCTGGCCCCATAAGGCTATAATAGGTCAACACGGCACAGGTTTGACACCCTTGTACAGGGAACATAGCCCCTTATTGTAATTTACTGACATTCAAAAAAAGCTTTTTGACTCCTTTTGTTGTGACCTTTTTATTTGAGCTTTGATTATTAATTTCTAGCAGCCACTGCAAGGACATATAGGCCTTGATTCATAAAAAGCAGTGCGATAAAAAAATCTTGTCGGGAAAATACCGCACTCGGTATTTTCCTGGTCTGTGTGCTAATTCATAAAGATTTCCCCAGCTGCCCTTGGAGGTCGGTAAATTACCACAGCCCATTGAGCGGTAGAGTAGAGCAGTGTCTCGATTCTCTCTTTGCCCTGCAGAAATGACTCACACAGACGGCTCTCTGGCTCTCTCCACTGATGACTCAAGACAGATGAGTCGCACAGTCTTTCCCTGCCTGCTCAAATGACTCACACATACGGCTCTCTGGCTCTCTCCACTGATGACTCAAACAGACTTCGGCTCTTTGCACTTTGCATTCATCAGAGCTGTCGGTAACTTGTTAGCGCCTCACTAGAGGTGTCGGTAACTACCGCCAGACTTACCGCTTGTTGAAGGCTTTATGAATTGGCATTTGCTGACAATTTACTGACGTGTTGGCGGTAACTACAGCCAAGTCGGTAATTTATCTCCCTGGTCGGTAATGTCAGCTTCTCGTGCGGTACAGCCTTTATGAATTGACACTTCGCTAAGCAGTCGGGAAAGTCTATTTTCAGCATTACCGCATGAGGTAATGTTTTATGAATCGAGGCCATTACATTTGTTTACTATTGTTAAAATGAATTCTAAAAAGTGAAGTGCATTTTTATTCTCATTTTTTTAACTATTCGAATTAATTGGAATTGTTACAAATTATTAAAAATAAATATCTATGTATCTCAGTGATGTAGAGGAGACTATATAGCAGTCACCACAAACCCATTTTAGTTCTATACAAGGCCATGTTCTTGGTGGAATGTATGCAATTTAATGATACTATGCAGAATGTCCCTAGTCACCTGAGAAAGTTTTAGTTGTTGAGGTCTTGCTACTAGACAAAGCGCTCCCTTGTAACTATTATATAGCACTTCCCATGATGTGTCACACTTGCATTATTTCAGAAACTTGGAATAGACTTGCTTCTATAATTAGACGGAGGCCATGTTCTAAATTATAGGTGTGCTGCAGTCTTAACCTTGCAAAACTTGTAGTGTTGACAAAGGAACAATCCAACTACTTTCCAAAAACTGTAATTCTCTCCAGCTGGTCTTTATATTCAGATTTCAGATAGTAAGACAAACTTATTGCAGCTTCCCATTACAATGGGCTGCTTTATGAACAGGTAAACTGCATCATTGTGCTGCTGATTCACTGGCCAATGAGCAAACAACCAAAACTGGAAGCTGCACAGTTGAGTCTGGAAACAGGGTTGTGCTCTCCCTGCCTGGCTGAGAAAACTGGCAAAGATATCACAAGAGTCGTTGAAGGGAAACCCGAGGTGAAAATAAACTGATGAGATAAGCAATCGTATCTATCCTCCTACTCCTAAATTATTATTTTTTTTATAAACCTGCAGTTTTATTTTCTGTGTATCAGCTAAGAAAAGAATGTTAATGATGTACTGTCTCATATGATCTCAGCAAGGAAAGAGTTTTATGGCTGTAATCCTTATCAGTGAAGTTTACGCTATACAGTAGTCCAACTAAGTTCCCACTTAAGAGAAACTGTCTCTTGCATACCTAAATGTTAACTCTTTCAGGCAGAAAAAGGAACACAGCCTAGTTATTTGTCTGCTTAGTACAGTAAATACACGTCTACCTCATCATGCCACGTGTCACCTCGGGAATTTAAGAGAATTACACTTCCCTTTGCCTGGTAAAGCAGTATTAATTTGTATCTAAGCTGTGTAATTTGTCATTTTTCTTGGGTATAAGTTTATTCCATAGGCTAGAAGACCTCAGATTTGCTAAAAGAACATTTTTTAAAAATAGATCATAGGAGAGTGTGGATGTACACAAATAGTGCATAGAATCGAGACACATAGAACATAGGTGTCTACTATAAAACATGCTGAAAAATAGCTTAGCGGGCACCTTGCAGATTATCCCATTAAGTGTGCTTTCTATATTCTTACAGATCTGTATTTGCCTGAATTCATAGCACAGATATGCCCAAATTCAAAGTATCCGATTTATACGGCATTAACATTTAGCAGAGATGTCCTGCTTTGTCACAACTATAAAAACTTAGGGATATGTGTTGGTCCTGGAAGTAGAAAGACACATACATACTTTGCTTCTTTTATATATTTAGAAATAATGCATTCTTCCTTATTTTGCTGAACGCTTGATAGAATTCTTATAGTGATGTATCACATAACCTGTGTGTGCCAATAGTGCTTTAGGTTGATAAATGCTGGTTCCAACTGTTTTATTGGTGGGATTAAGAGAGGTATGATTAGTTCATGTTCATTCTCTCTGTGTTTCACTAGTGACTCTGGATTAGTGATGGTCATGTCTAAAACCCATGGAGAAGCATGTGATTCGTTTGGTCAGGTGGTAGATATGTAAGTCTCTGATTTGCTAGTCATGATCATGTGCTAAAGCAGGATGTGATCAAGTCAGAGCTTTGCAGGTCTATACGATGACAAAACACATCGCCTGCTTCTCTGTGAGTTCTCCTAGATCGTACTCTCACTACTCCTGACGAATGCAGTGGATGGAAGTGGGGTCCTCTGAATTGACAGGTTCCTTCCTCTACCGAAGTCAAAATGGCTGTCAGGAAGGGCTCTGGCCATGTTTGTGCCAATTTCTTGTGTAATTTGGTGGAAAACAATTACATTAATTAACCTCCCTTAATGTCCATGAAAGCTATTTTTGGAATTGGTTTTTAGTCTGGCCTAAAATTAAAGAACAAGATTCTAAAGACTGAAACAGAGTGTCCAGACTCTACACATGTAGACAGATGTACATAATGTATTTGATGGCTTAAAATATTTAAAACATTTTTTTTTCTTTTAGTGAAAATTGCTGTTTTTATGAAAATTAAATAAATATCTTGTTTGACGAAATATTGTGTTTTTCTTTAAAAAAAAAAGTTAATTAAGTAATACCTCATGACTGTGAAAACGTAAGTTTCAGAACTCTCTGTTATATATTGGGTAATAGTGGCTCCAGAATTGTTCCAGTTCACAGTATACTTTTCACAGTACCCTGTGGTGTGCCATGCATAACTATGCATCATACTGGTGCTACCCCAACCCTTTCCCTGTATCTTTGATGCTTTTAAAGTCTACCCCACTATCATCTAGTAACCCCCCAGAGTGCCTCAGGTTTTGTGGTCTGTTTTCTGCCCCCCCCCCCCCCATTACATGTTTCTCCCATAATAGTGCTCTCTTTGATATTATGCCTGCCATAGTGCTTGTTCCACTATAGAAGCCCCTAAATAGAACTATATTTTATTGCTCCTCTGCCTCCATAGTGTGCCCTTCATCTTAGTGTCTCCATTAATTATTCCCTTTCCAACAAGCAGAAAGCAAGTTTGGGTCCTGTACAATTATTTTGGATGGACCGAATGAAGTTGATGGCGACGGAGGCAAACTGAATCAATGCTAGCCTGTGAGAACAGATAGTGTATTTTCTTACTAGTTTGCTTGGCATGTATGTTCTGCCAAATGCTTACCTTCTGCCATCCATTCGGATCCTAAGCAACTGCTGCTGCCATCCATTTGGGTCCTTGCAAAGGAGAAATGTATACTGATCTGAGCCCCATCAGGCTCCCTTTAATTTGCAATAGACCAATGGGAAATGAAAGATTCACACTGGTTCACTGAATAGTGGATCAATGAAAATCCTCCTCTTGGCGGATTCCCATTGGTCTTTTGCAAGCCAATGGGAGCATGATGCTTCTGATGGGCTCTCGAATTGGTATAGTGGTGTTGCCAGCATGTGGAGGACTTGAAACGCTGGTGGCAGGAGAATGTGACGGCAATGGTTACAAAGTGGGTGGTGATGTGAAAACGGAGCGGACTGAACCCGAACGATAAATGAATGCTGCTGTAAGAAACTGATCTATTTTAAAGGAAAATGCAACAGTTTTTACAGGATCGGCTTTTCATCTGATACAGTGTGAATCCATATTCTTCTCTTCTTTCAATTCTTGAAAATTGGTAATGTTTACAATGCCGCAATATTTTGTTACCCAACTCCCTCACATATAAGTCCCCCTTATTGCACTTGAACTGAGAGGGATATGAAGGTTTATATATTTATTTCCTTTTTAAACAATACCAATTGCCTGACTCTGCTCTACTTCTGGCCATAGTCCCTGAACAAGCATGCAGGCCAGATGTGCCTGACTGGATTAGCCACATGCTTGCATACCTCCCAACATTGTAAGCACAGAAAACGGGACATTTAGGCCACACCCCTAACCACGCCCCCAATACCCCTAGACACGCCCGCCATTTTTTTTATATTTATATTTTAATTCATATTATTATGACTCCTGAAAGGGGTGTGGGGGAGCATGTGGGTGCCCGTGGGTGTGGGGGACCATGTGGGTGCCCGTGGTTGTGGGGGAGCATGTGGGTGCCTGTGGGTGTGGGGGAGCATGTGGGTGCCTGTGGGTGTGGGGGAGCATGTGGGTGCCCGTGGGTGTGGGTGAGCATGTGGGTGTGGGGGAGCATGTGGGTGCCTGTGGGTGTGGGGGAGTATGTGGGTGCCTGTGGGTGTGGGGGAGCACGTGGGTATGGTGGGGAGGAGGGTGCCTGGGCAGAGAGGAGGCAAACAACAACAAAAAACGATGCTCCAGCCGCGCAATGCGGGGAGTGGGGCTGCATCATTCCTCCCTCCCTCCTGCTCTCTGAAGCTGCCTGCTGTGTGGGTCCCCCCCCCTATGACGTCATAGGAAACAGGAAGTAGAATGAAGCCGGCTCCCGTACAAGCGTATGCACAGGTATGTGACCACCGCTGCGGAAACTGTGCATCCCGGGGGGGGGGGGGCCCACATAGCAGGCAGCTTCAGAGAGCAGGAGGGAGGGAGGAATGATGCAGCCCCACTCCCCGCATTGCGCGGCTGGAGCATCGGGTTTTTTTCCAGTCACCTCTGAGGCTGACTAGACCGGGACTTCGGGGGGTGGCAGCGGGAGAGCGGGAGGGGCCCCCCAACCCGTGACAGTCCCGACGAAAACGGGACGGTTGGGGGGCATGTGCTTGTTTTAGGTGGTGATCCAGACACTACTGCAGCTAAAGAGATCAGCAGGAATGCTGGGCAACGGGTATTGTTTGGAAGGAAATAAATATGGCCGCGTCCATACACCTCTCAATGCAGAGCAGTTTTGATGTTTTAGCTACGGTATATCTCTATTTAAAGCAAACCTATGATTTAAAAAAAAAAAAAAACGGTTGGACACCCCAGCAGAGGGAATCCTCTGGACGCCGTGACCCTCTTATTCTTTATGGCCGTGCCCCCATCCGTGAATGAGCGTGACTGCACAGTGCAGCCACGGTGACGGCCTGTGCAGTAGCATGGAGCCACTCATGCACATAGTAAAGAAGATTTCCACAAGCTGCTTTGTGCTACTGGGCAGGCTATCTTGCACCTGCACAATGCAACCTCGCTTGTACACAGATGAGAGTGCGTCTGCGTCAATCTATTCAACAAGCCACTGATGATTAGGTTCAGGGGGTCCCAGCACTGGAATGGCAAGCTGGAGGCTTTCCTCTACTGAGGTAAGAATCTAACTTTTGTTCTCAAAATTTTCCTTTAGGTACACTTCAATCAGCAATTACGGTACCTTATCACCACTTAAGACTCCTAAGTGATGCAATTTTTTTTTGGGGGGGGGGGGGGGGGGACAAACTAGTCTTTCTTTGGGAAGTATTTTCCCAAATGAGTAAAAAACAAAACAGATTCAAAACCTCTGGAATAACCAGAAGCTTCCCAAATCCTGCAGCCCACTAGAATAGGATTCTTTTGGCTGATAATGCACTTACAGTGGAGGAAATAATTATTTGACCCCTCACTGATTTTGTAAGTTTGTCCAATGACAAAGAAATGAAAAGTCTCAGAACAGTATCATTTTAATGGTAGGTTTATTTTAACAGTGGCAGATAGCACATCAAAAGGAAAATCGAAAAAATAACCTTAAATAAAAGCTAGCAACTGATTTGCATTTCATTGAGTGAAATCAGTTTTTGAACCCTCTAACAATAAAAGACTTAATACTTAGTGGAAAACCCCTTGTTTGCAAGCACAGAGGTCAAACGTTTCTTGTAATTGATGACCAAGTTTGCACACATTTTAGGAGGAATGTTGGTCCACTCCTCTTTGCAGATCATCTCTAAATCCCTAAGGTTTCGAGGCTGTCTCTGTGCACCTCTGAGCTTGAGCTCCCTCCATAGGTTTTCCATTGGATTAAGGTCCGGAGACTGACTAGGCCACTCCATGACCTTAATGTGCTTCTTCTTGAGCCACTCCTTTGTTGCCTTTGCTGTATGTTTTGGGTCATTGTCATGCTGGAACACCCCTCCACGACCCATTTTCAGTTTCCTGGCAGAGGGAAGGAGGTTGTCGTTCAGGATTTTACGATACATGGCTCCGTCCATTTTCCCGTTAATGTGATTAAGTTGTCCTGTGCCCTTAGCAGAAAAACACCCCCAAAGCAAAATGTTTCCACCCCCATGCTTGACAGTGGGGACGGTGTTTTGGGAGTCATAGGCAGCATTTTTCTTCCTCCAAACACAGCGAGTTGAGTTAATGCCAAAGAGCTCTATTTTGGTCTCATCAGACCACAGCACCTTCTCCCAGTCACTCACAGAATCATTCAGGTGTTCATTGGCAAACTTCAGACGGGCCTGCACATGTGCCTTCTTGAGCAGGGGGACCTTGCGAGCCCTGCAGGATTTTAATCCATTGCGGTGTAATGTGTTTCCAATGGTTTTCTTGGTGACTGTGGTCCCTGCTAATTTGAGGTCATTCACTAACTCCTCCCGTGTAGTTCTAGGATGCTTTTTCACCTTTCTCAGAACCATTGACACCCCACGAGGTGAGATCTTGCGTGGAGCCCCAGAGCGAGGTCGATTGACGGTCATTTTGTGCTCCTTCCATTTTCGAAAACAATCGCACCAACAGTTGTCACCTTCTCTCCCAGCTTCTTGCTAATGGTTTTGTAGCCCATTCCAGCCTTGTGCAGGTCTACAATTTTGTCTCTGACATCCTTGGACAGCTCTTTGGTCTTTCCCATGTTGGAGAGTTTGGAGTCTGCTTGATTGATTGATTCTGTGGACAGGTGTCTTTTATACAGGTGACTATTTAAGACAGGTGTCCTTAATGAGGGTGACTAATTGAGTAGAAGTGTCTAACCACTCTGTGGGAGCCAGAACTCTTAATGGTTGGTAGGGGTTCAAAAACTTATTTCACTCAATGAAATGCAAATCAGTTGCTATCTTTTATTTAAGGTTATTTTTTCGATTTTCCTTTTGATGTGCTATCTGCCACTGTTAAAATAAACCTACCATTGAAATGATACTGTTCTGAGACTTTTCATTTCTTTGTCATTGGACAAACTTACAAAATCAGTGAGGGGTCAAATAATTATTTCCTCCACTGTATGCATGAAGGAAGACAGTTCATGCAGCTTATTTCTACTGGACATGTGCAAACCTTACTTGTGCATGCCCAATTTGGAATGCTCATCCACAGGTGGGAGCACGGCCAAAAGATAAAAAGGGACCCTGAACTGAAACATTGGTTTGTAGGAGAGTCCGGGAAGCCGCTGGACCAGCCAGAGACTACCAACTACTGAGATAGATATGTTTTGTTTTTACTCACTTAGGCCTGGGGCCACTGGAGTACTTCCAACAGCGTTTAGAACAGGGCTGTGGATTCGGAGATGGAGTTGAGGAGTCGGAGCAATTTGGGGTACCTGGAGATGGAGTTGCAGTCGGTGGTTTCATAAACTAAAGAGTTGGATGATTTTTGTACCAAATCCACAGCCCTTGTAAGTATTAGACTAAGGAGTCTGAGCCATTTTGGGTACCTGGAGTCGGAGTCACTAGTTTCATAAGCTGAGGAGTCGGATGATTTCTGTACCGGCTCCACAGCCCTGGTTTGGAATCCTCAGCCATTCCAAAAATGCTAGGTTCATGAAAATCAAGAGTAGCAATTGCAATTTACCAAAACTGCAATTTCAGTTTCCAAAAACTTTATTGGGATTTAACTCAGAAAAAAAGGCTAAAACGCCTGAATACTCATGCAGGGGTTGTAGCTATATCTAGGAACATAGCGGTTCACAGAAAACATGAAACCGTCATCCAATAAAATACATTGAACAATACAGGAATAACAATCTGCATGTCCTCGACACCTCACTCAGAAACTGATCATGGTATTACATTCAATGTACAGTTAAAACTTACATATTATATAGGAAAGGTGTGAATATGTAGTGGAGAAACCGCGCCACTTTAAATATCAGCTGCTCCAGTGGACTAGATGTTCCTCCAACACCCTAAATACCAAAAGATTAATTACGGTATATGAAATGTCCACAGCGCTAGAGAAAATATAAACCAATTTTATTGTATTACAATAAAAATCAATGGTACCAATATGACCTTAAACTGAAATAGCACCTGTCCCCTTAAAACACATGCAACCACAATCACAGCACTCTCTCCAACTCACTGCAGTGAGCACATTATATATGTAAAAAAAGGGGATCCCGGAAAAAAGTCAAAAAGGTCCACTGATAAATAAAAGTTCACTGAATAAAGTGTTGGAATAAAAATCCTGATTTAGTAGGAATACATAAAAGTTATCCTTGAGATGCATGCATTACATGGAACAAATCCATAATAAACTGAAGCAGTGGATTAGTGCACAAGTTCATGCAGGCAGCAAGCGCTGTAACAGACAGCGTTGTGACAGACTGCGTTGTTAGGTAGCGTTTGTCAGGCAGCAGTAGAGATAAGCAGCAGTTTAGATATATTCCAAACAATATTGCACAATATAGGGTCGTATCAATAGTCCACTCGTGACTTGAAATGTTACACTTCACACACCCGTGGGTCTTACCCTCCTCTCTTGCGGGTGCTTGGAATTCCGCGCTATTAAGCGATTTTCTGAGCCCTTTTTGATTGATTAGCGCTTTCTGAGGGCTTTTTAAAAATGTCTCCCTTTCATTAAAATCGCAGTAAAAATTGGCGCGATCGTGTATGTGGAAAATTGTGGCGATTTTTATCGCGATTTTAATGAAAGTGGGAGCGATTTTTAAAAAGCGCTCAGCAATCACAAGCGCTCAGAAAAGTGCTTATAGTGTGGCTGAGCCCTTATGGCTCGTTCAGACTATACACGCTGCGGTGCACATTTTGGCAGCGCATATAGTTGCGACACGCAAGAGCGGTGGAAGTGCATAGACAGCCCTTCTACAGCTCCCATCATATGCGCTGCGCAGCAGTGTGATGCGCTATTGCACTGCTGCATGCATTTTCGGGGATTGCAGTGCAGATCCCATTCACTGTAGTGAATAAGATCTGCATAGTAGCGCAGATGTCGTGCGATCGTACGCATTGCGTTCCGAACGCACAGCCATCTGCGCTGAATGATCTAAACGAGGCCTTACTGATTATGTACTAACACTAGCCAGGATTCGAACCCTGGTCTCCCATGTCAAAGGCAGAGCCCTTAACCAGCACTATCCAGCAACTGTACAATCATACCTTTCAGGCTTATAATAAGCTTGATGTAAGAGCACTCCAGAGTACAATAATAGTGTTTGCATTTTAATACAAAGTGCAGGATTGCTGCAAAATCTTATTTCAATTGTACAAAGCAATTCTACAGTGCTTTTACTACAAAATTTTGGGAAATTGCAAATCCCTGTGGAAATCCCAATTGCTGTATAAATCGTTAAAGCGGAATATAACCCTGCATTTCAACTTTGCTCTAAAACATTATTTACAGTATATTATATGCAACCAGCATTTTTTTTTAACTAGACCAGCATTGGAAGGGTTACACACAAAGCTTTAAAGTTCCGTGGAGAGAAATGCTGCAGCAGCCGAAGTTTAGATAGATACATTTAAGTAAACACAATGTAACAAGTGAGGAATGTGACACTCTCTCTGTGTCCGGGAGCTCCTGCACAGTCAGTGTGTGTCACATTCCACACTTGTTACATTGTGTTTACTTAAATGTATCTATCTAAACTTCGGATGCCTCCACATTTCTCTCCACGGAGCTTTAAGGCCTCATTCAGACTATACACGCTGCCGTGCGCATTTTGGTAGTGCGTATAGTGTGCGACGCGCAAGAACGGTAGAAGAGCATAGACAGCCCTTCTACCATTCCTATCATATGCGCTGCGTGGCAGCGCTATTGCGTGCTGCATGCATTTTGGGGAATCGCAGCGCAGATCCCATTCACTGTAATGAATGGGATCTGCAGCGCAGCGCATAGTAGCGCAGATGGTGTGCGATCGGACGCGTTGCGTTTCGATCGCACAGCCATCTGCGCTAAATGATGTGAACGAGCTCTGTGTGTAACCCTTACAATGCTGGTCTAGTAAAAAAAAAATATGCTGGTTGCATATAATATGCTGTAAATAATGTTTTAGAGCAAAGTTGAAATGCAGGGTTATATTCCGCTTTAAATTCAAAATTGCTTAACCACTTGTCGACCGCCCACTACCTATGGGTGTCGGCAAAGTGGCATACCCAGGACCACATAACGCCGATGGGCGTCGGGTCCTGGGACTGTTCTGGCCGGGGATCGCGCGCTGTGATGCGAGCGCATCCGCCGGCAATAGGCTCCGCCCACCTGCGACGTCATCCGATCGGCCGGCAGGTTGGTAACCCTGCAATCGCAGCTACAAAGTGTATAATACACTTTGTAATGTATACAAAGTGTATTATACAGGCTGCCTCCTACCCTGGTGGTCCCAGTAATCGAGGGACCACCAGGGCAGGCTGCAGCCCTCCCTGTCTGCACCCAAGCACACTGATCTGCCCCCTGATCGCCCACAGCTACCCATCAGATCAGACCCTAATCTGCCCCTTGCGGGTAACCAATCACCCACCCACACTCACAGATAGCCCCCCAGACCCGCTCTGATCAACTCGCCAGTGCATTGCTTGTATAGATTCTCCCTTGTAATCACCTACTGATCACCTATCAATCACCCCGTCACCCCCTGTCACTGCTACCCATCAGATCAGACCCTAATCTGGTCCTTGCGGGCACCCAATCACCCGTCCACACCCTCAGATAGCCCCCCCAGACCCTCTCTGATCACCTCCCCAGTGCATTATTTACATCTGTTCTCCCCTCTGATCACCCATCAATCACCCCGTCATCACCTGTCACTGCTACCCATCATACCCATCAGATCAGACCCTCATCTGCCCCTTGCGGGCAACCAATGACCGGCCCACAACCTCAGATTGCCCTCAGATACCCCTGATCACCTCCCCAGTGCATTGCTTGCATCTATTCCCCCCTCTATTCACACCCATCAATCACCTCCTGTCACCCCCTAGCACACATACCCATCAAATCAGGCCCTAATTTGCCCCGTGTGGGCTCCTGATCACTCGGCCAAACACTCAGATCCCCCTCAGACCCCCTTCCGATCACCTTACTAGTGCATTGATTGCATCTATTTTCCCCTCTAATCACCCACCGAGACACCCATCAATCACCTCCTGTCACCCCCTAGCTCTCCTATCCATCAGATCAGGCCCTAATGTGCCCCTCTGTGGGCTTCTGATCACCCGGCCAAACCCTCACCCGCCCCACCGCAGTGACAGAATTTTTTTTTTTTCTGATCACTGCTGGTACGACTTAATTGTGGCTGAGACCAACCGTTATGCCACACAATACGCAACTGCCAATCCAAGAAGCTACTATGCCCAGCCTTTTTGGTGGAAGCCACTCTAAGTTTTTGAACGTAACATTTTTGGGGGCCTTCTCCTTAACATGGGTCTAGTCAAAAAGAATGTATTGCGGTCTTATTGGTCTACGCACCCAATACATCACATGCCCATGTTCTCTGCTGCCATGTCCAGGTCACGATTTGAGAACATCCTGCGCTTCCTGAACTTCAGTGCCAATACAACCTGTCATCTAAGAGGCCACCCTGCTTATGACTGGTTCCACAAAATTCGGCCCCACATAGGCCACCTGTCATCAAAATTTGCAGATGCTTATACACCTCAACAGTCATTTTGAGGCATTTGGTTTCTAGACTACTCCTCACGGTTTTGGGCCCCTAAAATGCCAGAGCCGTATAGGAACCCCACAAATGACCATATTTTAGAAAGAAGACTCCCCAAGGTATTCCGTTAGGTGTATGAGGAGTTCATAGAAGATTTTATTTTTTGTCAAAAGTTAGCAGAAATTGATTTTTTTATTCACAAAGTGTCATTTTCCACTAACTTGTGACAAAAAAATAAAATCTTCTATGAACTCACCATATTCCTAACAGAATACCTTGGGGTGTCTTTTCTAAAATGGGGTCACTTGTGGGGTTCCTATACTGCCCTGGCATTTTAGGGGCCCTAAACCGTGAGGAGTAATCTTGAAACAAAATGCCTCAAAATGACCTGTGAATAGGACGTTGGCCCCTTAGCGGACCTAGGCTGCAAAAAAAGTGACACACGTGGCATTACCGTACTCAGGAGAAGTAGTATAATGTGTTTTGGGGTGTATTTTTACACATACCCATGCTGGGTGGGAGAAATATCTCTGTAAATGACAATTTTTTTTACACACAATTGTCCAGTTACAGAGATATTTCTCCCACTTAGCATGGGTATGTGTAAAAATACACCCCGAAACACATTATACTATTTCTCCTGAGTACGGCGATACCACATGTGACACTTTTTTGCAGCCTAGGTGCGCTATGGGGCCCAAAGTCCTATGAGCACCTTTAGGCTTTACAGGGGTGCTAACAATTTAGCACCCCCCAAAATGCCAGGACAGTAAACACACCCCACCAATGACCCCATTTTGGAAAGTAGACATCCCAAAGTATTCAGAGAGGGGCATGGTGAGTCCGTGGCAGATTTCTTTTTTGTTTGTCACAAGTTAGCAGAAATGGAAACTGACAAAAAAAATAAAAAACAAAGTGTCATTTTCCGCTAACTTGTGACAAAAAATTAAATCTATGAACTCACCATGAATACTTTGGGATGTCTTCTTTCCAAAATGGGGTCATTTGTGGGGTATTTATACTATCCTGGAATTCTAGCACCTCATGAAACATGGCAGGTGCTCAGAACAGTCAGAGATGCTTCAAAATGGGAAAATTCACTTTTGGCACCATAGTTTGTAAACGCTATAACTTTTACCCAAACCAATAAATATACACTGAATGTGTTTTTTGTTTTTATCAAAGACATGTAGCACAATAAATTTGGACAAAAATGTATACAGAAATTTTACTTTATTTAAGGGCTCGTTTCCACTAGTACACGCACGCCAGCACTGAGCGGGTGGGCAGGATCGCATGCGCATTCCATGAGCCGTGCCATGCACAGCTATGGGAATCACAGCCTCCGCCGCAAATTCTGTAGGGGGTTCCAGCCGAATCGCTACTGCAAGCGATTCGCCGGCGACGCCGTTATCCCCTATGGCAGAGTTTCCCCGCGTGATTTGCCTGCGGGGAAACTCTGCGGATTCGCGGCCAATTCCGCGAGAGTGGAAACGGGCACTGACAAATTTTATCACAGAAAGGTAAAAAAAAACATTTTTTTTTTTTACAAAATTCATGTCTTTTTTGATGAATATAATAAAAACAAAAAATCGCAGCAGCAATCAAATAGCACCAAAAGAAAGCTGTATTAGGGACAAGAAAAGGAGGTAAAATTCATTTAGGTGGTAGGTTGTATGACTGAGCAATAAACCGTTAAAGCTGCAGTGGTCTGAATGGAAAAAAAGTGTCTGGTCCAGGTTTTATGACTGCAGTCCTTAACCCATTCGCATTCCGTCGTTTTCACTTGAGAAATGTTCACCTCCCATTCATTAGCCTATAACTTTATCACTACTTATCACAATGAACTGATCTATATCTTGTTTTTTCCGCAACCAATTAGGCTTTCTTTGGGGGGTACATTTTGCTAAGAGCCACTTTACTGTAAATGCATTTTAACAGGAAGAATAAGAAAAAAACGGAAAAAAAATCATTATTTCTCAGTTTTCAGCCATTATAGTTTTAAAATAATAGTATTTGCCCATATGTCCCGGTTATTACACCGTTAAAATTATGTCCCTATCACAATGTACGGCGACAATATTTTATTTGGAAATAAAGGTGCATTTTTTCCGTTTTGCATCTATCACTATTTACAAGTTTAAAATAAAAAAATATAGAATTAGGCTTTCTTTAGGTGGGACATTATGCCAAGAATAATTTTATTCTAAATGTGTTTTAATGGGAAAATAGGAAAAAATGTGGGAAAAAATTTATTATTTTTCAGTTTTCGGCCTTTATAGTTTTTAAATAATGCATGCTACTGTAATTAAAACCCATTAAATGTATATGCCTATTTATCCCGGTTATAAAAACCATTTAAATTATGTCCCTATCACAATGTTTGCCGCCAATATTTTAATTGGAAATAAAGGTGCATTTTTTTCAGTTTTGCGTCCATCCCTAATTACAAGCCCATAGTTTATAAAGTAACAGTGTTATACCCTCTTGACATAAATATTTAAAAGGTTCAGTCCCTAAGGTAACTATTTATGTATTTTTTTTAATTTGTAAATTTTTTATTTTTTTTTAATTACAAAAAAAAAATAAAAATTGGGGAGTGTGGGAGGTAAGGAGTTAATTTTTTTTGTGTAAAACTAGTTTATTTGTGTGTAAAAAATGCTTAGGGTGTAGGCTTACTATTTGGCCACAAGATGGCAACAGTAACTTTTTGTTTCATGCGACCTGCAAGCGTCCTTCCGGACGCTTGCAGGAAGTAGAAAGAGGCTGGGAGTTTGTTATTGCTCACAATGATCGCGCTGCTCAGCCGAGTGGCAGCGGATCATTGCGGGGCTTAGATCAACGAACGGGAATGGATTTTCCCGTTCGTTGATCTCTGGGCGAGCGGGCGACGGCGTGTTTACGAGCGGGAGCGCGGGCAGCGGCGGGAGTGCGCAAAGTACGGATTTCTCCGTCCCTGGGGGTTAAAGGATGGAAAAAGGGACAGAGAAATCCGTACGGGCGGGGGTAGAGTGGTTAAAAAGTTTAGACCCTTAGGTAAATATTTGCATGTTTTTTTTTTTATTGTAATGTTGTATTTTTATATTAAACATTTTATTTGGGTATTTTTGGAAGGGTGGGATGTAAACTATAGTTTTATAATGTAATTGTGTGTTGTTTTAAATTTTTTTTTTACTTTTAGTTGTAGTTTTACTTTTTGGCCACAAGATGGCCATGAGTTTGTTTACATGATGTCACTCTAAGCGTAACACACGCTTAGAGTGAGGCAGAGGGGAGGCAACGGCCAGAAAAAGCACAGCTTCCGAGAGAAGCTGTCGCTTTTTCAGCGGAGGAGAGGAATCAGTGATCGGGCACCATAGCCCGATACATTGATTCCGTGGCTACCGAATCCGCGGCCGGGAGTACGCGTCCACGCGCGTGATCGGCCGCGGGAGCGCGCATGGTTCCTGGACGTAGTTTCTACGTCCAGGAACCAAATTAGGTTAAAGAGACTCTGAAGCGAGAATAAATCTCGCTTCAGAGCTCATAGTTAGCAGGGGCATGTGTGCCCCTGCTAAAACACCGCTATCCCGCGGCTAAACGGGGGTCCTTTCACCCCCAAACCCACCCCCGCAAAACTTGGTCGTCAACTTGGTCGTAGACTTTCTCTTCCTGGAGGCAGGGCTAACGGCTGCAGCCCTGCCTCTAGTCGCGTCTATCAGACGCGCATCATCGTCCGCCTCTCCCCCGCCCCTCCCAGTGAAGAAAGACTGAGAGGGGCGGGGGAGAGGCGGAGGTACACGTCTGATAGACGCGCGGGAGGCAGGGCTGCGGCGGTTAGCCCTGCCCCAATGCGGAAGCGCTCCCCGGCTGTACGGAGGGGATTTGGGGGTGAAGGGACCCCCGTTAAGCCGCGGGATAGCGGCGTTTTGGCAGGGGCACACATGCCCCTGCTATCTATGAGGTCTGAAGCGAGATTTATTCTTGCTTCAGACTCTCTTTAAGTGGTCAAAAACGTGAGAAATCACACAAAAAAAAATTCAACCAAAAGTGTATTTAACCAATTAACATTCCTGTACATGAGTTTCACGTCATGCTCTGTCCCTGCCTGCATTCCCAGACGTGAAACTCACGTCCTGCAGTCTCAGCAGCTCTGTGCGCGCCCGTGAGTCCGCGCGATCCTCTCATTGGTGCATGTGAACAGAAGTTCACAGAACCAATGAGATCGTTTTGACTGTGAATGACAGCTGCCATAGCCAATGGCAGCTCTCATTCACACTGTGACAATGTAAACATTACATTGTTGCCACCTAAAGCTGCTGAAGCCTCAGATCTTTCTCAGTGTGAGACCTGAGGTGGAGCAGCCTGTGTGCAGAGCTGTGTGATCCACTGTGAAAATAAATTGTATTTGATTGCTGTTTTTAACCCCTTCCCACCCTAACTATCCCTTGTGTATTCAGTACACTGTACTAATCTAGCTGTCCTAGGCCCTTTTATACTGCCCCCCTCCCCCCCTATTAGTGTTTGCTGACCCCTTATTGATCAGTTGATCATCATCTGATCTCATCTCTCTCCCCCTCACATCACCGTCCTCTCTTCTACTTCCATTCCCAGCACTTCTTTTCCTCATCTTCATTCATTAAAAAAAAAAAAAAAAAATCTATCTATTATCTCTTTATCTTGTTCTGTACCCTATTTTTAAAAAATGGCAAAGAGGCGATACACAGAACAGGAGATCATTGCCTTGATGGAAATCAGCGGCAGCGCCGAAGAATCTGACGGCGAAGAATGGCTGCCGGTTGAACATTCCGACCCGCTGTCAGACAGCGACTCCAGCTCTGATGAAGGTGAAGGGCCATCAGAGCAGGCAAGTGTTGCTACTGTGCATCCTGTTGTCACTGCATCAGTTCCCAGTGGCAGCGACTCTGAGACACAGGCGTCATCAGATCGCAGAGGAGAGAGCACAGCAGGCACTAGTGCTCCAGGGGCAGGCAGCCAGCAGCAAAGTCCTCAGGAACCCAAGGACATTTCAGATGGCACTAGTGCTCCAGGGGCTAGCAGCCAGCAGCAAAGTCAGCAGGTACCCCTGGACATTTCACACCTACTGTGGGTACCGCCAAACATGCAAGCACCCCAAATCCCTCCTTTCATTGCAAACAGTGGCTTAATGGTTGACATGACAGGGAATATGTCACCAATCGAATTTTTCCAGCAATTCGTCGATGACGATTTTTTGCAATTTATTGTCGAGCAGACAAATTTGTATGCCTCTCAATTCATTGCGTCCCACTCCAGGTCCACTTATACCCGGAAATGGACACCAACAAACTTGTCTAAGTTGAAAGTGTTTCTAGGCCTAACTTTCAACATGGAGCTAACAAAAAAAAATTGCAGCTCGCAATGTACTGGAGTACAAATCCCATACACCACACCCCTCTGTACTCCTCAACTATGCCAAAGTTGCGTTATCAGATCATGAGATTTCTGCATTTCAATGACAATAGTCAAAACAAGAGTCCAGACAATGCAGACCGGCTTTTTAAATTAAGGCCGCTTATAAATCACCTGAATTTAAAATTCTGTGAAATTTGTGTGCCTGGAAGAGAAATCGCAATAGACGAATCTCTAATGCCATTTCATGGCCGGCTTGGATTCAAACAATTCATCCTCAGTAAGCGAGCCAGGTATAGGGTAAAGCTCTATAAGCTTTGCGAAAGCCGATCAGGGTACACCTTTGCATTTTGCAGCTATGAGGGGCGAGATAGCATGCTACAGCCAGAGGGGTGCCCAGCAGATATGGGAGCCAATGGAAAAATTGTGGTGGACCTCATGACCCCCTTACTAAATAAGGGGTATCATCTACTGTATATTCTGGTGTATAAGACTAAGTTTTAACACTTAAAAATCTTCTGAAAAGTCAGGAGTCGTCTTATACGCTGGGTGTCATTGATGCCGGGTAATATGCCCTATCCTGTTACCGCCTCTCAGATCTTGCTGCTGAGGACTGTAGTGAAGCGGCGCAGGCGCACATGTGCGAGATCTGAGAGGCAGAGAAGGAGGTAAATAGGATACAAGGGCGGGCCAGACGGGTGAAAGAGGCGTGCTTTATGGGCACAGCGCAATCTATTCTTCCATACCGCTCTGATAAACAGGGAGAGCTGACTAATCCACTTAGGGAAAGGGAGAGTTGACCAATTCAAGCAGTCAATCGCCTATATACTGTTATATACTGGGTACCACATACAATACAGCACCAGTATATAAAGTTTTTTTAAATTGTTATTTGGTGTGCGTTGGAAGAGGGGTAGTCTTATATGGTGAGTATATCCCAAACTCCATATTTAAACTGGAAAAGTTGGGGGTCATCTTGTACGCCCAGTCGTCTTATACGCCGGAATATACGGTATTTGTAGATAACTTCTACACCAGCTTGCCACTTTTTAAATGTCTTTTTTCCGGCTGACACCATTGCCTGTGATACCATCAGGGCAAACCGAAAAGGCCTTCAGCAAGGAGTCCTGAAAAAAAAAATTGAAAAAGGGGGAGACTTGTAGTCTGTGCAGCAATGAAGTCCTGGCACTAAAATACAAAGACAAAAAAGATGTGCTTATGCTGTCCACCATGCACACAGAGGGCACAGTGTTAGTGACGTCTCGCCGATCAAAAACTGTCAAGCCTATTGCGATTGATGACTACAAAAAGCATATGGGAGCAGTGGATCTGTCCGACCAGATGTTGGCCCCATATTTGGTAGCTAGAAAAACTAAATCCTGGTACAAGAAGGTAGGGAATTTATTTGCTACAAATGGCAATGTTCAACGCCCATGTGACATACAGAAAAGCAGCAAATACCGGGTCATACCTGCAGTTCCAGGAACAGATCATTGCATCTTTCCTTTTTGGATCTGGCACAACACCAGTACGCAGTGACCAATCCCAGTGCGAAGACATAATCAGACTCTGCGACAGGCACTTTATGGAATCACTCCCTCCTAATCCCCTGAAAAATATCCTCAGAAGAGGTGCAAAGTGTGTGTCAAACATCAAATAAGAAAGGACACAAGATATTACTGTCCAGATTGTCCCTCCAACCCAGGCCTCTGCTTTACTCCATGTTATAAAATATACCATACGGTCACCAATTATTAGAACCATGCCTATCTCCCAAAAACTTTCTGTAGCCACCAGCTCTATTTGAAAAAAAAAAAAAAACCTTTTCCAAAAATAAAGAAAATAGACCAGGGGCAGCCTTAGGCATGTGCCATTAATTAAAGTGAACCTAAAGCCAGTTAAAAAAAAAGAGATTAACTCACCTGGGGCTTCCCTCAGCCCCCTGCAGCCGATCGGTGCCCTCGCAGCTCCGCTCCGATGCCTTTGGACCCGCCGGCGACGACTTCCGGTTTCGCCGTCACCGGCCGACAGGCATGGGAACGCGAGTGATTGTTCGCGTTCCCAGCCTGTATATCGCCCCCTATGCTGCTATTGCGGCCAGGAGGTCGCAATAGCAGCATAGGGGGCGATATACAGGCTGGGAACGCGAACAATCACTCGCGTTCCCATGCCTGTCGGCCGGTGACGGCCAAACCGGAAGTGTTCGCCGGCGGGTCCAGAGGCATCGGACCGGAGCTGCGAGGGCACCGATCGGCTGCAGGGGGCTGAGGGAAGCCCCAGGTAAGTTAATCTCATTTTTTTTAACTGGCTTTAGGTTCACTTTAAGGGCCACCCTTCCCAGCGGGCCACCACATTATATTCTTATTGTTACAGTTGGTCATTGTTTATGACTGTATTTTGTTCATGTTTTTTTTTTTATGTTGCAGTTATACACATAAATGAATATCTAACAATAAAAATGTGTAAAAAGAAAAGTAAAAAAAAAAAAAAGTGAAAAGAAAAAAAAAAAAAAAAGGGCTAGGCATTGCTGCTACCTCCACGTGGTGCCTGGTGGAAACAGCGAAAGCTGGCAAAATGCAGTGGATATTTCATTTCATTTTATATTTGATTTATCAGCACATAGTGGCTATGCAGTCTCTGCGGTGGATGTTGCCATTTGCCCTGCATAGGATACTATATTGACAATGGCAGATGAAGGGGCCACAAATTCTTTCTGCTGCTCCTGCACAGGCTGATTATAATGGTCAACTACATGATCATCTAGTAACAAAATAAGGCTTATGGCACATCATTTTCATCGTGAGAAGCTGAAGAATACATTTTCCAGTGTTTTATTTCAGAGGCACCTGTCACTTTAAAAATGCTTAGTGACAAACTGTCACCAACAGTCAAGAAAATATTTATTTTCTAACAAGTGGTCACACTTGTGCAATTTTGAGCAAAACCACAAAAATGTAACGGACACAATATACCCATCTTTGTTTAGCCCTGGATCTCTACTTTTCAAAATGGTGGCACTTGTAGTACTTATTTTCTGTTCTGACACACATAGGACTCTGTGAAGGAAGTATGACGCTATAAAAAGGAAAGGAAAAAAAATGCCCTTCAAAAATCCAAGTACGCAGGTCTCTTATAAAGGCCCACTACGTGGTCAGCTAGTAACAAAATAAAGCCTATGGCACATCATTTTCATCGTCAAAAGCTGAAGAATACATTTTCCAGTGTTTTATTTCAGAGGCACCTGTCACTTTAAAAATGCTTAGCGACAAACTGTCACCAACAGAATAACGCAACACACGAGCCACCTGAATAACATTTGCCTGGGATGCATATAAACTGATACATCAACAAAGAAAAGCCATCCGTATGGCAAAAAGCAAATAATGAATAAAGCAAAAAACTCAAGATAAATATAAATGCTTTTAATAATGAAGAACAACCATAAAAACAATTAAAAACAAAGTACAGCGCATAAGGACGTTGTAAGTAGACTATAATAAGTCTAAGGGTTAGCAACAATCTCACAGTAACCAATAAAAAATAATAGTAGTGAATCTGGGGTCTATTGGTAAGACAAGTATAGTTATAACCATCTGCACCACAAAGGCCAAATCTCATACATGACTGGTGTCCATAGGGACCTATTAAAGTATTATCATATAGATATGTATAAAAAGGTACAATTTACCACGTGTGAGCAAGAGGAGTGGATGCGGAGACCTCCATAGAAGGTTAGTGAAGTATAAGCAAATGTCTTACCAAGAGATACCCCAAATACCAAACGTCTGCCGCGCTGTCCCTCACATGTATCGCAGCCGAACTGCTGCTTCTTCAGAGGATCCTCTGAAGAAGCAGCAGTTCGGCTGCGATACATGTGAGGGACAGCGCGGCAGACTTTTGGTATTTGGGGTATCTCTTGGTAAGACATTTGCTTATACTTCACTAACCTTCTATGGAGGTCTCCGCATCCACTCCTCTTGCTCACACGTGGTAAATTGTACCTTTTTATACATATCTATATGATAATACTTTAATAGGTCCCTATGGACACCAGTCATGTATGAGATTTGGCCTTTGTGGTGCAGATGGTTATAACTATACTTGTCTTACCAATAGACCCCAGATTCACTACCATTATTTTTTATTGGTTACTGTGAGATTGTTGCTAACCCTTAGACTTATTATAGTCTACTTACAACGTCCATATGCGCTGTACTTTGTTTTTAATTGTTTTTATGGTTGTTCTTCATTATTAAAAGCATTTATATTTATCTTGAGTTTTTTGCTTTATTCATTATTTGCTTTTTGCCATACGGATGGCTTTTCTTTGTTGATGAAACTGTCACCAACAGTCAAGAAAATATTTATTTACTAACAAGTGGTCACACTTGTGCAATTTTCAGCAAAACCACAAAAATGTAACGGACACAATATACCCATCTTTATATAGCCCTGGATCTCTACTTTTCTCTACTGGATCTCTACTTTTGAGGAAGAAAGGGTTGTTTAACCTCTGTACTCGACAGAGGGAGCGATCTTGGCAATACCGATGTAAAGTTTAGACAAAGTATGTTAGTTAGTTGGTGCTGCTACTTTAAAAGCCACTCTGGGTGGTGAAGATATCTGTAAAGGACAAGGGGGGAAAAGGAGGGGGAGAGCGCACTCAATAGACAATTTGAGAAAACTGGTTAGCTAACCGTGGCATAATCTCACCTGAGATTCTTGCCGATTAGCCCATATGGGTTGGTCGGCTGAAGAGCTTTTGTCCCACTTAGAACCGGGGACCAGGTCTTTCCAGCGATCTTCCTCCACAAGATGTACTGGCATATATGCTTTTCCGTCCACTGAACTTCAGTCCTGGATCAGATGTATTTCCACTCCTCGCAGATGCTACCTACCGCTATAGGCGGCCGCATTTATGCATAGGAGTGTCTGCACAGAGGTGTCTTGGATGTGCAGGAGGGATCAGGCTTGTGCCTATAATACTCCACGCAGCTCTGTATGCTTTACACTTGTAAGCCACAGGCTGCAGGAGCTCTTGGAGCCAGGAACTGGCTGTTTGTGTGAGGAGTAATGGCTGAGAGAAACTCCACTCTGCGTGTCTTGCACAAGCAAGCAGCAGGCACCTGGAGGTAAGTTTGTGAGCTGACAGGCAAGTGCGTGGTAGAAAGGATAAAAGGCGGCTGCCATGTAGTGTAGTTAAAAGTATTTATTCTAATAAACAGCAACGCGTTTCCGAGAGCTCAACTCTCTTTCATCAGGCTAAAACCAGTGGCACCTGTCACTTTCAAAATGCTTAGCGACAAACTGTCGCCAACAGTCAAAAAAATATTTATTTTCAAATAAGTGGTCACACTTGTGCAATTTTCAGCAAAACCACAAAAATTTAACGGACACTCTGTATAGCCCTGTATCTCTACTTTTCAAAATGGTGGCACTTGTAGTACTTATTTTCTGTTCTGACGCACATAGGACTCTGTGAAGGAAGCGTGACGCTATAAAAAGGAAAGGAAAAAAATGCCCTTCAAAAATCCAAGTACGCAGGCCTACTACGTGGGTATAAAGGCCCACTACGTGGTCAGCTAGTAACAAAATAAGGCCTATGACACATCATTTTAACCAGGAACTGCCAAAGAACATTTTTTGAAGTGTTTTATATCAAAATCACTTGTCATGTGAAAATTAGGCAGGGTGAAAAGTGACAAAAATGTATATTTTCTGCTTTTACATCTGTTTTTCCTTGTCATATGCATATGAAATAAAATAATTGCTGGGAAACAATATTACTGAGAGAAAGCCTAGATTGTCCTGAAAAAAACAACACGTTTCAATTAGATATCATAAGTAATTAAAAAGTTATTACTGTATTAAAAGCAACACAGCTGAGTATCAAAATTGTCAGGAATCTGAAGGGGGTAAAAACCCAGGAATGCTAAGTGGTTAAAGAGGAACTGTAACATCAAACTGTCCCCTGGGGGGTACTCACCTCGGGTGGGGGAAGCCTCAGGATCCTAATGAGGCTTCCCACGCCGTCCTCCGTCCCTCGGGGGTCTCGCCGCAGCCCTCCGTACAGCGGCGACGTAAATATTTACCTTCCCGGCTCCTGCGCAGGCGCTCTGGTGGCTGTCGGCTCCGAAGTAGGCGGAAATACCCGATCGTCGTCGGGTCTGCTCTACTGTGCAGGCGCAAGTCTCCGGCGCCTGCGCAGTAGAGCGGACCCGACGGAGATCGGGTATTTCCGTCTAGTTCCGAGCCGAAAGCAGCCACAGCGCCGCCGCTGGAGCCAGCAAAGGTAAATATTGAAATTACAGTCGGGTCTGTCGCCGGCTGTTCAGAGGGCTGCAGCGAGACCCCGTGGGACAGAGGACGGCGTGGGAAGCCTCATTAGGATCCGGAGGCTTCCCCCACCCGAGGTGAGTACCCCCCAGTGGATCTTTTTGATGTTACAGTCTCTTTAAAGATGAATTTTTAAAAGAGTATTTAAAGAGGATTTTTAAAAACTTTTCTTTTTATCTTTTACCTCTAATAGATCATCAACGGGGTCTGTATGGCTGATATTGTGGTGGTGAAACCTCTCCCACTGGGTAATGTCTTGACATGATCCTGACAGTTTGCGGTCTATAAACCTTGTTGCATTGTGGGAAATAGTTTTCTTGCTCTGAGCACAGAATTCTCAGTAAACAAACATTTGTACAGATCATCTTCCAGTAATAAAGATGTTGCCACCAGTGATACTTTTCAGAATGTGAATCAGGGACAGATTTTACAATGGGCAAACGATGACTAAATAATCTGTACATGAATATTGCAATGGTATTCATTGTTATTTTCTCTACAGTTAACGGGCTACCCTAGACTAGAGGGCTAGTGGAATGAGATATTGGATTTCACCCTGGTCAGTGGTCACAATCAAAGCTGTACAGCATAATGCCTAGTACTCACGAGAATCACTTTTTTGTGTGCTGCACAATTGTGCATAAGCCGTGGTCAAATAAGGACAGCCGCCGCTTAGCTGGGTATAATTCTTCACATATGGGCACGCAGCACGCTTGGCGTAGCATCTCTGGCTCTGCACCGCCACCGTGTGACACGTCACTGACTCGACACTCAGATTCTCAGCTCTTCAAGACGTCAAGCAAAGAAGCCGCCCAACTCCTTCTTGATTGGTTAGTTTTTGTCGGCTTTTGGCGATTTCCACAAGTGACGTCAGCTCGGCAAATCTATCGAGAGCCACTGGGGGATTTGAAAGCAATTATGAGCGATGACGTTATTCTCTATTATGTGCCACCCAGCTGTTCTGTGAGCGCCAAAAGTCAAATCTAGAAGGAGCGGGAAAGAGAAGCGGCGCGCTGTGTGACTACTAGTCCTGCAATCTGCTCTGCAGCCATGGCCACCCCACCAAAGAGGACATGCCCTGACCTGCCTCCTTCCCCCAGCTCTGACACCTCATCGCCCTGCCGCAAGAGCAAGGTCAGGAGGATCTCCATAGAGGGCAACATCGGTAAGAGAACACCTGCCGCCTGCACGGGAGGGAAGAATAGGCAGAAGCCGCTCTGATGGCCGCCGGGGTGACATCCCATATTGTCCCTCTTCTTCAGCACCTAGCTATACGCATAGTCCGCTCCAAACTGCCTGCAATATGTTAGCAATGATGTATCTGGGAGGCTTTCATTGTCTAGAATGTCATTACTCCCGCCGTGTATCGCCTTTCCCGCGGTGAGTGGGTGGCAGGTGGCGACTTTGTCCCCAATGGTAGAACACTGCCTGGCCTTGTGTCACACAGCCACTGTGTACGAGATGATATAGGCAGAATGATTGTTGTGCTGTTGCAGGTTTTGACAAAATAAGTTGTGTATTATTGTTGCAAATACAGTAGAATCTCGTTTTAGTAAACCTCTGGACAGTGGATAGTAAATTCAGGTCCCAGCTAATGCGTCTGTATACAGTATACAATGCATGACCAATTCTGATATAGTAATCTACGTTTCCTGGTCCCTTGGAGTTTTCTGTAAAGGGATTCTACTGTACAGTAAAATCCACTTATACAGGGTGAGTGCGAGTATACAGGCAGAATATGGCCAGACCGCTGTGGTGAAAATTATTGGAACATCATCAGAATTTCCATTTGCTACCTTTCTTCCATCTAAGGGCCCCCTTCCACCATGCATGTTTCGATCCAAAAATCGGATCTTGTCCGTTTTGCCAATCCCAGTGCTGTTTTTCCACTAGTGCGGTTCAATTTTTTTCCACATCACAATTGTCGACCTGTTGCATTTTTTGTGCGTTTGCGCTCCTATTCTTTATATAGTAGCAGAGGAAAATCGCATAGCAATTGTGCCGCTATGTTTTTCCCTTGGGATTCAGCAACTGAAATAATTTTACTTGCAGGTTTTTTTTCCTCCCGACAAAAAACGCACCAGAATTTCACTGTAAACCAGACAAATCGCAGTAGTGGAGACTAGTTTCTTAGTGAAAAAGGGTCCTAACACTAACCCCCTTTCTATTCTACCTTAGGCAGGGTTCGCACATCTTAAAATTCATATGCGTTTTGCAAATGTGCAAAAACACATTCACCGCACATCTAATGAAAGCCAATGGAAAATGCACTTCTGATAACATTTTTGTTTTCTCATGTATTAAAGAATATATGGAACATTTAAAAAATATAAAAAAAATACTTACCTGAGGAGGGGGAAGCCTCTGGATCCTACTGAGGCTTCCACCGTCCACCTTAGCCACCACGATCCAGCAGTGGGGCCCCCGAACATTCTACTACAACAATAATAATCTAGTGACGCGCCTCACACAGGTGCACTGGCGGCTTGCCTGATCCACTGTAGATCAGGCTTGGTTATCCGCCGGAGCCCGAGTGGTAAGTCGCTACTGTGCGGCGCGCCACTGGATTATTATTGTTCTTGAGTATGATTACTACTGCGCCTGCATGAGATACTGACAAGCTCTTGTTGGTAGACTTTTAGGCATCTGGAACAGGGCTGCAGAGTAGGACAAGGGAAGCCTCTTCAGGATACAGGGGCTTCCCCTCCCAAGGTAAGTACCTCCTAGGGGCAACCCCCCCCTTTACACTTCAAAGAAAACTTGTTGCAACAAATATTTGACTGTTGCATGCAAATTCCCCTTGACTTTCATTAGCCGCCCTTAAAATTTCAATGTGAAAAAAACATTCCGTTTTCTGGAATGATAAGTGTGAACCCTCACTAAGGGTTCGTTCACACTGGAGGCGTTTTTTGGAATTTTTAAGTGCAGGCGATTTGTACAAATCACCCCGAGGGCTGGAACCCAATAGAGCGATTTTATGAGCGTTTAGGGAGCGATTCAAACCGCTAGTGATTTTCCTAAACGCTCAGCTAATCTTAATGGATGGGCCAAATTCCACTGGAGCGATTGCGATTACCAAAACGCAGGACATGCAGCATTTTTAGCATAAGCGATTAGCGTTTTTGCAATGTAAAGTATATAAACACTGGGGAAATCACTCATCAAAACCTGCACAGAGCGATTTTGCTAGCATTTTTAAGTTACTGCACACTGTAAAAAAATTAAAATTCATTGAAAGGACCGATCAGAATTAAAATGCTAATCGCTACACAACCGCTGGCAAATTGAATACACTTTTTAGTAGTACTCTTTAGGTAGCACTCTTTCACAGGTCAGTAACCTCACTGACCAAGTATCAAAATAAATTATTAGGGCATATCAACCTGATTAGTAAAGCTTTGATCGCGGGGTCTTGGAAATCCTTGCCACCACCTAGAATGGCCATTATCAACAGGTTGCACATTGTATATATGTACTAGAAGACTCTATCATCCCTAAGGGAGAAACCAGATAATTTCTTAGAAATTTGGGACCCATGGGTTATGTGGTTGGATTCATATCAGGGATAAGTCATACAACAGCCTTAGGTGCACTATTGTTATGACACCTTCGAATTAGGTACTGTGCAGCAGCAGAAATTTTTTTTTTTTTTTGTCTCTCTTTTTTCCTTTTTTTTTTTTTTTTTTTGGGTTAATTATTAATATTTAATAATTTATTATTTATGTAGATTTTCTCTTTTGCAACTGAAACCGATACCTATGGCTCCATGTATACAGCTGAAAACTTTCACAAATAATAAAATAAAATCAATGTTGAAAAAAAAAAAATGAATACACTTTTTAAAAACGCTCATGAAATCGCTTGCAAACCGCTCATACAAAATGCAAGCGATTGCGATAGCGTTTTGTAGTGGGTTCCAGACCTAAAAGAGCTTACACTATGCTTTCCAATGAGATAGTTCTCATTGGTGCTTTCTGTTTGCTTGCCGCTGACAAAAGCGCTACATGAACCATTTTCAGGGCGATTTGCCCTAAATGGAAGGTATAGGGAAATTGCAAAGCGCTTTGTATAGCGATTTCCCTAGCACTTTAATAAATAAATACATAGTATTTATTCATTTCCAGGGTCAAAGTAATCACTTCCTGACTGACGTCAGGAAGTGTTTTAAATAATTGCTCTGCTAAAGTGCTTAAAAAAGCGCTTATAACACACAGAGTGATTAGGGGAAAAAAAAAAAATCGCTCAGCGTGGGCGATAGCTCGATGCAATGTGAACAAGGCCTAAAGGCTCGTTTCCACTAGTGGTAATTCAATGCAGTTCCCTGCATGCAAATTTGAATGGAGTAACGCAACCTATTGAAATCCAATTTGCACTTTGCACGTCTTTAGCAGGTGTGCAGGAAGTACACATGATGCACAAGACAGTACATAACAGAACTTATTTATAATACGCACAAGGAAAGAAATTTCAGTTGCTGTTGAGCGACATAGACTAATAAAGAGCTTCCCTCAGAGACATTGATACATTTAGGCCTGAAATGTTAAATGTTTTGTCTTTGTGTACAGAATTTGTATATCCTTTTCATTTCATTTTTTTTATTGCAAAAGCGGCAGGTAAATCTACTTTTGTCAGCATCCTGCAGAAGTGCAGCGAGGACTGGGAGGTTGTTCCTGAGCCAATAGCAAGATGGTGCAATGTACAGAGCTCTCATGATGAATTTGAGGTATAAAATATACACCTAGTATTCTTATATAATGCTTGTGCGTGTAATCAATAGGGAAGGGGAAAGTTCTGAAAGTATGTACAAAGCAAAAGACTGATGTTCAAATGACATTATTATACAAATCATAGAATACTCAGCTCCTGAGGCCTGTTAGTATGAAAGAATTTCCATATGCATTCCATGTTGTGAAATGTCTCCAAGGCAAAATAGTTCATTACTTGACTCTGATAAATATATGTTACTTTATGCATAATTTGTGTTTATGAGGCTGTATGTACTCTTTCACCATGAAGCATGGAAAGTACGGCACTTACAGGGATTGGTATATGCCAGATAAATATAAAAGAAATAGGTATTGTATCTCATAATCATGCCTGGAGTGGAGATGGACTTTAATTCTGTATCATATTAACCCAAAGGATTGCATTGGTGTTGAAACAGTAACTTTAGGGATCATGAAAGGGATCCAGAACAATCTGTGGTTCTCTTCATGTCAGTGTAACCTCATTTATAAGTGCCTTTTGGCTAAAATAGACTCAAGGCACTGTACACACGCTGGAAAAACCTTGGCTGAGATGATCGAGAATCTGGTATGTGTTGCTGCCCCATGACCTTATCCAGCGATCCACCGTGTTAAATCAATAAACCAAAGCAAGGAAACCTGTGAGGGGAAAATGAAAGCTAGATACTTACCTAAATAGCGGAAAGCTTCAGGATACTCCAGAGGCTTCACAGATCCTCATCGAAGCCGCAACTGCTGACCCAGACCCTCTTCCTCTTTATGGCCCCACTCCCATACGGTCTGTGCATGCCCAGTGGCATGAAACCACCTGTGCATGGAGAAAAAGCAAACTTCCTGGTACTGGGCATGCGCAGACTGTACTCAGGCATGCACAGTTCGGTCACTTGTACATGGCTAAGGGCGCAGCCATGAGAGCATATCAGACAAGCCCTTTTTGGACGTACTTAGAGGAACCTAGTGCTGGATTGGTGGGGGCGAGGAGGATTGGGGAAGCGTCTGTACTATTCAGAGGCTTTCCTCTACTGGGAGAAGTATAACTAACTTTTATTTCAAATGCCACTTCAGGTTCACTGTAAGATGAATTACTGCATTGTCTTCATTGGTCACCCGCTAGCTCATTCCCTTCCAGTTGTGTCTCCTCCCCTCTCCAGGGAAGAGCTCATGCTGCTCACCTATAGTATGTCTGTGTAATGCTTGTTTCTAAAACAAGTACGTATGAAATCGCCACCGGAAGACTTGGGCGCAGGATACAGACGATATATGGCTTACTCTGCTCCTGCACAATTCCTGGCAGCGTTAATTACTATTCCCCTTCCAGGTCCACGTGAATGGTAGGGAATTATGTAATTCGGCTTCCAGCTATTGCTGGCAGCCGAATTACAGTGTTTTAACAGTAACTTTAGCTCCGTCTTCTGACAGCGCCGAAGTTACTCACTGTGTGCCGCTATAGCAGTAATTCCTATTAGTCTATGGTGGCACCCAAATCTCCTGCGCTGGATACAACGTGTTCGCGTAACAACTGATTTATATTGATTAAGGATGACAGAAATTGAGCAAGTACTCTTACAAAACTTTAGTCACATTTTTGCATTATGAAGACTTTTGAAGTCTGGTAATTTAACTGAATGACCAGTAGAGGGCTCTCATGGATAACTTTTTTTTTCTAAATCTTTATAAACAGGAATTAACTACATCTCAGAAAAGTGGAGGAAATCTGCTTCAGATGATGTATGAAAAGCCAGAACGCTGGTCCTTCACCTTCCAGTCCTATGCTTGCCTCAGCCGCATACGCGCTCAACTGAAAGCTTTCAACGGGAAGCTCAGAGAAGCAGAAAACCCTGTGCTGTTCTTTGAGCGTTCCGTCTACAGTGACAGGTAACTACATGGTGTAGCTTGTTGCACCATTAGTAGATGTTTCTGAATAATGCTCATAATGTTTCTGACATTATTGTCAGATCTGACAAGATTAGTTGCATGCTTGTTTCTAGTGTCATTCAGACACTACTGCAGCCAAATAGATCAACAGAGCTGCCAGGCTACTAGTTTTGTTTGAAAGGAAATAAATATGGCAGCCTCCATGTTTTTCTCGCTACAGTTGTCCTTTAAAGGGGACCAGAGATGAACGTTTCACACAAAATAAACATCAGTCAATAGCTTGTAAAGAATAAATGCTCTACCTGATAATTTCGCCGCTCTGGTGTGCCTTTTTTTAGTGTTTTTTATCCATTATTGCTCCAGGAAAAATCAAATATGGCCGCCGGCTCATATTCCTTCTGCTTCCGGGTTATAAGTTGTTCTGGATGTGCTGTCTAGGCTATATGAGACTAGGCTGCTATTTAGGCTATGTGCTTTCATTTTGGTATGATGTGCAGCTGCCTGTAGGAAGTGTCTCTCATAGGAATGAAACTGCAGTCATCATTAGTATCTATGCTGAGAGCACACAGATCATATTGCAGGCTTGCAGCCACACTTGTCTGTTCAGAGCTTCATCACATGTCATGTCATCACAGCTCTCAGTATGCAAAGCAGGAAATTTGAGCCAGGAGGTGGCAGGCTTGGGCTTGAAAAGACTCCATAGAAGAGTGACTCAGCTATAATGATCCCAGGTCAAACCTAGACTTAGCCAGTCTGGGATTCTTATCACAGCTGCTAATAGACTAATTAAGCAGATAAGAATGAAACTAAAAGCAGGGTAGGTGTTTACTGTCATGCTCCCACTGATAAATGTAATAAAATACATGAGGATGCTTCGTCTCTGGTTTTCTTTAAGTTTTCCCTTTTAGTACATAACTTTTTTTTGTATTACAATGTCTACAATCTTATGATCACCGGTTTGAAAATATAAGTGCATTTTGCCACAGTGGTGTTTTCTACCTCGCAGTACCTAGTAGATATTTCAGAAATAATATCTGGTTATTTCTGGTTTCTTTCAGATACATTTTTGCATCCAATTTGTACGAGGCAGAATGCATGAATGAAACTGAGTGGACAGTGTATCAGGACTGGCACGACTGGATGAATTCTCAGTTCTGTGCTGATCTAGAACTAGATGGCATTGTTTACCTTCGAGCTACTCCTGAGGTAAGGATATCAGCTTTAAGTGCAACTAAGTTATTCCAAATGTAAATGGTTAATTGGAGCAGACTAATAATAATAAAAAAAAATGTTCTCCAGTTAATGCACAACTGAATGCTCTAGGCCAGCAAACTGCAAAAATGTCTGCTTTTAGGCTTCTTACACATAGGGACGTTACAGGCGCAGGTTAGTGCAGCCTGTAACGCTCCCCCAATGCACAGCAATGTAACACAAGTGGGCTGTTCACACTGTCCACGTTGCGTTACATTGTAACGCAGCAAAGTGCTGCATGCCGTGCGTTCTACGCGGCTAAGCCGCGTTAAACTGTTTGCACATGCTCAGTCATGTTGAGGAGGAGGGGAGAGCGGCCAGGCACATGGCTAATTAATATTCAGTGCACTTAGTGATGTGCAGTGTTTACTTCCTGGAGCGGACGCTCTGTGCACCGATTGGCCGGGCGGGACCACGTGATGCCGCATGCGTCCAAGAGTACGCATCACGGACGCCAGAGTGAGCTGCACAACGCGGCTCACTCCGATGTCCACACCAGAGAGCACCAGGCGTTGCCTTAGGGGCACGTTATGTGCCCTATAACGTCCCCTAAACGCAACGTCCTGGTGTGTTACTAGCCTTAGAGGTGGTCATGCTTGCTTAATGAAGCACTGTATTGACACAGAACTGAAATTATTCAGGATATCCACTTTTACAGTATTTTTCCTTGTTTCAGCATCAGAAATACTTCCTATATCCATGTATAGCTGTATATTTGTCTGTAACGTCACCCTCCCAATGATGCTTAGCCTAGGCTGTTAGGAAATTCTCCCAGAGCATTCTGAGAGATCAGGTATATTTTCTACTGGCTTTAGAACTATCAGTAAATGAACATTCTGCAGAGATCACCTGCCACGAATAAAGCTGCCACCACCTGGGATAGATTTAAAAATGTAAATGAGAGTGAGGAAAGATTTTACAATGGGCAAACACTGACTAAATCATTTACAAATAAATATTATAAAGAAATAAGCAATATTATTAATTATATTTTCAATACAGGTTCTCTTTAAAATCAATTAACCACTTCAGGACCACAGTGCTAAACCCCCCTAAAGACCAAGCTATTTCTTACAAAATAGGCCACTGCAGCTTTAAGGCCAAGCTGCAGGGCTGCACAACACAGCTATTTTATTGTTTTCTCAATATTTATCTTATTTATTTCTTAATAAATATAACTATTTCTGTATTATTATTTTTTTCCCTCCCTCCCCGCAGTCAGCCAATCATGGTGATCGGCTGTCATAGGCTTCAGCTTATGAGAGCGGATCGCTGTCTTGTGCCCCAGGAGTACAGCGCTGCTGCAGATCGCAGCGATGTACTTAGTAAAAAGACGGTGGTTTCACCATCTAACAGTCTCCGAGCGGCAATCGCCGCTGAGAGTCTGAAGGCGGAGCTCCGCCTCCCAAGCAGGAGATTTGCAGCCTGCGCGATCTCCTGCAGTAGCCGGCCCCAGGACTTGACACCAATTGGCGTTAGGCGGGCTGCTGTCGCGATCACGCCCATTGGCGTGACGCGGTCTTGAGGTAGTTAAAGAAATGCATTTGATTAGCATGGCCTGACAGCTACTTACCATCTCAATTCCTATGGAATTGGTAAGGGAATATTTATTTTTTCTTAAACTGCTGCTGCATGTTCTTGAAAAACAAAGCATATCGAGAGCCCCAATAGTGCAGTATGTCAAACCAATTGGTCATAAGAGTAAATATATGGGAATATACTCACAAAGGTGGGTTACCTCTGGTAACCACTCAGTAGGCCAGTGGGGAGATTAAACTCGACCCCGCTCTGGTTAAAAATGTCGCTCTCTGTAGAAGAAAGGGGGTAACACCCCTCCACTAAGGGTGGACACTCAGATTAAACAATTGTTCAAAACGGAGGAGCCAGATAAGGATAAAATAGTTAAAAACCGTTTAAAAAGGGAGAGGAAGTGGTTGACTTAGCTCCCACAAGTAGACACACAATAAGTTATTCACTGAAAAATATCTTTATTAAAGTAGACTGCAGAATGATAGCAACGCGTTTCACGGGTTACATCCCGCTTCATCAGGCAATATGTGGAGCTTGTAAAGATCCAGACCAGGTATGAGCACCTCCGATCCTGCATGTTGTCTTTACATGCATTTTGTATTGGAAGGGAAATAGGGGACTATGACATTACTCACACAATATTTAGCAGTTACAAATAAATTCCTGTTGGAAAAGTCTGGTATATGACTCAATGTTCCGAGGAAGGGTCTGCACTCAGACAGTTTGCAGGAACTAAGAATTTATTCTATTACACATACAACATGCTATCTGACCATACTAACTTACAATGGTTTCAGGGCCCCATGGGTCCCCTTTTTCAAGGCACAGGACAGACTCTATACCTATAATATAATAAACAAATTGTCTGAGTGTGAACCCTTCCTTGGAACATTGTACTTGGTTGCTACTGGGTCCAGCACCAATTATATCCCTGTTTTAAGGTGTAAGATTCTCTTGAACTGGCATATGACTCTGTATACAAAGTATGGAGCTACCAAAAGAGTTGGAGTAGCTTCCTCAGTGCAGAGACATCACCATCTTCCTCTGCTGGAAGCCCCCTCCCAGCGCATACGAGAGAAATCGCTGCCGGGAGACTTGGGCGCGGGATACAGCCGGTATATGGCTTATCAGGCTTCTGCACAAGTTCCCGGGGACATTAAATACTATTCCCCTTCCAGGTCCACGTGGATAGTGGGGCATTAAATAATTTGGGTTCCAGCAATTGCTGGAGGCTGAATTACAGTGTTTAAAAAGTAACTTCAGCTCTGTCTTCTGGCGGCGCCGAAGATACTTACTGTGCTTTGCTGTAGCTGTAATTCCTATTACGGTCTATGGTGGCGCCACCTGCGCCCAAGTCTCCTGCACTGGAATAACAGTGTTTGCTCCCAGCTCCACCTCAACTAACTTTTTATGTGGGTAATGAGTGGATAGGAAAGAAGTTTGGAGGCCTTATTTATATACTGTTTTTTTTTCAGACAAGCAGCATCTCACGTTGGCACAGGTACACAGCAATACCCAGCCAGTCAGCTTACAACACAAATGTTATGTGCATTGCAGATTTTGATATAGTTCCCACAATATGCATTACAAACATGATTAAAAAAAAAAAAAAAGAATAAAGCCACTCAACAGAATGGCTTCCACTGGAGTTCATACTATTCCTGCTTGGAGAGCGTGAAATACAGCAAGGAGTTCCCCTAAACATTCATAGTTGGAGGTAGCCAAAATCCTTTTCCATTTGAAAGATTACATGTAGTCAGTGAAGCTCAGATATCAGTGATTATACATAAGCAGTTGCTCACGGCACTAAGGTTGTGGTGGGGTGTTTGTTTGTTTTTTAATCTTGCTTCTTAAAGAGAACCCCAGGCTTAGGAATAAATAAAAAAAATAGATGACGGGAAGCCTCGGTCCTCCAAAGGATTCCAAAGTCCTCCAGACCACCGGCGCTACCAGGGACCTTTTAGAAGTACGGCCTTACTGCCGCTGTGCAAGTGCAGCTGTGAAGTAGCATGGAGCTGCTTGTGGGTGTGCAGCTTCGACTTGCTGCGCAGGCGCGGCCGTACTCGCCCAGTATGGCCATGCTAGTGCATGAAGAGGGGCGCAAGCACGATAACATTTCTGGCAAGCTCTTGTCGGATAAGTTCCAAATGTTCATGTGTGGCAATGGTGGGGGTGAGAAGGACATGGGAAGCCTCTGGACTATCCTAGGTAATGTATGTAACTTTTTCTTTATTCAGGCCACTTTGGGTTCACTTGCCAACTTAAATCTGTGCATTTACTATGAAGAGCTGCACAATGTCAAGTAAATCAAACTGATTTGTTGCCTATGTTTTTCAGAAATGTTTGAGCAGGATTCATACCCGTGGAAGGGATGAAGAACAAGGAATTCCTATGGAATACCTGGAGAAGCTCCATCACAAGCACGAGAGCTGGCTTCATCATAAGACCATGAAGTTAGTCCCTTATACTATCCAAGACTCTGATTCTAGCGCATTGTACTAAATACAAATGTAATGTTTCTGCTCATGAATAAGTAAATTGCGTGTAAAAAAAAAAACACACACACACACTTGTTAAAAACACAGGAAATGGAAACCTAACTGTCCATAATCTGTGATGGAGCCTTTAAACACTAAAATATGCAATTTATGTAGTACAGTATAGTCTCATTATAGTAAACTCTGATATAGTAAGCCTTTGGATATAGTAAACTCAGTCCTCAGGTACCAGCAAATGCGTCTGTATAAATACACATGTATGACCAAATCTGATATGGTAAACTACTTTTCCTGGTTCCTTGGAGTTTATTATGAAGGGATTCTACTGTATTAATAGGGGTTTGTTTGTCTTTGTTGTTACTTCCAAGATGGGAGCCATATTGTTTTTATAGTGAGACCTCAACCACTACCAGCAGTCTCTGCCCCCTTAAAGCGGATCCGAGATGAAAAACTAACTATAGAAAGTAACTTGTCTATATATCTTATCTTAAGTTCAGATAGTTAGTTTACACAGCAAATCTAGCAGCAAACAGCTTTAAAAGTACATTATAATTCCATCCTGTGATACAATGAGAGCGGCCATGTTCACATTACACACAAGCAAATCTGCTTTGCATCTCCAGCCCTCAGCCTGTCCCATCTCCTCCACCCCTCTCCGCCCCCTTGCCCATGAAATCTCGTGCATGCTCAGTGTGCTGGGGTGTAATTTGAGTGAATGCTGAACTGTAATTCAGGGAATGCTGAACTGAGCTGTGGAAACCAGACATTACTAAGCCTTTGTTGCTATTAATTACTGATGGGGCATGCTGTCATTTGTAGTGCCACAGGAGTTTTATAGCCAGCTACAGCCATCTCCACTGCAGTCAGCTGACAAATCCTCATTCATCATATATAAGGAAGATTACACAACAGGAGTACATCTTGTGCTCAGTTACACATCGTAACTTACAGTGTTGCACTGCGTGTAGACATAAGCTGGTCTGATGGAATGCAGGCACAGATAAACAAAACTTAAATCATTGTGCAGAGAGAAAGCGACCACAAGAAAGTGAAACTGCACATCACGTTCCAGCTCATTACTCGCTGTTTTGTTTCTGGGGCCCAGCAGGTGAAGAGATGTAATAAGGGACGTAATGCAGAGGAAGTGTGGATGTGAGTGCAGGGGGGAGGTATCCAGTTACTTAAGACAGTGCTGACTGTCAGTGGAGTTTAGGGAAGGAGGGGATCTTGTATTGAGCTGTTACACACGGCTCACAGACTTGAATTAAACATATAAATAAACAACAAACCAGGCTGACTCGCTGACAAGTGCTGAACTCACACAAGCATCGCGTGAGTTCAGCTGCTCCTGGCTAGGAATGTCCCCTTCTCCTGCTTCAGCGAAAACCTCCTCCTGCCGAGACTGAGCTCCCATAAGCATGTGGGTCATGGGACTGAACGCCGAGGCGTTGGAAGGGCTGGGGGAGTGGCATTATTAATTTATGAGGAAATAAAGTAAGAAAACAAAAAATAAAACTTTTTGAGGAGAAGATTGCCCTAAAAAGTATCTATAAGATAATCTTCACCTCAGATCCACTTTAAGGACCAGAGACTGCTGGTACTGTACAACGGCGCTCACCGACGAATCGCCGAAATAATCAGTCAGTCACGCCGTCCTGTCCCCGCCGCAGGCCCCTATGACGGCAGAGCGCTGTGCACCAGTCAGGAGCCAATTTCATTGGCTCCTGACCCTGTCAATCAATGTAAGCCAATGGGATTGGTTTACAGTGATGGCAGGGCCAGAAGCCAGAAGCTCACAGAGCTAGAGGGCAGAGCAAGCGAATTGTGGCAGGTGCAGATCAGCGGAGCCGAGCGATTAACTGTGATATAGAGTCTACGTCCAGTCAGGGCCGCAGCACCACCTGCATTTTTTTGCCTGGGGATATCTATGTGCACCCTTTTTCTTGATGAAAATCTCATGGTCTGGCTCATAAGAGCACAGTGGAAGTGTGATGTCATCACTTACATGCAAAGTACCCTGACTGAAGGCCTAAGAACGTTTGTACTAATCGTGTAAATAATATGTGGGTGTATGCAAATTATGTATACCTGTTATCTTTGTGACTTTAACCACTTCTGTACCAGGGGGGGGGGGGGTTGCCTCATCGGTTCTGCGTGGGCTCTCCAGCGGCCGTTTCCATGGAATCCACTTCAGGATTCAGGGGCGTAGTTAAGCGTACGCCGAATCCTGAAGTGGTTAAACTTTATACAAACATTTCAGCTGTTAGTCAGTACTTTACACCTTACGGTTATCAATGGACAGCCTTAAAGATGAACTGCAGTGAAAATAATGTAAAGAAAAAATTGCTTCATTTTTACAATAATTATTTATAAATTATCTAATCAGTGTTCGCCCATTGTAAAGTATTTCCTGATTTACATTCTGAAATGTATCACATGGTGACATATTTACTGCTGGCAGGTGATGTCTGTGGAAGGGGATGCTGCTCTTTTGGCAGTTGGAAACAGCTGTTATTTCCCCACAATGAAACAAGGCTCCCACAGTGTGATGTCATTACCTAAGTGCTGACACACTGTGGGAGGGGTCTCACCACAATATTAGCCGTACTGAGCCCCTTAATGATCCATTTAATAATAGGTAAAGATTTATTGTGGGGAAGGCGATATCAACAGTGTTCTCCCCAGAATTTTTTTTCCAGCCGGGTGGCATGAAATAGTAGCCGGGTGGCATGAAAAAGTAGCCGGGTGGGTTGAGATGAAAATGCAGGGCAACTCTGCTTACAGCATAGGAGAAGGTGAGGAGGTGAGCCGATGACAGCCGGGTGGTCACCAAATGTAGCCGGGTGGAGCACCCGGCTAAAAGAGCCTGGGGAGAACACTGAGCTACTTATTGGGATGAAATTCAATCCTTGGGTACAGTTCCTTTTTAAGCCATGTCGCACACTATTTGTTCCCTTCCTCTTGTTTTATTGGTGGCTTCGTAAACTATTATAGTGGTCATCACACCAAAAAGTTGTTGTATGTGACACTGCAGACTTGCATGTAAGCCCCACCCCAAATACAATGTGGCTTCTATGAGTCAAGTTGTGTCTCTCAAGATCAATATTACTTTGTATGGAAAGTCATGTGGCCACATCCGTGTCATGTAGAGACCAGATCACAGTTGTCTGATTGTAAAAATCGTCTGGGACCTGTCCCTTCAATCAAAAGGGATCATCGGCTTGGACGATTAGATGTCGTGTATGTGTGCATTGGGACAATAAAAGTCACGTTGTTCCTGAAAAGGCTGTATGCGGACCCCTCTTTCGATTTGTGGGAACTGTCCCTTTCCCAGGAGCCCTGAGGAAAAAGTTTATTGCATGATCGTGTATATGAAATTGAACTTCTGGTTCTATTTTAATTTTGTTTTAAAGGGAGACATGAAAGGACACCTGAACTAAGAGAGATATAGCGGCTGACATATTTATTTCCTTTTATGCAGGTTGTGTGGCTGTCCTGCTGATCCGCTGTCTCTAATACTTCTAGCCATAGACACTGAACAAGCATGCAGACCAGATGTTTCTGGCTGAAGTCTGACTGGATTCAGTCACTACTGCAGCCAAAGAGATCAGCAGGACTGTCAGACAACTGGTTTTAAATGAAATAAATATGCCAGCCACCTTATCCCTCTCGGTTCAGGTGCCCTTTAATGAAAAGGAATATAGAAAGTGTAATTGTTTATTTCCTTTAAACAGGTCCCCTTTTCCCCCCTCATCTTGTACAGTTTTATAAGTCCCTGCCATACCATATTTACTACTTTTAACAGTGAAGCTGATGTTGTTTCAGATATTAGTTGGTTGTTTTATCAATCTGCATCTTTTTCTTTCAGGATGGATTTTGCATACCTGCAAGATGTACCCATCTTGACCTTAGATGTGGATGATGATTTCAAGCATGACAAACAGAAACAAGACTGTTTGATAGAAAAGGTGTGGTGCAACATTACAGTTCATTTTGCCATCATTGCAATGTTTCATGTATCTTTTTTTGTTCCCACCACTAACAGGTGCTGTGTCAGATTTAAAATCCATGGAATTTACTGGTGTTATATTCTGTAGTGGAGATGGTCAATGATGGGCTAATAATTCTGGCTTGAATGCAAATTGAATGAAAACATGTATACAGCTCGTCATTGGGCCAATGAATGCACTTCCTGGTGAATTTAACCAAGCATCTCATTGACCTTCTCTAGTGTACACTAATGTTCCTTCTCAAATCTGCAACTCTAGTTTATCGGAGAGCCTCCCGTGTTATTTTTACACGTCCCTGCTAGTATTTACCGATGTGGCAAAGTTAGAAAAATACTGTTGCATATATACAGTATGTCTCTATTCAGTCCTTCATTTTTAAAGTACATTAACTGCATTTTATCATTTGTAGTCTTTCCACTCTTTTGAGAACTCCTTTCATAGTACTTTATGGTAAAACTGTGGCTTAAACATGGGGAACCACTTTACACTGCAATAGTCTTGGGTGACATTTACAATGACCTTACTTAAAGTGTACCCAAGGCAGAATAAAGTGTACAAACAGAACACAGAGGCATGTACCCATAATATTCCCTTACCTCTGTGTTCCCTGGGCGCTGCTCTCTGTCTCCCTGGTTGGCTGCAATGTTCCCCCAATAATGTCTGACAAGTAGCTTGTCAGATAAATTAATCAGGGAGGGGCATCCTTTGCTGGGATGCCCATTCCAGCATCTGAGATGCTTCTTCCCCGCCTGCTGCAAGCACCCTCCCCAAAAGAAAAAGTGCAGGATAGGACCAACTGAGCATGCCCGGAGCTCAGGTCCTCTCGTGCGCGGCGCTCATGAACTATACTTTAGATCAGTGTTTCTCATCATTATTACAGCATGTACTCCTTTATGTAAGATGGTGTTGTCTGTCTGAGTAGCCATGTTGTGAATCACATCTTCTCCAGTACCCCTTAACACATTTGTTAGAATTCAATATTTGTGTATAAATGATTTTCAAACAATTTGGGGAAAGTATGATAGAGCACATTAAATAGAAGATACTGTAAAGAAAAAGCACTAGATTGGGGGTCAAAATAATAATGAGCACATCAATAAAAAGCACCAAAATAAGGAGACAGCATAATGAGGGACACTGTAATAAGTGGTAGTGAAATAGCCACACCAATAAAGTCCATGCCTCCTGCAAAATAAATGCAGGGGTTCCTTGAGATCCAAAAAATATTCGCAGGGGTTCCTTGAAATCCAAAAGTTATTATTTGCAGGGTCCCTCCAGGTTAAAAAGGTTGAGAAAGGCCTGGAACCCACTAGAGCGTTTTTGTAAACGATTCAAACCGCTAGCGATTTCCCTAAACGCTCAGCTAATGTTAATGGATGGGCCAAATTCCACTGGAGCGATTGCGATTACCAAAACGCAGGACATGCAGCATTTTTAACGTTAGCATTTCTGCAATGTAAAGTATATAAACGCTGGCGAAATCACTCATCAAAACCTACACAGAGCGATTTTGCTAGCGTTTTGAAGTTACTGCACACTGTAAAAAAGTTAATTGAAAGGACCAATCAGAATTAAAATCGCTACACAATCGCTGGCAAAAACCTTGCACTTTTTAAAATTGCTGCCAAAAACGCTCATGAAATCGCTTACAAAACGCTAGCGATTAGCGATAGCGTTTTGTAGTGGGTTCCAGGCCAAAGGCTGTTTTTGTCTATTTTGAATTCATTTCTGTAGTCACTTATTCAGACTTTGTTGAACTTAGTCTTAGGGCTGGTTCACATGTACGATTGCGGGTCGTTTCCCTCTGTAAATGGGCAGGTTGGTACCATAGTTTACCATCATTTGCGCGAATTCCGCATTCCAATCCCGAATTTCCACGTCATTTGAGCCGATCCTGGAAGCAATATGCTACTTCCATAGTTGTTTACCGCTACGTCTCCATGTCCTCTTGCGTGGGTAAAGGCTGCCGAAAGATGCCAAATGCTTATCTTCATGCTTCATGCAAAAGTAAAGCATTTGGAACACCTGTAGACTGCCCGTATAAACCAATCCTAAGTGTGTTTGGCTCGCTGTTTATAAATGATTGGTTTGAATATATATGCATATGTATATTGGCATGTGGATAATTTTGCTTTCATCCACATCAAAGCTAGCACTTTCCTGCTTCATAAAAGAAAGTTCTAACATGCTGAGACTAATATGCCTGGAAGTTGGGATGGTCAATGAAATGCAAATAATTTCAAGTTGATGTAGGATTATGCAAATTTTGTATGCAAATCTGCCTATTTTCAAGCTGCATAAATCACATTTTGCCTCTGCAGGATTTGATTGGTTCATGTTTAAGCTGCATATATTTGCATACAAAATGTGCATAATTATACATAAATTCAAAATTATTTGCATCTCAATGACCATCTCTACCTGAGAGCTCAGTATTCTAAAAGGGTCATTGCAAAGGAGTTAACCCCTCCCTGACCGCCTGACGCCGATGGGCGGTGGGAAGGTGGCGCCTCCAGGACCGCCTAACGCTGATTGGCGTCAAGTCCTGGAGGCATGGATTAGCAGAAATGCGTGCGTAGGCGTTCCCTGCTATTACGCAGAGCGGGGATCGGTAAACAGCCATCTGGCTGATCGCGGCTGGCAGGCTAAACAAAAGAAAGCTATTTAAATGTGTACAGCGCTGCGGTCTAGCGCATCCGCTGTACAGAGAAAAGTTCTGGCACTTAGCTGTCCCCTGGAGTGGCTGACGATGGCTGCCAATACATAGGCTGATGCCTCTATATGCAGCATGTAGTATACGGATCACAGTCAGGGACAATTTAGGGGAATGGGAGGGAGTTAAAGAAAACCTTTTTTTCTTCTAAAAAACAAACAAACGTTGCTGCAGCAATCAGATCCCACCATCAACAGAAAGCTCTGTTGGTGGGAAGAAAAGAAAGTAAGATTAATTTGGCTGACCGAGCAATTAACTGTTAAAGCTGCAGAGTGCTGAATTGTGAAAAATGGCCTGGTCACTGGGGGGTGCCTGTGGTCCTCGAGAGGTTAATGTACAATATGTAACCTTTTAGCTGGTGTATAAATATCATAAGGCTTGATGGTAATGGCAAAAATTGCTAAAGTAAAAGTAATTCTACTTCTCAAATAACAAAATGTCCCATTTATTGACAGGTTAAAGAATTTTTAAGCACTTTATAACATTTTGAAGATCCTCTCTGAACTTGAAGAAGCTGTTACCCTCTGTACAAGACTGAAGTGTTCCACTGCGTTTTTATACCTTGCTTTAGGAAAATGTCTTGTTGTGCCTCATCCCTTTATTAGTTTTTTGTAAGGGCCTAAAGTTCAGTATATGTTGGTAAATGAACAAGGATTATGCACTTATTTTAATTTAAAACATGCTTAACAAGTTTTTTCTAATTTTAATTTAAGCCAATGTACGTGCATGTTTGCTAGTTATTGTTTGTATATAGGCCAAGTTCACACTTTAGAAGTCGCGGAATACACATTATAATGTGTGCACAACACAGTGCAAACTGTGCATGTTAAAAAGCACACGTTACTTTAATAGCATGGATGCTATGTAACGTGCATGCCTTCATATACATTATCCTGACACCAACTGTAGGAAGTTTGTTAGAATAATGTTATCTGTGGCAAAGAAGTTGTGAACATGCCCATAATACGCCTATACAGCTGTATGGGTCATATGCAGTAATGGGCTGTGTTATAACATGCATAGCCTGAACACACCCTTAGGGACATTTTCTTTTGGTACAAAAATCAGATCTCACAAAAATGTGCCTGTGCTTTGCAAGTCGCAAGGACACAGTGATTATCAGTGTTTCCACTGATGCAATTTGATTTTTACATAAACTTAGTGCATGTAACATTTTTCCTGTGTTTGGGATAAAGTAAACCTGAAGTGAAGGAAACTTACTTTGCTACTTATCTAAGTAGAGGGAAGTCTGGCCTGTCATTCCAGCGCTGGGCCCAGGTGTAGCTATTCCACCAAACAGCTCTTCATAAGTACTCAGGTCATCTTAGGAAATACTTGCATCCCTGAGTAGTTCCAAGTACGAGTGCATCTGTACTGCACATGCGCAGGTTCCGAGAGTAAGGCCACATACACACATCAGACCATAGTATTTTGACCAATTTTACCCCCTTCCATGTAGTATGAGAGCCATACCTACACAGTCTTTTCTATGGAGCTGAACTCCCCATCAGAAAAAAATCTTTGCAAGATGCTGCACACACAGATGCTGTACAGACACAAAAGATCAGTATCTGCAAAAGATCTGTTCCTGCCAAAGATCCGTTCCTGCAAATTGCATTCATAGTCTATGAGATCTGCAGATCATCATACACACCTTGTTTAACTGACATTCATCTGCAGATCTGAAAATCCATCCTGGTGGATCTGATCTGCAGATGAATGTCTGTTAAAGAAGGTGTGTATGATGATCTGCAGATCTCATAGACTATGAATGCATTTTGCAGGAACGGATCTTTTGCAGATACTGATCTTTTGAATGTCTACAGCATCTTTGTGTGCAGCATCTTGCAAAGATTTCTGTCTGATGGGGAGTTCAGCTCCATAGAATAGACTGTGTAGGTATGGCTCTCATACTACATGGAAGGGGGTAAACTTGGTCTGTGATCTTTCATTTTCAAAAGACTATGGTTTGATGTGTGTATGAGCCTTTATGCTAGAGGTTACCCAAGAACGGGTCAAATAGCCACACTGGGGAAATGGTATTGGAACAGCAGGCTAAACGGAGGACCGAGAAGGCTCTATGCTATCCAGAGTGCTTCCTTTAGTGTCCATCCACAATGCAATCTTGAGAAAGCGATGTGGATATTTGATCAGAACAATTAAAACTTATTTGTGCCCTTAACCTACAAATGTATTATAATTTCTGTCAAACCATCATGATTTTATGAAAAGTATGTGACTAAAATGTCATCAAACTGACTCATTTTTGTTTTATGTTCATTGCTTTTGTTTTCTGTATTTCATGTCTCTGTAACAATAATATAATGAGCTCTCCCTCATATTATTATCTGTCATACATAGGATGCAAGACAGGCAAAATATGTTTTTAATTCATCTTTATTAATTGTCATGTAGGGGAAAAAAGCCTGGAGTATAAAATGTTTTTTTTATCTTTTTTTCATTTGGGGCACATTCACAGGCATGGCTGTGTATTATACTGCCGCACAGCTCCAGTTTACACTATACCCAGTACTCTGCATTCTCTGGGATCCCATACACTGTATGGGAAGCATAAACAAAACACAAATGCAGCATAGTACCTTCGTATTTGCACCATGGAAATAGTAACATGGACTGTCTATGAGGAAGCTGATGTCACTGCATTGCAAAATGTAATAACTTTTAAGTCACCCAAATACTCTGAATAATGTGGACAGTACTTTTTGGTGCTTTTTCAATTGTAGAGTGCTGAAAAGTTGTTTTAAACAGAAGATGAAAAATATCACCTAGCAGAAAACTTTAATTGGATCGGGGCCCATAGTGTGAAATGTTGTAAATTGCAGCCGCAAGGTGTCCAGCAATGCTTTTGAAAAACATGGAACACAGTGCATGGAAACACTAGACTATGTTCTGTGTGTGGAACTTCATACGTTTGCCACCCAAAAAGTCCATGTAAAGGCCCTTTTCCACTAACAATCGCTAGCGTTTGCGCTAAAAGCTAGCGATTGTGATTCAGCAAAGTCCTTTTTTTCCCCCGGAGATTGCGATTTTGCTATGCACTGCATGGCATAGCAAAATCGCGGCAATAATCGCTCTGTGGCGCGATCACGCATTTTTAAAAATCAAATTGCGGTAGTGGAAATTACCTACCGCGATTCCTATGTTATTTAGCAAACCTTAGCGATTTGCGATTCAGCAATCGCCTCTAGTGGAAAAGGGCCCTTTTCCACTAGAGGCGATTGCTGAATCGCAAATCGCTAGTGATTTTAAAATCGCTAAGGTTTGCTAAATAACATAGGCATCGCAGTAGGTAATTTCCACTACTGCGATTCGATTTTTACAAAAGCGCGATCGCGCCACGGAGCAGTGCATACCAAAATCCCAATCGCTGGGGAAAAAATACTAATCTCAATCGCTAGCGTTTAGCACAAACGCTAACGATTGCTAGTGGAAAAGGGCCCAGGTGTCCAGTATTAACAAGCTCAGTGGTGATGCTCCAAATTGTAACTATTTCAGACTTTGCAACATATAATCTATACCATAGTGCAACCAAATTATCTGGCTCTGAATGTTTTTACTTCCTGATTAAAAGCAGTTGGGCACCCAAAGGTTTGTGAAGGGTTTGGTTAAAAAAAGCCTTATGTTTGTCATACAATGTATGCAGGTTGTATGCATGTAGTTCGTTTGTAAGCAGGGTGCATTGCAAGATATACTAACTGTATTTTTTTTTTCATTGTTGAGTTTAGATCTTCATCAGTAAGTCAGAGTGCAGTAGTCCATAGCAACTAGTAGTCTGGGCAAAGAAAACCAAACTTAACTTCATATAACTATTTTTACTGTGAAATGTCAGATATATCAGTTACAGAAAAACAAGAAGCATAGAGAAAGCCAGTGCAATGGTTGCCATTTCTTGTTCTGTGAACCTGATTAGTCTTTTTCCTGCTGCTGCATTCAGGCCATTAGCAAATATAAATTGAAGTCAAATGCATTCCTAGGGCAGCTACTTATTAAAACATTCATATTGATGTTTTACCCTGCACAGAAATATGTAAATGGTTTTAAAATATATGTTTCAGTATCAAAAGGGACTGGGGTACTGTATGTGATGCCCTTTATTTGCGCTAGAAATTACTGTCATTGGGTTAGTATTTGAGAGTCACACCTTTCGGTGATCTGTTCCTGTGTCATTCTCCATTGCTAATTCTGATGATCTTGGTGACTCAGAAGTTAATGCCAAAACAATTGGTTAGTCTGTAAAAAAAATATCACATACAGTACCTTTTTTCAATAAAAATCAGTGGAACCTAGCTCTGTGAATCAGAAGACTTGGAGCCAAATCATCTTAAAGACTTGAAACTGTTTCTGTATGTGGGGTTTTTTTTGTGCTGTGGAAATAAAATTTTGTAATAAAAATATTCTCCTTTGTGAATTTGTCTTAAGTGGATCCGAGATAAACTTTTACTCATTGCATAATTGTGTTCCTTTCATACAGTTGATAGGGCATTCCTCAAGCCAAATATTTTTTTTGTTTTAATACTCTAATTCGCTATAAACTAAACAAGCCGCACCCACAGCTTCTCAAGAGTGCCTTGGCACTTTAACAAGGGCTTATGGGAGCTCAGTCTGGGCAGGAGAAGGAGGAGGTTGCTAGCCAGAGATTTCAGAGGCAGAGGGGTGTGAATTTGTCACAGGCTAAAAGCTGGAGATGCTATCAGCTTGCCTGTGTGTAATGTGACAAACAGTACATGGCTGCCCTCATTGTATCACAGGAATAAATAATCATAAACCATTGAAGCTGTTTGCAGCTAGATTTGCTGTGTGAACACTACGTGGAAGCATTCAGACCTTAGTCAGATCCAACAGTGTGTTTGAACCAGGTGGACCTGGGAATTCACACTGAGCCAGATTACTTATTCTGTTTATGCTTAGGCTAGTTCCAGAGTGTAGAGACCACGGACCTCACACCCAGACTAGGGAACTGTATTATCTTCTGTGTTATACTCCAGACTAGTTCCAGGGTGCTGAGACCACGGACCTCACACCCAGACTAGGCATTGTTTGATATCTGTTATGACTTATTGCTTTCCTGACTACTCCTCTGTCCTCTGATTCGGTACCTCGCATTTCTGATTCTCCGTTGCCAAACCCTGCTTGTCCTGGATACCGAATCAGTCTTCTGTCTTTGTACTTTATCTGTCCGTGTGTTACCGACCAGGCGTGCCCGACCTCGAGAGCTATCTCTCCTCTTAAGAGATAGTCTCCAGATCAGATAGTGACATCCACCTTCAGGTGTCACTCACTCTCTGGTCCTTCCTCTCTCCAGCCTGACTCCACCCCTTGGAGAGTCTCAGGCTGCTGGAAGGTTCCTGTGCTCTCAGAGCAGAATTCCTTTACTGCCTATGATCATCTGCTCAGCAGGTGCATTACTCAAAGTACTACTGTTACACAAAACACTCACATACCTATAGGTGTCCAGAGGTTAGCAATATATCTGTATTATCGGTGATTCTGCAGATCATCAATAATCAGGTATATATGCATTCTTGGTGATACTGCAGATCACCAATAATCAGATTCTCTCTGCGTGCTGACACCAATCTTTACATCTAAACTTTAGATAAGATATATAGACAAGTTACTTGTTATAGTTAGTTTTTCATCTTGGATCCGCTTTAATTTTGTATGGTGGAGACATTGCAGGAAAGATGAATTTTGTTAGGTGGTAATTGTTGACAGTTGCCTGTTTTCTGACTAGTTTTGACAGGAATTGATTCTTTCCAATAGGAACAGAACATTTATTTTCAGTGATACGTGGAGACATTATAGTCATACTATTCTACCTAAGACCATTTAAAAACAGGCTCTAGGTAGTGATATTAACGCACCGCCGCCAGTCAGTGCACGCGCGCTTTCCCGCCACTGCAACATTTCACTTTCCCCTCTCAACACGAAGAGTCCACAGCACCACGTCAGTAATATATAGCTCTTTTATTATTTAAAAAGACAAAGAGATAGCCATAACAGCTATCAGGGAGTCCCTGATGAGTCACATGGTGACGAAACATGTCGGGCGGAGCCTAACCACGCGAAGGGACTACAGAAACAAGCCTGCCTGCGGCCAACATTGCAGGGGAGAGCCCGTTGCTGTTTTTATATAATTGGAAAACGTGAGTGCAATAGGATTTTATATTGAATACATGTTATACAGTTTTACACTATGAGAGGCCTGTTTTATTGAGGTTATTGAAGAACAGTGCAATATATAAAGAAGATAGTCTATTGGACAGTGAAACAGGTGCTGCCCAAGAGTTGCCAGAGAGGTGGGGGGACGACCAGTTAACGGTCCCAAGGCTGCATCTGACCCACCAGAGTGTCTAAGCAGATGGTGAGTCTGGCACAAAGGGTGAGGTGGCGGTGTCTCTCTGTATTGTGAAGATCAGTCTATGAAGTGTTGATGAAGATTCCAGAAGCTGCCATAGGATATAGCTGATATTAGATCTATGAGAACTGCTTGAGTTACATCGTAGAGACTTGTGTGGACTATTTGTACTGTCTTGAGTGGCGCTACCTCTAATGGTGCGTACACACGTGCGACTATAGTCGTTTGAAACGATCGTTCCCCGATCATTTCAAACGACGATCGTTACAAAAAAGAAGCCAACGACAATTAACTCCAACGACGCCCGAGCGAGATCGCTATAAACGAAAGTTCGGCCGTGGCGGATTTTTCTAAACGACGATCGTTTGAAAAATAGTACATCGTTAGCAAACGGTCGTTCGTACTAGGCTGGACATGCGCACATCGCTGCAAATCTGTATGACTGTACTTGCCGTGATGGAACGTTTGTTCAATAATTGTTTAGTTAGTGCTGAATAAAAATGACATTAAACATACCAGTTGGTACAATATGCAAATTTGTAGTGTACAGTATGGAACGCTCGTTTTAATTACGTTACTTCCTTCAATCTACAGGCCATTCATTTAAACGTGTGTTCCGTTCTGAATAATGATGAGATTGTTCACAATATGTAAATTCGTGCGTCATTTCCGTATCGTTCGTTTTCAAACGATTGTATCGTTGTTCCCGTGTAAACCTTCTTTCAACGACCATTTAATTATGTCTTATTAAACCATCGTTTGTCGTGTGATACGAACGATCGTTGTCGTATGTGTGTACGTAGCATTAGTGTGCAATTTTTTGTGGTAGAGAGGAGGAGGTGAACCAAGATTGTATATTATACTGAGGGAGTATTTTATTTTTCCACAGGTGTCAGTGCGATTGTGTTTTTGTATTATATTTCTCTTTCCCCTGCCCTCAGAAGTTGCATTCTGCTAGGAAAACTTTTATGGCTATAATAATCAGTGAAGTTTACTATGTTCCTGACAAGGTACCAACAAGACAGAAGCTGTCACTTGCATGCCTTAAAATTAACTCAGCCAGGAAAATAAAAAACAAATAAACCTAAAACAGCCTGGATATTAATGTTTTGCACTGTACATACACATGTTTAACTCATCACGTCACGTCTCCTTGGGTACACTTTAAAGTAAACCTGTAAAATGTACATAATAGTTAAATACACGCAGATATAATGGATGGTAATAAGGACTTGCCCGCTGTCTGTGTTTTGTTCTGTTTTTTTTCTATTTGCAGCCAGTAGAATTTCTAATTGATGTTTTTCCAGGTCGTCCATGACAGATGAAAATTCTATAGCCTTGTCTTACTCAATAATTACATCTGAAACAACCTAAAATGCAAAAAGTTCTCCATAAATGTCACTTTTCAGACCTGAGATCAGAATGCGGACTTGAGTTCACACAGTGTGCTCCGCTCTGTGTTGGCATGACATGTGAATTTAATGCCTATACAATTGTATGGGCATGTAGTATACTATCCCAGCATTGAATTTCTGATTTGCAGATGAAACAATTCCTAATGGGCAAGAAGCTACAATGCGTTCCACTTGACTGTCTCACAGGAAAATATGTTATAGGTTATTTCAAGACTAGTGCCTGCCAATCCTGTCACAAATATTGCATACCTAGAGCTGGGGAAAGTTGACCAGGTGAAGCAGCTTAGTAGTGTAGGAAAGGGTAGGCACAATTGTATCCCTTCTATTTTCATTTATACTTGTGTAGATTGCTCTGATTAAAGTTGACAGATATGCAGCATGTAAGCCGTTATAAGTGAAGAAAAAAAAATATTTCCCAGAAGGCCGTATGAGACATGGCTTCTACCATTGAGCACCAATGTATAAAAGTGACTAACTTTTAAATTCTGGGGTTTAATGGGCATTATAGTCTCACACTTATGGAAGACTGTTGTGGGGTCAGACTTCCTGTTTGTTTTTTGGTCATCTGCGATGGAATCATCCTATGTGGCTTAAGAGGGGTTTCTCTTTTCAGAGGATCTGATGGGATAAGTGTCCAACCTTGATGCTACCTTTTCTCAGGTTTCTAAGGACAATGGGCTGTCTTTCAAGGATTTGGAGACCCTTAGTGACCCTTTAGATAAAAAGTTTGAAGCTTTTAAATAACGTTTTATTGAGCTGTTGCTACTAATTATAGATCTGCCATTTCCACTTGTGAGACCTGCACACTTTTGGGCGTTACATCAACTTTGAGTGACCCTGTAGTGAGAGGGATATAGAGCCTGTCATATACAGTATATATATATTTTTTTTTTACCATGCCAGCTGCATGGGCATCCTGCTGATTATTGTTGCATGGACATCCTGCTCATTGACTAGGAATAGTTACTGAGACGCTAATAATTTTTAATTGATATCAGATGAATGTGCTAATTTTACATAAATTTAGGAAAATTGGATAAATCAAAATATTCAGCTACTGTAACTGTTTGTTACAATAACTAGATGCACAAATTTGCAAAAAAAATTAACAAAATTTCCAAACTTTCTCTAATACTTTAAGCCATAGACACAGAATCGGCATGCAGATCAGGTGCTTTGACTTTGACGTCACCAACCACAAGCTTGTTTCAGATGCTACTCAACCCAGAAAGATCGTCAGGCACCACGGAAATAAGGCTGCCTCCATATCCTTCTCACTACACGGTCACTTCAAGTGGTAATTGACCCAGTAGTAATAAACCCCTATTATTTTCAAGGATGACACTTATGTTGTGGCTGCCTTGGCAGAAACTATTAGCCAGGATTGCCTTTCAAAACTTGAAATGGAAGTCTTATCTTTCCAAAAACTCTTGCTCAGATCTGCTTACTGGGGATATTATCTTTGGCCCTGGGCCGAAGGTGACTATGGAAAGAACAGCAAGCAAAGAAAAAAGTACATTTTTAGTGAAAAATAGATTTCATGCAGAAACTTTGGTAAAGAATAAACAGATTCAGGCTCATTAAAATCTGATTTAAACAATATTTTCCACTTGGTTTCTTCACCAAGAAAGCTGAGTAGAAACATATTCTCTTCTATTCCATTACAATTAGAATTTAGGAGCAGACATAGGTCTCAATTCACTAAGCTTTATCAAACACTTTATCAAACGTTTGATAATTTACCTCATGAGTAAATTCTAATTTTGAATTCACTAAGGTGTTATAGATTTATTGAACGTTTTATTGATAAAACATTCAATAATTATATAACACCTTAGTGAATTCAAAATTAGATTTTACCCATGAGGTAAATTATCAAACGTTTGATAAAGTGTTTGATAAAGCTTAGTGAATTGAGGCCATAGACTTCTGTTTTCTTTGGGACTCTGCCAGTGGCGTAGCTAAGGAGCTGTGGGCCCCGATGCAAGGTGTACAATGGGGCCCCCCAACAATTGATACGGCGTACCAAAACCTGCCAATGGCCACTACAGTGTCAGAGGTGCAAGAAGGATGGGGAACAGTTTGTTAATGATTACCACAATTCAAAGTATCTATAGAAGTGATTATTAAGAGCACAGGAGAGAGCTAATACTGTAGTTGAGAGAGGGCCCCTCTGGCCCAAGGGCCCCGATGCGGTCGCAACCTCTGCAACCCCTATTGCTACTCCCCTGGACTCTGCAGTGTCTCAATACTACATACTGTATTTGTAAGGAGGGCAACTGAAAATATTTTGAAGCCCTTTTTCATCAAATTCAAATAACAGGGCTTGACAGGTGCCTTTGCTTCCACCAATCTTATGCTTAAAAGCAAATATTTTTTTTATAGGGAAAATGTCTTTTTCAGGGAAATATATGACCAGCTTTAGACTTGAGGGATATCATACTGGTACATCCCTATTCACCCCCTACTCTCCTTTGTCCCAGCTCCCAGAGTACCCACAGAGCAGCTTTTATAGAGGCTCTCCTTTTGTTTAGGGACACAGTAGCCAGAGCCTGAAGAACTGCTGGAAATGGGATTCCCAAGTATGTACAGTTTATGAATTGTTCTATATCAAAGACCATCAGTAACATAGGAAATGTTTTCTGATGTTATAAAGAAGTTAACATACATCTTCATTGTAGGAGTTCCAACTCCCTTCTCAGATTGCTTATTTCCACAAGATGGCGCTACAACACTATTTTTAATTCCCTGGTGTTCTAGTTAGAAACTTGTGTTCATGCTTTGTAACATAGATAGATATATGTTAACAGAAAATACCTTACAGACTATTGTGCACTATTGTTTTCATGAACAATTGGGGTTTCAGTGTAACAACTGCTTAAGTATTGGAGATAGATGTACTTCTAAAACAGACACAGAAATACATACTGAGCTGCTCATGTGAGGTTAACAAGTGGGTGGAGCTCATCCAAACATCACTCTCTGACAGAGAAAAATAAAAGGATGACAGATGTTCCTACATTTTCTCCACTATAGTAAAAAAAATGTTTTGGCTTTTTTGTTGCAGCTGGGAAGCTCTCCATTCGCCTTCTGTCTGACTCATAAGGTCTGGTTCACACTATGGACCTAAGTGCAATTGCAGAGTGCTCTGAAGTACATTGATGTTTTGGTCATTGAAATAGTTTGGTTATGACTAGGAACATGTGGGCTTCATCATAAGTACAAATAAGAATAACTGAATGTCACTATTCCCCCTGGAATATTATATCAGCAACCTTTAAATCTCTGACATTTATACATATGGATAGAATTATTTCATGATTGTACATAAAAAAGCATTATAATTTGGCTTTCAAACTAAGCAATGACACTGTATGGATTTGGTGTACAACTGAACCCGGTCCCCAGGCTCCTATAGCCAGGTTATCAGTCCAATGTAATATTTAAAAGGAGACTCAACCATATCAACTCTCCCTTATTCAATTCATTTTTTATCTTCAAGGTGATATGTTCGCACTTTAGTCATAAAATAAAGTGACCTTTTAAACCACCAGCAAGCAAGAGAATACTAATTTTAGCAGTACTTTTTCATAACTTTTCAATTGCAGAATTTTGAAAAGTTATTTTAAACAAAGTTGAAAAAAGTTCTCCTAGGAGGAAACTTTGGCGAAAAAGTGAATTGCATCAGGCCCTATGTACGTTGCTGTCAGTTTACTTGCACCATAAAGCCTAAGGCTGGTTTCACAGTGGGACGTTACAGGCGCACGTTAGAGCAGCCTGTAACGCAGCCCACCGCACAGTAATGAAAAATCAATGGGGCTGTTCACAGTGCGGACGTTGCGTTACATTGTAACGCTGCGTCACAAGACAACGTACTGCATGCAGTACTTTGGACGCAGCTGAGCCGCGTTAGACTGCTTGCACATGCTCAGTAATGTTTGGGAGGAGCGGAGAGCGGCCAGGCACATGGCTAATTAATATGTACTGCACGTTATGACGTGCAGTGTTTACTTCCTGGAGCAGCCGCTCTGTGCAGCGATTGGCCGGCGGGACCACGTGATGCCGCATGCGCACAAGAGTGCGCATCACGGCATCACTGACGCCAGAGTGAGCTGCACAACGCGGCTCACTCTGACGTCCAGATTCAGCACCACCAGGCGTTGAGTTAGGGGGACGTTATGCGACCTTAACGCCCCCTCTAACACAACGTCCTGGTGTGAAATTAGCCTAAGGAAGTGATACAAGCTTTAACACTTTCTTTTTGTACCATATACAGTAAGAAAATAAGCCTTGGTCACAATATAGCATAGTAAGTGGCTGGATAGTGTACTGGTTAAGGGCTCTGCCTCTGACACAGGAGACCTGGGTTCAAATCTCGGCTCTGCCTGTTCAGTAAGCCAGCACCTATTTCAGTAAGGAGTTTCTTGGGCAAGTCTTCCTAACACTGCTACTGCCTACTGAGTGCGCTCTAGTGGCTGCCTCGCAAGCGTTTGAGTCCGACAGGAGAAAGGCGCTATACAAATAATGCTATTATTATTAAGTAGTGATATAAGGAGTATATACCATATACAGTGTCACCACGGATAAGCTGGCATTTGGGGACCAAAATGTACTCAAAAATGGGTGGTTGGCTTATGAGTGGGTGATATACAGCTGGTGATATGTGCGGGGGCTCCCATATGCAGAGCTGGCGTTGGAACATGCTGCAGCATGTATATTTATCTGTCCTTGCTCTGGCTTACATCAACATGTCTACCCGGTAACTTCTGCATTGGCCACTAGAGCTCTAGGCTCACTGCGGTCACATGATGACAGTGATGCAAACAAATTGCAGATCCACTCCTGCTACAGAAGTCAGGGCCAGGTGGTGCCTAGCCTTTACCAGGTCAGCTTCAAGGCTGGGAATGTAGCTACAATACAAAAAAACGAGGCGGCAGACCGAGGGCTACTTGCAGTATCACACTGTATTTAAGACAGCGAGCAGACAACATATTGCAATCCTTTCAGTCCTTCCTCAGGAGATGATCCTTAATGGCCGTCTCAGCCGAGTGTAACCCAGCATGCGTACATAGCTTGATGTGCCTATCATTTACCTGCCTATTACTTACTGCCTGTGACTTGTTTACCTAGACACCTATCAGCCTACCTTAACTGATGCAGAAATAAAAGAGTTTCACTTACCTGGGGCATTTACTAGCCCCCTGCAGCCACCCTGTGCCTGCACCGGGACAAACTGATCCTCTGGTCCCCTGCAGCGGGCCAGTTTTCTTTCTGGTAACTGGCCAGTCTGTGGCCACTGTGCCTGCAGGGCCCTCGCCGTGCCCTCGATCATCGCCTGGGAGCGTCCTGCGCATGTGCAGTATCAAATCTTCTCGTACTGCGCATAAGCGTGACGGCGACGGGATTGCATATAGCCCTTTGTACACAGGTGTACTCATACCTTATCAATATTTTTTGCAAGATTGTATGTGCAATTATATGAGTTGAATTTGTATATACTGTACAGTAAAACCTTGGATTGAGAGTAAATTGGTTTAAGAGCGCTTTGCAAGACAAGCAAAACTGTTTATGAAATTTTGGCTTGATAAGCAAGCAACGTCTTGATATACAAGCAAAGTACATATACACGTGTTGCGCCATCACAACTGAGCCGATGGCTCTTCCCTTTGGCGCTGCAGGATTGTACGTAATCTGAGCACAGGGGATGTACAATGTCACCTTTTTGTGAAATCCTCAAAAGGAGGCAAAAGCAACTGTCAATCGATAAGTTCCTTGTTAAAGCCACACACACAAAAAAGGTAGGTGTGAGCCAACAGATAGCAATTATTCTGTTATAGTGAAAGTTTTTTTTTTACATTTTTACTTTATACAGTACAGTACAGTAATTCGTATTAAATATTTTTCTATAAATGTTTTTGGATTGTGGATTTATGAATCGTTATATTTATCTGCACAGTGGTCTTATTTATGGAACATTGTTTCATGATAAATACTAGTTGTCATTAGCGATGATTTAGATCTATACTACTATAGATACACACTTTGTTATTACTTACTTGCATTGATGGTTCACGTCTCCGCCCCTTACCCCATTGATTTTAGATGTTTTTATTATATGTAGTATAGTTTAATAAAGTTATTACATTTTTTGCATTCCAATCATTGGCTGGTCTGGTGCTGTCATTAGGTTTTTCTTTTTTTTTTTTCCCCTTTCATTTCCTTTCCAGCAGTTTTGACTCTGGCTGCCTTGGACTTCAGCTGTCCACCAGCAGGTGGCCCCATCCTGTTAGAGTAAGCACTTCTATTACTCTTGCCTACCTGTTGGGTGTCTGGCCTCACCATGCAGCAGTTGTGGCCTCTCTGTTAAAGTGGACCTGAACTCAGAACTCCTCTCTACTCTAATGCTGGGAATACACAGCTCGATTCTGCGCCTGATCGTTTTGCCTGCTCGATTCTCTTATCTTCCGCTTGTTTTTCTTATCTTTTTTCAATTCACTTCAATGACAAATCGAGTGGCAAAACGATGAAACGGTGATCGGACATGTCGGAAATGATCTATCTAATCACCTTAGAATCGAGCCGTGTATTCCCAGCATTAAAGATACACGACAGCATTATTACCTTTAAAGCCAGTGGATACCATTTAAAAAATAAAAAAGTCAGATACTCACCTAAGAAGAGGGAAGGCTCCTCTCCCGGTGCCCTCGGTGCTGCGCTGGTTCCCCCGTTCGCGTCCGCCGCCGCAGGGACTTCGGAGGTCTTCTGGGAGCACTCGGGCTTTCGAAGACGGGCCGCTCCATACTACATACTACGCGCGAGTGCGTCATAGAGGGCGCTTGCGCATGCGTAGTATGGAGCGGCCGCGTCATCGGGAGCCCGAGTGCTCCCGAAGGCTTCCGAAAGCTCCCTTCGGCTGCGGAAGTGGCAGTATTTGACCGAACTGGTCGAATACTGTCATGGGGGATCCTGCACGGACCGGGCACCGGGAGAGGAGAGGGAAGGCTCATTAGGACCGAGCCTTCCCTCTCCTTAGGTGAGTATCTGACTTTTTTATTTTTTAAATGGTAAACATTCACTTTAAAAAAACATGTATTTGTTACAGCTGATACATGATGCTTGTTCAATATGTTAGTAGTAACCTATCTGCCTACCACACCTCTGTTTGCTTGTAAGTATCTGTATGTTAGCCAATGTGGTCTGGCTGTGCGTTATAGCCTTCCTGTATCTATGCCATTACAGCCCATTTGTAATAAATGGTGTGAGTGTCCGTTTGTTGCTCCCTTGTTGAATTGGAAAATGAATGTTATGTACAGTATCTCACAAAAATGGGTACACCTCTCACATTTTTATAAATATTTTCTTATATATTTTCACAGGACAACACTGAAGATAAGACACTTTGATACAATTTAAAGTAATCAATGTATAGATTGTATAGCAGGGTAAATTTGCTGTCCCATCAAAATAACTCAACACCCAACACCATTAATGTGTAAACCACTGACAACAAAAGGCAGTACACCCCTAAATGAGTGAAGAATGTCAAAATTGTGCACAAAGTGTCAATATTTTGTGTGCCCTCCATCATTTTCCAGCATTGCCTTAACTTACATCGTTATGAAGTTCACTAGAGCTTCACAGGTTGCCCCTGGAAATCTCTTCCACACCTCCATGATAAAGCTAGTGGATGTTATAGACTTTTCGCTTCTCCATCTTCCGTTTGAGGATGACCCACAATAGGTCTGGAGACACGCTTGGCCAGTCCAGCACCTTTATCCCCAGTTTCTTTAGCATGGCAGTGGTCATCATCATGGTGCGTCCGCAGAAAAATTTCTGGTGGTGGGTGGCAAAAATGGGGTGGCTCGAACCAGTGCGCCGTGCTGAAAAATGGGCATGGCCATGAACCACGATGTTGGTGTGGTCACAGGTGGAGCCAAATTTACATGAACTTAGCAATGGTGGGACATTAGACTAGGGCTATGGTAGGAATTAGATTGCGAGTGCCTCCGACACAGGTGCCCCCCAGTTTAGGTAGTGACAGGGAAACTTAAGCCATGACCCCTGTGTGGCATTAAGCCACACCCCAGATTTTGCAGATGGGTGCCAGTGGGTGGGGGGAGGGTGGCCGTGTGTGGGGAAGGCAGTAGAAAGGCAGAGAGAGAGACTGCAGAGAGACACAGCTGAGAGGGAGAGTGACAGCTGAGAGGCAAAGAGAGTGACAGCTGAGAGGCAAAGAGAGAGAGAGACAGCAAAGAGAGAGAGAGCAGAAAGGCAGAGAGGGACAGCAGGGAGACAGAGAGAGCGCAAGAGAGAGAAAGAGACAGCAGAAAGAGAGAGAGACAGCAGAAAGACAGAGAGAGAGAGACAGCAGAAAGGCAGAGAGAGAGAGAGCAGAGAGGGACAGCAGGGAGGCAGAGAGAGAGCGCAAGAGAGAGAAAGAGACCGCAGAAAGAGAGAGAGACAGCAGAAAGACAGAGAGAGAGACAGCAGAAAGGCAGAGAGAGAGAGAGCAGAAAGGCAGAAAGAGAGAGACAGCAGAAAGATAGAGAGAGAGACAGCAGAAAGGTAGATAGATAGAGAGAGAGAGAGAGTGTGAGCAGAAAGGCAGAGAAAGAGAGAGCAGAAAGGCAGAGAGAGAGAGAGAGAGAGAGACAAGAAAGGCAGAGAGAGAGAGACAGCAGAAAGGCAGAGAGAGAAAGAGCGCAGAAAGGCAGAGAGAGAGAGACAGCAGAAATGCAGATAGAGACTGCAGAGAAAGAGACAGCAGAAATGCAGAGAGAGAGAGCAGAAAGGCAGAGAGAGAGAGAGACAGCATAGCCGCAGAGAGAGAGCAGAAAGGCAGAGAGAGAGAGAGAGCAGAAAAAGAGAGATAGCAGAAAGACAGGCAGAGAGACAGCAGAAAGGCAGAGAGAGAGAGCGAGCAGAAAGGCAGAGAGAGCAGAACAGCAGAGAGAGAGAGACAGCACGATAGCAGATGACAAATAGCAGCCCGATATATCACTGCCTGCCACCAACTGAGAGGAACATAATACCACATGGACTGTATAACCCCATACTCCCCTCCCCTATGGACTGTATACCTATACCCCCCTCCCCTATAGACTATATACAGTATCTCATCCCCCCCATACCATCCATTACATCCTCCACTCTCCTATGGACTGTATACCTATATCCTTCCCTTATTCCCACAATCCCCCCACCCCCATGTTAATTTTTGTTTTGCTTTGACAATGCTAAATGTATTTGGTCCTGCCAATAAAGCTTTTTTTTTATTTTTTTTTTATTTGGAGAGCAGAAAGGCAGAGAGAGAGAGAGAGAGAGAGAGAGCAGAAAGGCAGAGAGAGAGAGCAGAAAGGCAGAGAGAGAGAGACAGCAGAAATGCAGAAAGACAGCAGGGAAAGAGAGAGGAGAGATGGCACAGAAAGGGAGAGAGAGAAAGCAGAAAGGTAGATGGAGAGACAACAGAAAGGCACAGAGAGAGAGACAGCATAGCAGCAGAGAGAGAGAGAGAGAGAGAGCACAGAAAGGAAGAGAGAAAGACAGCAGAAAGGCAGAGAGAGAGAGAGAGAGAGCAGAAAGGCAGAGAGAGACGGCATAGATGCAGAGAGAGAGAGTGGAGAGAGAGACAGCAGAAAGGCAGAGATAGAGAGACAGCAGAAAGGCAGAGAGAGAGAGCAGAAAGAGAGAGAGAGAGAGCAGAAAGGCAGAGAGAGAGGCAGCAGAGAGAGAGAGTTGAGGCAGAGAAAGAGAGACAGCAGAAAGGCAGAGAGAAAGAGACAGCAGAAAGAAAGAGACAGCAGAAAGGCAGAGAGAGAGAGTGACATCAGAAAGGGACATCAGAAAGGCAGAGAGTTGCCCCCAGGTATAGTTAGTATAGTTGCCCCCAGTATAGCTAGTATAGTTGCCCCCGGTGTAGGTAGTGTAGTTGCCCCAGTATTAGTATAGTTGCCCCCAGTATAACTAGTTTAGTTGCCCCCAGTGTAGGGAGTATAGTCACCCCCAGTATAGCTAGTATTGTTGCCCCGTATTAGTAAACTCTCCCCCCCAGTATAGCATAGTTGCCCCCAGTGCCACTTCCTCCCTCCAAATTAGCAGCGGCAAACAGAATCGAGCATCAGCGGTGGAGAGGAACTGCCCACCTTCTTCCTGCATTCCAGGCGATGGCGCGCAGCGTCATTGTCACGTGCCACTGGTCTCCGACTTCTCCGCCGCTCACTGTGCTTCCGCTAATCAGGAAGCACAGAGCGGTGGAGAAGGCGGTGACCAGTATCATCGCCTGGAACGCAGGAAAAAGGTGAGTAATTCCTCTCCGCCCGCTGATGCCCGCTTCTGTTTGCCACTGCTAATTTGGAGGGGGGAAGCACCAGAAGGAGGAGACCTAGGTGAGGGAAGTGGGAGGTCTCCCAGCCGCTGTCCCCCGCTGCCCTTCCTTTTGTGTTGCTTCCTCCTCCTGCGGGTTCAGGTGGCTGGGGAAGGGGGGGGGTGTCAGCAGCTGGGCAGGGGGGGAAGGGGGCGCATGCCCCATTTTGCCCAAAGTGCGGATGCCCATGGTCATTATAGAGGAGTCATAAGAGCACCAAAAATATGAGAGTTATATTCAATTTTGTGAGATGTTTGTTCCCTACAACTACAAGTATGCTCCTAACAGAGGTATAATCTGCTTGTATGCTGGATGGTGTTGGTCAAGTTTAGGAACGGGTTCCAAGGAGGAAACATTGACGTTGTTGATGCAAAATACTACGGTGCTTTGTTAATTAATGTCCTCTATCCCTAACACCTGTAGAGGTTTTTTTAATATCTGTCTTTTTCCCTGGTTGTCAGATTACATTTAGTTTGTGAGTGCAAGGGTTAATATTGATAAGTGTTGCTATGGTAGGGAAAAAAGAACAATGCACTATGGAGCAGCTTTCAGCGCTTGAGAGTCGGTCAGCTGCTCCTAAAGATCAGGTGTGCCGGAGTTTTTGTTGGCATTGGAGGGTACACTGGGTTCTCAGGTGAGACGGCCTTAGTGACCACCTTGGCCAAGTTTAAACTAGCATGTGTACATTGTGTCTATCTTTTACCTGCCCACCAGTTACTGCCTGTGACATATTAACCTAGGGACATATCTGCCTACCATGTTGCTGTCTGTCACTAGGGTACCTTTTACTCGTGATTCCTAAACTGTCCTCAAGTGCCATGTGTAAGAAGGCACCATTGTATTTTTCTTATTGAAGTAGCAATTGTCACAGATACTTGGTGATAACATGTCAGTATTTTTAGGAGGTCTTAAAAAGCCCACTTTAAGGCTCTGTTCCCACTAGAGTGTAGAATGGACACTTTGTCTGTTCTCCACTCACTGCTAAACGGACAGCGAACTGCTCCTTTTTTATAAACAGGTATCTTTCACACTTGTTACTCTGTAACGGATCCGTGAGATCCATTGCAGTAAGCGGACCACACTTCTGTGCAGTCCGCAATAATCCACGGGCCAGGCATCCGCCCTGGGCTCCAGCAGACCATCGGAGCAGGCACTACACTGTCCGTTCCCACAGACCACACGAGGTCCGGCACCAAGTTGGGATCAGAGCCTTAATGCCCTGGAATCCGTAAAACATCTGTAAACTAATTGGCTATAAAAACTGGAGGGCCCAAAGCTGCTCCTTTGACTTGGACCCGGTTTGGCCTTTATCTGGCTCTGAAGAGAGGCACTCACAGACTTGCATTATCTGTAGACTAGAACAACTGCTTAATGTAAACAGATGTCAAAACAAGCATCTTTCTTGCCACCTACATCAGACTTAGTAAATCTGCTATGGTCAACTATGCGCACAAAGGAAAATTTAAATGTGAAGGCACCATAGCAGAGTGTGCTTTCAGAGTCAGAGTACATCTAATCCCCTACATGTCTGTGTATTTAAGTATTAAGCTTTCTTTTTTTCTTGTTATTGGGGATAGGGATTTAGATGTGTTTTTCTGCAAATCACAGAGCTTTATAGCTTTGACAAGTTTTTAGTCCAGGCAGTGATAAGTGACAACGACTATCTTTCTTGCTCATAAACAACAGACTCTGCTGTGTCTTTTTGCTGGTAAATCTACTAAATGGAATAATGGAATTGTAACCTTCTTAAGGTGAATTTGGTGAAACTTAACCGAATTAAGAATTAAACATGAACAAGATTTGATATCTATCAATATGTATTTTTTAGTACTAAAAAAATACTTTCGTTGACTGGCAGGATCTAGGCACACCTTAGATGAAAAAAAAAATAATTTATTGTTCAAAAATGTGTCCATTCCAACAGGTCTGCTTGGTTACTTGTTGGTTACTTTAAAGGTAATTACAGTTGTGGAATATAATGTGTGGCCTTTTGAATATGTTAGCGGCAGCACTTGTGGCCCTCTTTAACAAACAGGTTGGCATAAAGCAATCCAAAAAGGAAAAATGAAACAGCTATGCCATATACAATTTTGCCTTCTTCAAACAGAAAGCATTTACAAATTTTACACTCACATAAGTGATAAGCAACACTCACAACGCTCCATTTAAAGGGGCACTACAGTGAAAAAATGTAAAATTTAAAATATGTACAAACATATACAAATAAGAAGTACATTTTTAAAATGTAAAATGAGCCATAAATTACTTTTCTCCTATGTTGCTGTCACTTACAGTAGGTAGTAGAAATCTGACAGAAGTGACAGGTTTTGGACTAGTCCATCTCTTCATAGGGGATTCTCAGCAAGGCTTTAATTCTTTATAAAGATATTCCCGAAAAAAATTTAAACAATGATGCCGGCCAGCGTCCCTGCTCCCTAAACAGTTTTTTGGCAGTTGGACAGAGCAACTGCCATTCACTAAGTGCTTTTGAAAATAAATATATCCCTGAGAATCCCCTATAAAGAGATGGACTGGTCCAAAACCTGTCACTTCTGTCAGATTTCTACTACCTACTGTAAGTGACAGGGACATAGGAGAAAAGTAATTTATGGCTCATTTTACTCTGGAAAAAATGTACTTCTTATTTGTAGATGTTTGCACATATTTTAAATTTTACAGTTTTTTTACTGTAGTGCCCCTTTAAGGATAGTAGCTGGAATATACAAGTCATTCTTTCATGTCCCTTTAAGTCAAGTGTACATTTAGATCTTCAGGTTTATAGCACCCCTTTTTCAGTGTTCCCCAACCCTGTCCTCAAGGCCCACCAACACTGTGTGTATGTTTTGTATAAAGCCACAGAGCTAGGTAATCATCTCTGCTTCAACACTAATTACCCCACCTGTGATTGTGTGTGGTTTCCTGCAAAACATGTACTGTTCGTGGGCCTTGAGGACTGGGTTGGGGAACTCTGCTTTAGATTATTAAAGGGGCACTACAGCAAAAAACTGTAACATTTAAAATATGTGCAAACATATACAAATAAGAAGTAAATTTTTTCCAGAGTAAAATGAGCCATAAATTACTTTTCTCCTATAATGCTGTCACTTACAGTAGGCAGAAGACATCTGACAGAAGTGACAGGTTTTGGACTAGTCCATCTCTTCATAGGGGATTCTCAGCAAGGTTTTTATTCTTTATAAAGATATTCCTGAAAAAGGATTTAAACAATGATGCTGGCCAGCTTCCCTGCTGTTATGATCGCCTCTGCCTCTGTTATTGCCCTGTAACATGGATAATTCTGACTCGCTGGAAAAAATAATAGAAATCTCAGAATTTCAGTCCGGGTTAATGAGTGTTTCTGAAACCCAGCCCTGTATCCTGGAAAATTCTGGTTTTCAGGCCGGTGTGGCAGTAGTTCCAGAGTCCCCTTCCTGTCCAGTGAGTTTCTCAGTTTTGCCTAGTTCAGTGGGGATTGCTGCAATGCTGACTTGTTTTGCAGCCCTTCATGAGCTCCAATCCAGTGTATTTGATGAGTCTCTGTCTAGTCCAGAAGAAGCTATGGGAACCCTGTCTAGTTCAGTGCATACATCAGAAGATTTGTAAATGCCCCTGAACATGATTTGTTAATAACCTTGCTGGAATCAGCGACATCTAAGTCTGATCCTGCAGTTTTTAGTGAGAATCCAGTAACTGTGAAGTCTAGTCATGATGAATTTTTTTTGCCCAGTTCTGGTTTCGGTCCTGTCTTGACTGACTTTGAGGTTCGCAGTTCCTTGACATGCACAGAGGTTTCTCTTGTGCCGGTGTGCCCAGATGTGCTTCGCATGCCAGAGTGCCCAAGTGTGTCTGTGTTAGCGTGCTCACGTGCTTCCCTAGTGGAGACATGTTCTGATGTTGCCGGTTGGCCTGCATGCCCGGAGATGGTTCTGGTCCCTAAAAGCCCTGATCTTGATGTTTGTCCTTGTGACCCTGACTCTGGAGTTGCCCTGGGTTCCATAGGGGTTCTTGATAGTTCTCCATGTGAGCCTAACGGGCGTTCTGACCTGTGGGGATCTCTTTGGAGCTTCCAAGTGTTCTGGGAGATCTCTGAGGAAACTTGTCCTGGTACCTTGGACTGGTTCAACAGTGGGTTTTGTGTTGGTAAGGACAGTTCCGGTGGGCATTGCAAAGGCTTTGGCGTTTTTGGACGGTCCCTGGAAGGCGGTGGGTATCGCTCAGAGAGTTTCTTGGTTTTTTTTTCTGGAAGTCGTGGTTCTGATGGGTATCACACTGAGGCTTGTAGTGCTGACGGGCATGGTTCGGTAGGTTCTGGTTCCAATTGGTCTAGTTTTGGTGAGACTGATTCGGGAATTTGGTTTTGTCGGGCTGATCCGACCTTCATGAATTTTCAGTCAGATCAGTTTGCTGGATTTCCCACTTCTGATTTTTTGGTTTGGGTGGTTCAGGAGAAATATGTCAGTTTTTATAGGCGTCCAGAGGCCGCGTTTAAGGGGGGGGGGGTACTGTTATGATCGCCTCTGCAGCGTTTACTGCTGACTGCAGTGGTATTGCAAACCAAGCAGTTCTAATGTCATTACACGCATTTACTTGCATAGTTTGGTTTGCACTTAAACTAGTTGCTGATTCCATCTGCAGTCGCTCTGAAGTTAATGACAGTTTAATATGCTTTTGTGTAAACAAACATTGTCTGCTGCAATGGAGGGGCAATCCCTTTCCTGCAGGCTGCATATCATTGTCTGCCTTTTCCTGCTATCAGCCTGTGATTAATTACCATTCACTTGTGTGGGAATCTGCAGGTCTGCTCCCATTGGATGACCTCAGTATAAAGAACTGCTTACTGCAATGCCTCATGGGCTACCATAGTCTCAGATTCTGTCTGTTACTCTGCTTGTGCCCCACCTCGTTCCTAGTCCGTGTGGACTGCGCTGACTCCTGCGAAGGGGTCAGCGAGTCCTCCTAGTTCTGTTCTTGTTTCTAGAAGTTGTTACTTTGCTTGTCTTGTGTCATATATTGGTTCATCGCCAATATATACGCATACTTGCACGTTTATTATTTTTCCTTGTATTCGTGTTACGTTGATACATCAGTGTCGCTGATATATACGTACACGAACTGTTTATATCCTGTGTTCCGTTAGTCAGCGTTCCAGCACGCTGAGCTAGTTATCCTGTTCCTGGTCCTGTTTGTGGATTGCGTTCATCTCTGCGAAGAGATAGCGAATCCTTCTGAGTCCTGTTCCCTGTATTACTCCAGTCTTAGTCAGAGTTCCTGCTTATGTCATATATCGGTTCATTGCCGATATATACATATGTTAGTCAGACGTTACAAATAGTTTCATTGATAGCTGTAATTGTAATACGCTAGGAAATCATACTTATTGTATATTTATCTGTGTTACGTTCATCTATCTTGATCCTGCTATTTCCTGACTATCCTGTCCTGTCTTGGTGAGGCACGCCATTGCTGCGAATGCATTGGCTACCTCATTCCAGTCTGTTTTATTGTGGACGCTTGTTGTCACTAAGTAGTGGCTAGTTAAGCAAGCGTTCATTCTGTCTACCTGTCCTGATCTCCTCAGTCCTGGTTTATGCGCTCAGCGCTACTTTGCGCTGAGACGTTATTGCGAAAGTGTTGTTTGTGGCTGTTCGGATCTGCACCGGCTCTGTGCACCACAATCTCCTATTGGAGTCAGTCCTCTCCTCCACTAAACTGGGGATATCCTGATCCCTTGTGCGGGTGTGTGTACCTCCTTCACGTCAGCTTATGTGTTGCATGCTGACTTGGAGATTACACCTCCAAGCTTAACACCTGCTCCCTACACAGTTTTTTGGCAGTTGGACAGAGCAACTGCCATTCACTAAGTGCTTTTGAAAATAAATAAATCCCTGAAAATCCCCTATAAAGAGATGGACTAGTCCAAAACCTGTCACTTCTGTCAGATTTCTACAACCTACTGTAAGTGACAGCAACATAGGAGAAAAGTAATTTATGGCTCATTTTACTCCGGAAAAAAATGTACTTCTTGTTAGCACATATTTTAAATTTTACAGTTTTTTGCTGTAGTGCCCCTTTAATTTTGCAGACCACACATGGACAGTAACTCCAGTATTAGTTTTCAGAGATATATTATCCAACTTGTGGACAGCTGTTTCGGGCTGTTTTGGCCTCCATCTATTGTACACAGCAGGCAAATGGGAGCAGCTTAGTGAGGGATGAAGGGAAGGGCACAATTTATTACTTCAGCCTGAGTTTCACTGGAAATCCATTCCTGACATGCAGACTCAAATTTCTTAAGCTCTCTACTGGCAGAGGTGCAAATAAGTTCTTGTCATCTGAGCCAACTTCTCTAATATTTTAGTTAAGTTAAGTGTTGGTATTGTCTTAATTTTCTAGTTTCTTGGGATAAGTACTCTAGCCACAAATAACATGTTGTTTATTACATTATTCTCAATGGATATTGCTACTGTATTTGGGTGACCCAGCATAACCCAAGCAGACAATAAAATAATATTAAACCTAAGTACTTCTTTGCAATGAACAGAATTTACCCTCCAAAAGAGTTTAATGAAAGTTATTTGAAACTGAAATCATGATACACAGTAGAGGCCTGCGTGGGTCCACTTTTTCATACCCGCACCCGACCCGCACCCGCTACCCGACCCGCGACCCGCTTTCTGGTGAATTTGATACCCGCAACCCGACCCGCACCTGCAGAACCGCTACCCGCACCCGACCCGCAGGCCCGCTACCCGCGACCCGCTTTTTTTTACATTTTCTTCTAAAGTGCACATTTAAAGTAACATTGAGCTGTAAAGTTAATAAAACCTATTTTTATACACAAACCAGAGCTAAAGAAGGTTTACATGCTTGCTTTCACTACCTGCAACCCGCAACCCTACCCGCACCCGCTACCCGCACCCGCAGCTGACCCGCACCCACAGCTTAAAGCAATTCGGGTACCCGAACCCGACCCGCATTTCGGGTTACCCGCGGATACCCGCGGGTACCCGACCCGCTGCAGGCCTCTAATACACAGGCCCTGATTTGCTAATGCTGGAGAACATGTGTCATGCAGAAAGCCTGAACTGAATTTATTAAAAAAATTCCCTGCTCTTGGGGCAGGGGCGGGAATACAGGGTGGGCCATTTATATAAATACATCTTAATAAAATGGGAATGGTTGGTGATATTAACTTCCTGTTTGTGGCACATTAGTATATGTGAGGGGGAAAACTTTTCAAGATGGGTGGTGACCATGGTGGCCATTTTGAAGTTGGCCATTTTGAATCCAAATTTTTTCAAGAGGGTCATGTGACCCTCTGAGGGAGGGAAGAGGGTCATGTGACACATCAAACTTATTGGGAATTTCCCAAGAAAAACAATGGTGTGCTTGGTTTTAACCTAACTTTATTCTTTCATGAGTTATTTACAAGTTTCTCTCTGTTTACATCCATTGACAGTCGCCGAGGTTAACACGTGAGGAGCGGATAGAAATTGTCTTAATGTCTGGTGAACGCAGTAACCGGGTCATTGCTGCAGATTGCAATGCAAGACACCCTACAAGACCACCCATCTCCCATGCTACAGTTAGCAAACTGCTTGCTAAGTTTCGTAAAACTGGTTCAGTGTTGGATTTGCCAAAACCCATGAAATCTGTCACTAATGAAGAAACATAAGTGGCTGTCCTAGCTTCATTCAGCAAGAGCCCGCATCGTAGCACTCACCGCATGTCACTGGAGAGTGGCATTAGGCGAACATCCCTTTGGCTGATTTTAGCTACTCACAAATGGCACCCTTACAAACACCAGCTACTGCTGCATCTCAACGACTATGACCCAGTTGAATGGCCCACAAGGTCTCCCGATCTGACCCCCTTAGACTTTTATCTTTGGTGTCAGCTGAAGGCAATTGTATATGCTGTGAAGATACGAGATGTGCAGCACCTGAAACTACGGATACTGGAAGCCTGTTCTAGCATTTCTCCTGTGGTGTTGCTATCAGTGTGTGAAGAGTGGGAGAAGAGGGTTGCATTGACAATCCAACACAATGGGCAGCACATTGAACACGTTTTATAAGTGGTCAGAAACTTGTAAAAAAAACTCATGAAAAAATATAGTTACGTTAAAACCAAGCACACTATTGTTTTTCTTGTGAAATTCCCAATTGGTTTGATATGTCACATGACCCTCTTTCGATTGAAAAAACAATTTGGATTCAAAATGGCCAACTTCAAAATGACCGCCATGGTCACCACCCATCTTGAAAAGTTTCCCCCCTCACATATACTAATGTGCCACAAACAGGAAGTTAATATCATAAACCATTCCCATTTTATTAAGGTGTAGCCATATAAATGGCCCACCCTGTACATAATACACAGTGGCAGCAAAGTGGAAAGTTATATATTACCTGCTCCTGGTGGCGATACAGGTCTCCACTTCCTCTTCAGTTTGCAAGTGTTGTGCAGCTAGACAATCACCATGCGGGTTTAGTCCCATGACATGTGACAGGGATGAAAGCCACATGATGTTTGGCTGGCTGCATGGAGCTTGAAAACTGAAGAAGTTAAAGAGAACCCGAGGTAGGGTTCTATGACTGCAATCCACATACAGAGGCTGGGTCTGCCTATACAGCCCAGATTCTGTTGCTATTTCAAACCCCTTTAAGCCCCCTCCTTGCGCTCTGTAATCAGACATAAATTACAGCCGCGCTGCTGACACACAGCGTGTCACAGCGGGCTGTGTTTACATCAGTAATGTCACTCTGCCGCTCCCCCCGCCTCCTGCAGAGCTCCGGTCCCCGCCCGTGTCCCTTCCTTCGCCGCTGATTGGAGGGAAGGGATGCGGGCGGATACCGGAGCTATGCAGGAGGTGGGGGGAGCAGCAGAGTGACATTACTGATGTAAACACAGCCCGCACAGCGCGGCTGTGATTGATGTCTGATTACAGAGCGCAGGGGGAATTTAGGGGGGTTTGCAATAGCAACAGAGGCTGGGCTGTATAGGCTGTATAGGCAGACCCAGCCTCTGTATGTGGATTGCAGTCATAGAATCCCGCCTCGGGTTCTCTTTAAGGGGACCTGCATTGCTGCTGGGTGCGTATAACTTTCCACTCCACTGTCAATCTGCATTGTACAAGAGCTCCCACTTCTGGACCATCCCTAGCGATAGGGCAATTGTTATGCCCTTGTCTTGAGGAACAAAAGTTTGCAACCTCCACCAGAGTCATAACAAATCAGGTGAGGGTGAGGATTGCTCAAATGTGGATGAAACAATGGTGGCACAATTGCAGCCTCGTGCAGACACACTAGACACTGAGCAGAAGACCATTGAGGATGAAAGCCACTTCCTGCTGCACTGTCCCAAATATACTGCAACCATGGACACTTACTTTAATGAATTGTTGGAACTATTCCCAGACTTTCTCTCATTAGAAGATGAGAGAAAAACATATATCTTACTGGGAGAAGAGGAATCCACAGTGAGAATCGCTGCACACTATGTCACAGCATGCCACAGACTGAGAGGAGCATAACGGAACTGTAAAAATGTCCACAGACTGCTTAGCCATTGTCATCCTACCTCACCCCCTCCCATGTCCCCCTTTTCCCCTTGCTTTGGAAATACCTGTATGAATCTTGGTCATGCCAATAAAGCTATCGTTGATTTGGTTTGACATTGTGGTTTTTATTGCAAAAAGATTCCACTGCAAGTGCATGCATGCAATGGCAATCACGTGACTACTATTTTATTAACAAGCTGTCAATCCTCCCTGTGATCTGATATACAGCACATTTCATTCAGGCCGGTTTTATACCTAAGCTGTGCTGTGGTTGTGTGGCAGGGGGAGTCTACTACCACATCACCGCACCAAAAAACTCAGTATTTATATGACCCTGCGCCATGGTGCGGCAACAGGGCCTATATGCATAGGCCCACCCCCAACTCAGTGACGTACTCCCTGCTGGGCAGGAAATACATCACTTGGATTTCTGTCGGTCGGCACATGTGTGCCACGTCGCTCCATGCTCCTGTTGTTTATGCTTACTGCGTTGCCCATTGACTTGCATTGCTGCATAATCCATGCAGTAGGCACAGATCATGCGCCAACGCGTTGCAGACTTTGTGTTGGCATTGCAGCGGTTTGGATACTTTCGATGCACAGCGTCGCATCACGTGAAGTGTGCAAGTCTCCATAGACTTACTTGGCCCATGTGGTGGGGGTGCAGCGGGGAAGCATAGTGTAACATGGGCGGCACAGCGCACTAGTGTAAAAGGGGCCTCACAAGTTGGCAATCTTCACTGTTATCTGATATAACTTAGTTGAGAATTGTAAGCTTTTGGGCATCTAATAACAGACAGAGGTAAAAATCCAGTTTCGGTTTTCTGTAACAAACAGGTTCTGCACTGCTGTTCTCTGTTCTCCACCCTTAGTAAAACTCAGACATTAGGGTTTTAACAATTGTATGAAATGGATAAGAAGTACTTTTTTTGCGGGACATCCGCTATTAGGAAAGGAAGCAGTTTCCTCCTTGTACATATATTTAGCAAGCATCACTTGAGGTAAAATTATATCTGCGAGGCAACTGTATGACAGGATGCAATGGAGCAAAGCTGCTTTGTGTAAATTATGGACAAGCTTTGCTAGTTTATGGCCATTTTAAGATGCTTCTGCCCGAATCTGCTTAGCAATCATGAAGTGTTCAGCTTAATTTCCTTACATCTACTGCAAAAAGTAAACATGTCAACATGACTAAGTTACTTTCCACTGCTGTAATTTAATTTTCTCTTCGAGATTTGGAAAATTTCTCAAACTGAAACTTAATTACGCGTTTAACAAATCGACTATCTAACATGAAGCAAACAGCATGTTCCAACCTTTCACTCAAAGACCTTTTCATTCTCAATAGACCAAATAAGTACAAGAGAGCTATCAATTTGTGGGATTAAAACAGTGTGCTTGTCTTGTCAAAGTAATACTGATAAGCTAAACAGATTGCCTGCAAAAGCAATTTGTTTAACCTAAACTAATTTGAAATAAATGGCTACAAGCTAAACCTATGACTGAGCGCAAATGCAGCGACATCTCTCCTATTAACATAGCGGGCAACCATTATGTTTATATTGATCTTTGACATAAGATGTATTCAAGAATGCTTTAAAAACTATTAGCTGAAGTGTCAACAGAGAGCTTTGTAATCTGTGTGATAAATGATTTTATAGTGATAGAATTAATGCGGATCAGTGCCATGGCACTCCCTGTAACAGTTGCAAGGACTTTCTATGCACTGTTTCTTGAGTTTCCTTGTACAGTTTCACCAAGTCCTTGGTTTGGTCTACTATGATATTGCCCGCTAAACTGTGCGGCAACTAATTTGTCTTGTATTTAGAATGTGTCTCCAGAGACACATGGTACTGTTAAAGTGGACCCAAACTAAAAATACAAGATTTCAGAAATAAAATCTATTTTCTAAATTATAATAATAAATATCAGCCTTTTTTTCAGCTGCATGATGACAAATATAAAATATTTTACATGTATTGGAGAAAGCCCTCCCTTACTTTCATATTGCCGGCAAATAATCTGGCAAACTGGTGGAGTAGATGGTGTCCAGCATAGGAAGAATTGCTAATGGCTGCCCCCAGTATAAACCTAGTTATGCAAAGAGGAGGGTGAAAAGCATGCACTGAAATGCTCATAGGCTTGAAGGAGTGTTTATTTATCTTTGTATGTGTCAGAGTGGTGCAACTAAATATTTTGAATTAAAAAAAAGTGTTTGGTTTGGGTCCGCTTTAAGCTGTGAACACACACTAAATTTTCCTTGACCCAAATTATTCTTTGTGAAAATGTAGTATGAGTACAGGAGTCCCATAACATTGTTTGCCATCCTTCAGCAGCTGTGTGCATTGGATCACTATTGTTCTTTTTTTGTAGTCCTTACAATGGGGAGCATCCCACTTCTTATCCCCAATCTTTTCTCCATAGAACAGAACAGCATGGTCAGCAGATAGCTAAGTAGTGTATCTATGCAGAGATGTAACCCAAAATGATTACTGTTTTGAGCAAGAACAACCTAGCATTTGTAACTAAGTTTACAAGGAACTCTGTATGAGCTGAACTATTGTTACAGTCAAACTTGAAGATTTTTCTTTGAGGTGACTAGGAATAAACCTACCTTAGTTAATCTTTGTGCTTTAACTGAATTCTCTTTTAGCCGCTATGTCTACTATCACTACTTCTGCTGGTTCTACTATGGCATTATAGTCCTACAAGAACTCTGCTGCCCTGCATCACCAACAGGGGCGTAACTAGAAATCACGGGGCCCCCCTGCGAAACTTTGAATGGGGCCCCCTCCCACCTTCTCTCTCCGAGCCTAGACTCTTCAAACATTAATACAGTACACAGCACTTGAGGAGGGGTAGAAAGGCTGGAGGTAGAACAGGCTGTACAGAAGACCCTGCTGCACACTGAATGGGGACTGTCTACAAATCTTTGTCTGCAAAACTTTGTATGATTCATTATCAGTGGCTGAGCAGGTGCAGTCATTAGAACAACTGAGCAAAGAGCAGAAAGTTTTTTTTCTCTCCTTGCCCTTAGTTCTCAGTCTGTCAGGACAGTGCCCCCTGTGGCTTCTGGGCCCCTTGTGGCTGCATCCCTTGCAGGGTCTATTGTTACGCCCCTAATCACCAACATTCCTCAACTGTTCCAAAATTGGGCTTCTTCTTTTATCTCCCAAGCTGAAGTCCTCCTCTTTAACCCATTTCCTTTGTGGTCAGCCAGAGTAATATTCCCTGTGGTTTTTATTGAGGTCTTTTGCAAATCCAAGAGATCAAGCCAATTTTACACTTCAGTTTGGTTATAACTAAAGAGGTGGACTTTATATAGGTGATGCATTAATTCTCTATTAGCTAAAATACAATATTAAAACTCTCTGATCGAAAAACATATATATGTATATCAACCTCTCTGGTGAGACGTCAGAGTTAGAGTAGAACTTAGGGCTCTTTCACATTAGAGCTCATTTCCAGCGTTTTTACGCTAACCAAGGTAAAATGAAAGTCCATAGACTTTAATTTCACCTTTCACACCCGACACTGCGTTTCAGTGCATTGCGGTTCGACACACACAGGAGCTTTTAATCGTCAGGAGCCGGCGTTTTCCTGTCGGGTTCATTACTAGCTACCACCACTGATTGCGTTGCACCGCAACATTCCGACAACACACCACAGGCCATATAACGCGTGCAGGAGAAGGGTGATGATGATGAAAATAATCACCATATCTGTTTTCATTGGCTGATCATGTTGAAGGATGCAGAGAAAGCAAGGCCAACCTGCTCATCCAATCCTTTCCAGCCAAGGAATCATACTTTTCCTGACATATTACCAAGTCAGTTCTGAGATATTAATTTCAACATACATTGTACCTTTTTTCCCTTTAGCTCCTCCTGGTATCAGCCAGTGACATCTGATTTTTCTAAGCACTGTGACCTCTGTAAAGGTAAATATGCCATTTCTCTGACACGTTTGTCTCTTTTCCATTACAAATGGCTTATGGCCATAAATATTAACGCAGGTAATGCCACGGACCCAATGGAATAGCTACAGAACCATAAACCCCAGTGCAAATGTTACACTGGGCTGCCTCTATTGCACTAATTGCATAACAAAAAAAATGTCTTTCCAAGGATACTGTGTGATTTAGGCCTCTTTCACATAGGAGGCTGAAGGTGGGGAATTCGCTGCCTCTGAGCAGCACCCATGTACCCACTGACCTCTGTGAAGCTGGTAGTTGGGAGGCTTCTGTCTCCTGCATAGATCCTCCTCAACTCCACACTGTGGTTTCCTGTTGCCGGGTATCTGCAAAGCATGTTAAGATATGCCCGGCATCCATCACACATAGGAGGAGAAACAGGCACTAGAGCTAGCGGTGAGCTATAGAGGATGGATGGACATCACTGGAGCCAAAAGGAGGTGAGATAACAATGGCTACCCTTGCAACCATACTCTGCTGCATATACTAAAGCTGGGGAAAGCACAGGATGGGGAGGGGGGGGGGCATGGGACCATACCTCCCAACCTGGGGCGGTCCTAGACAAACTGACATTTCAGACTAATGTGAAAGAGGCCTAGAGACCTAGTGCAGCAGAGTTTTATTTGTGATTGGCTTCTAATTGGAAAGGTTTCTCATCTTACTTTCTGTCTCATGAACTGTTGAACAGCAAGTTAGTGAATTTCTGGAAGAGCAGCACAAGCAACAATAAAAAACAGTATATATAAAGGGTAGTAGAAAATGATTTTTATTACTATATTTATTACCTTTAAAGAGAAACCATAATGGCATATTGTAAAATGGAGTGAATTATTCAGGATACCAACTTTAGCGATAAATATCCCGATTCAGCATCGGTAACACTTCCTATGGCTATATATTTCTGTATATTGGTATGTACCACTGAGGCTTAAGGTGCGTACACATGTCCAACTTTACGCCCAATTGTCGTTTAAACTAGTCATCTGAACGACTTGAAGTGCAAAGTCGTTGATCAACAAAACGGCTGATATGCTAATTTACCTAATTTACTTGTCGTTTAACCAACTTGATAATGTAGAATGGACTAGATTAAATGACTTATCAAATGACTTGTTGTTTGAACGTCTATTAGTTGGACAAACAACTAAAAGTTATTTGTACACATGTACAGACCTAACAGTTGTTTGAACGAAGGTTGGTCCAATGGATTCGCTGAGCGGATCGGGCTAACTAGCTGTTATCAGTCGCTCGACAGCATGTACACGCGTCCAACTTGTCGTTCAAACAAGTCAGACGACAAGTTGTTTGAAAAAGTTGGACGTGTGTACGTACCTTTAGACTATGCTGTTTATTATGCAGCAATTCCCCCCACCCCCCTCGAGCATTCTGGGAGATCAAAGATCTTCTCTACTGGCTTTAGAACTCTCAGTAAACGAACATTCTGAAGAGATCACCTGTTAGTACAAAAAATGTTGCCGCCTGTGATACATAAATATGTTTCAGAAACTAAATCAGGGAGAAGAAATATTTTACAATGGGCAAACACTGACTAAATAATTTATAAATAAATATTGTAAAAAGTAAGCAATTTTATTCATGATGTTATTTGGATTACAGTTATGTTTTAAAGCAAGTCACTTACCTTCTCATGTGACTGGTTACTGAGCATGGGCTCGATTCAGTAAAGCATGATAACTGCTATCACAGCAGTTATCACGTGATCTGCCGTGCACGGTTTGCAATCACACATGTGAAACAAGCAACTGATATCCATTTGTGAGATGAATCATTGCTGAATTGGTGGATCCTGGTTGGATCGTTGTTTGCCGATGTCCTACCAAACCGTTGTTACATCCTTTAGGGGCAAGCGCAGGATTTTTAAGGAAGGGGGGGGGGTCCTGAAAGGTCCAGGAGCACTTATGTCCCCGATTGCTTCCGAATACAGGTGGCTCCATACTGCCCATGCACAAAAGTGCGCTGGCGTATTACGGAGCAGCCTATCTTTGGAAGTACTCAAGGACACGAGTGTTTCTGAGGGCTTCTGGTAGCAGCAAATTTGAATGGGGGACAGCGCTGGAACAACTCCCCGAGAGAGGAACAGGAGATAGACTTAGTTTGGACAATTCAGTGGAATATGTCACATGTCACATAGCGCAAGCGATACCCATATGATGCAGGGATATATGCATCTGCGGAAAATGGAGGCGCTATATAAATACTAAATAATAATAATTTGCCTCACCAGGATTGCACTTTTATTTAGCTTTCCTGTATGACAAGAAGACACAGCCAGCACTAGGGGAAGAGGGAAACAAAGGTGAATGAGGGAGGGCTGGTGCACACCAAGAGGGCTTCTGAGCGTTTTTCAAATCAACAGTGATTTGAAAAGCGCTTGGCTAATGTTACCCTATGTGGGTGTTCTCACAGCAGCATTGTGATTTTTTTCAAAATCGCACGTATACTGCATGTAGCATGTTTTTGAGCGATTCATTCAAAAATCGCTCTGAAAATCACTTCACAAAATGGCACTCACAAATTGCTAGCGATTGCTATTGCGATTTTGGCGTGCACTAGCCCAGAGAGAGGAGGAGTGGAGAGAGACTGAGAATAGCCTGAGATGGAGCAGAGCTGTATTGCAGTCCCACATCACACAGAGGCTACTTGCCTGTAATAGGACTCCTGTCCCTGCCAGTCTTTCACACAAGTCAGAAAGCAGCCCTCCTGGAGTCTATGGACTGTCAAAAACTTTTCAACTTGTTTAACACCTTATCCACACATGCATGACTGCTATAATGACTTATAACAATGGGGAGAGACCAGAAGATGTTTTCCCACAGACTCTCCAGACAAGCTCTGAATCATGCTGTGTATATTTACCAGCTTGCCTGTCCTCTAATTGCACTTTTATCAGCTAGCCAAGTGTTTCACATTGCCTTACAACAACAAACCTGAATACATAATGCACACCTGCCCTAAATCACTGAATGAAAGGCGGCCTGGAGGGAGATTGCCCCCCTTCCAGCCAGCACTAGGGGAAGGGGGAAAACAAGGGTGAATGAAGGAGAGAAGAGGAGTGGAGAGACTGAGATGGAGCAGAGCGCTTCTCTGTATTGCAGTCCCACATCACACAGGCTACTTGCCTGTAATGTGTCTCCTGTCCCTGCCAGCCAAATCCAAAAAAGCTTTATTGGCAGGACCAAATACATTTAGCATTACCAAAGCAAAAACAAAACATCAACAACATGGGGGGGGGGGGGGGTTGTGGGAATATGGGAATAAGGGAAGGATATAGGTATACCATCCATAGGGGTGTGGAGGATGTAAGGGATGGTCAGCCTCTCACACCAGCCCTCCTGGAGTTTAGGGACTGTCAAAAACTTTTCAACCTGTAAAATACCTTTTGTAGCTGGCCACATTAGTCTTTACAATGGTGGGAGAGCTGAGTTTTTCCCACAGACCCTGCAGGAGGCAAGCCTCTGTATATTTACCAGCTTGCCCGCTTCAGCAATTTCATGACACATGACAGATCAGCAGGATGCCAGACAAAGGACCTCTGTCGTGAATATCTTAAAATTTAAAATACATGTTAACACATACAAATAAGAAGTATGTCCCTTCCGGAGTTAAATGAGCCATGAATTACTTTTCTCCTATGTTGCAGTAAGTAGTAGAAATCTGACATTACCGACAGATTTTGGACTAGCCCATCTTCTCATAGGGGGTTCTTAGGGTTTTCTTTATTTTGAAAAGCACTTAGTGAATGGCAGTCACTCCGTCCAACTGCCAAAAAAGTGTACAGTGAGCAGGGAGGCAGCATCATTGTATAAATCCTTTTTAGGGAACTTTATAAACAATAAAGGCTGAGAATCTCCCATGAAGAGATGGACTAACCGAAAATCTGTCGGAAATGTCAGATTTTTACTACCTACTGTAAGTGACAGCAACATAAGAGAACAGTCATTTGTGGCTCATTTTACTCTGGAAGAAACTTACTTATTTGTATGTGTTTTAAATTTTAAGATTTTCGCGAAAGTTCCTCTTTAAGGTGTTTTTTAATATATTCAAAGTACTAATGAACCAGTTTAATATTCGCTTGCATCCCAGCAGAGGCTCCTTATCCTTTTTGGCAAATATCTCACAGCATTCTGTGTCATAGCTTAGATTCCACTGTGGCCATGTCAGTCTAAGGCAGTGGTCCTCAAACTAAGGCCTGCGGGCCGAATGCGGCCCCCGGAGGCTTTTTTACCGGCCCCACACGCACAAAATGTATTACTTATAGATGCGATCAGCTACATGTTCAAATATTGGGGGTCCACATATAGAATAGCAGTGCTGGCACCACCCATCCACATGGTAGCCAGAAAGTAGTTATTTGCTGGTTTCCAATCCAATTCCACATCAGGTGACACTGCTGTCCAATTGAACTGCAGGTTGTCACCTGGATATGGTTCACTGTCTGGCCCGCAAAGACTTCTACATAATTTTATGTATACTACGGCCCACCAGCAGTTTAAAGTATGTTGACCCGGCCCTCGACCCAAAATGTTTGGGGACCCCTGGTCTAAGGTCCTATTACACAGCTGTTATCAGTCTGATTTCTGTAACAAAATTGTGGTTGCAAAGACTTTTGTGATATGGCTGCAGTTTTTTTGTAGCATTGCTGCTTTTGACATACTGTGCAGGAGCCCAGCAATACAAATAAGTTATCAGACAGCTCTTTTTCCTTCTACTTGACACTAAAGGAGCAGCAATTTTCTACCCTCACTGCTGGAGATAGAAGCTACTGATAAGGAATGACAATTTTGACTGCGCTGTGAGGAGTAAGCTTAGGACACTGCAGGGCCAGGAAGGGTGTTGGAGTGAAAACAGACTTGTCCTGGCGAATTAGGCCCTGCCTGCAATATTTCACTTATTTTTATGCATAGGTATTGTATGTATAGTTATTATGTATGTATAGGTATTATTGTATTATGTATAGGCATTGTAAGGAGGTCGATGCTTCAGTGTGTACTTGCATGTGGACAGATGTATGTATGACTGAGCAAGAATGTATGTATTTATGTGTGCATTTGGGTAAATGAGCATGTACAGTATGTGTTTGTTATATTCATATATGTGTACATGCAGTGAAAATATAACACACAATCTATTTATAGACAGTCTAAGGACCTGTGCACACCAAAAACCTCCAGGCAGATCCGCAAAACACTAAAGGTTTTTGAAGCAGATTTTCAGAGCGATTCTAGGCATGTTTAGAGACGTTTTCTAAACATGCCTAGCGTTTTTTGGAGAGTTTTTGTGTAGCAGATTTCATATATTGTTACAGTAAATATGTTACTGAACAGCTTCTGTAACAAAAAAGCCTGGAAAACTTCTCTGATCTGGAGTTTTTCAGAGTGGTTTTCCACTTTCCTATACTTTAGCATTAAAAAATGCTTCAGCCCCCGAGTTTGCGTTTGTGGAAAAAACGAACCGCTCTGTTGTGCACCAGCCCATTGAAATACATTACCCAAGCAGTTTTCAAACAGCTAACGTTTTTTAAAAACACTCCAGAACCGCTCTGGTGTTCACCAGCTCTTATTGTCAGAAAGTGAACTAACTGATATAAAAGGTGCATAAATAGGAAAAATGATTTTTAGCAAATGCAATGTTCATGTATTGATTAGTACTTAAGATGACATACAAACATTGTCAATAAAAAAATCTATTTGTGGTGCACTTAAGTTTTAGGTGAGCTCCTTCACATTTATAGATTCGGAAAGAGATCTGTTGCCTGTCCATACACCACAATGCCGATTCCTGATCAATTTCATGCTGAAATCGATCCGGAATCGGGCGTGTGATACCAAATCTGCAACTTCGCCGGCCCCATGATGTTCCCCTTAGTGGTCAATGTGCTCACCCTGGGCTCCTCCATCCATACACACGCCCCATGTGGTTGCCGGAGTAACGCGGGGCACGTGTGTGACGTGGGTATGGATGAAGGACAGCACTCGGAGCCAGGTGCACTGGGCACCGGAGGAAGCACATTGGCCATTGGGGGGACAGCGTTGGGGGTTTCAGTGCGTTCGTCACTCTTCCCGATATTGCTCGCCCTTATCGCCGCATACTCCACTAACCACGACGGCCCAATATCTTGCAGCATGTCTGACCGATTAATCCTTGAATGGGCATGCAGTTGGCGACACCCAATTTTCATCCGATTCAATCATAATCGAATCGGATGGTCGATCGGCCGCCAAGACGCCTAATGTATGGCCACCTTTAGACTGGCATTTAATCTTATCACCCGCCATTTGTAGCCACAGATTGTATATCAGATGCCATGCCCAAATGACCTGTAATAGCCACTAGTCATGACTATTAACATAGGAAAGTTAGTTTTCATTAAACTGTTTTTTAACTAAACAAAAGCACCAACAGTATACTCAATCATCAGTGGTAACAGCACAGGCCCTGTGTGTCCTGAAGAGGTGTGTTGTACACATGAAACAGCTGTAGTCCATGGGCAATTGTTTGTACCTGTTTGCCACGTGTTCAATAAAGAAGGTTTGCTTGGAGAGTGCTGAAGTCCACATCTTTTGTCCATGTGATCTGTGGTAACAGTACTCAAATGCAATAGCTTTATTATTAATTTTAAGTATTTATATAGCGACGACATATTACGCAGCCCTGTACAGAGAGTATATTGTCTTGTCACTAACTGTCCCTCAGAGGAGCTGACAATCTAATCCCTACCATAGTCATATGTCTATGTATGTATTGTGTAGTGTATGTATCATAGTCTAGGGCCAATTTAGGGGGAAGCCAATGAACTTATCTGTATGTTTTTGGATGTGGGAGGAAACTGGAGTGCTCAGAGAAAACACATGCAGACAGGGGGAGATCATACAAACTCCTTGCAGATGTTGACCCGGCTAGGATTTGAACCAGGGACCCAGCGATGCAAGGCAAGAGCGCTAACCACTACACCACCGTACTTCCCGTGCTTTGTTACTTGCTTATCTGCATTGGCAGCTCTGCTGCTTACAAGTGAAGTCGTTTTTCATTCAGACATTATTCTTGTCTCCTTGGCACTGTTGGTCTTTATGTCATAAAGAAAGCCACAAAAGTATCTCACAGCAATGTTATGTTCTAAAGCAAGGAATGCAAAACATACATAAGCAGTCACTACTATAGCTTTCTCCTGCCAGTGTAAATACATCAAGAGATTAATGAATGCTTTCTAAAATGAGCTGAATTTGGGAAGGTTCCAAACACAGACCTATATGATTAAATACAGTGCTGGATGGCATGGTTTCGTCTGCACCAGGCACCACTACCAGCTGCTTTCTCTGTCAAAATATTAAATGCATGGATAATACTAATCCCAGCCATCATCCATCCACAAGTGCCAGGCTTAATCTTTGCAGATGAATGCAGACAATCACAATAAAGATAGGGTCACCGCCAATTTAACAAACTGTGCCTCACAACAAGGATCAAGGATCTAGGATGACAAATAACACCATTAATCATAAAAATTAGGCAAAAAAATTACCATCATCTGCCAAAAAAGAAACCATGCATATACAGACATCTACAACAGTACACAAGTGCAGCTCTACAAAAATACAAATCACTTATATCAAACCTATAAATAAACAAAGCAATGCAATTCCCACAAATAATAATAGGTGCCAGCACCCCACATGTTGCCTGTGCTATTTTGGATCAGCATGGGACTAAGCTACTCGAAAGGGGATCATTTTACTGTCTGTGTGAAAATTAGTTGAGAATTAGCATCTGTATACTTGTTGGCTTTAGGGTTAGTGGTAAAGTGGCCATACATGGTACAATTTTTCTTTTTTTCGATTAGATAATTTAGTTCGATTATTCCGTTCGATCGAATATAAAGATTTTTCCAGCATGTCCAAGGATGGTAATGACAGGGAAATCCTGAAAACACCAAAAATAAATCACTTTTGGTGTCATTTCTCTGTAATAATAACGCATAGGCTTCAGTTAACAAATGACTCCCACTATACCGCTTGCTTCATCCTTTCGTTACCATGACTGAGCCTTACTATTATGTTGCACTAAAGCAGCCCCAGCATGCAGCATTTTTTTGTGATTTTGGAGCGATTGCATTTCGATGTTATATAATCGCAGTACGCAATCGCTCCAAAATTGCTTTCATATACAGAGAAAAATCACTGGAAATGTGCTTTGCAAAACGCTAGTGACTTAGCTAGTGATTCCCCGTGTGAAGGAGGTCTAAGGTTTATGCTGCAATGAACTAGCATAAACCTTATTCCTTAGGCCTTCCACTGAGGGTTTTAATTATTTTAAGAGAGATACACACACAAATACCAGCAAACATTTATGTAATTGTAAACTTAAACCATTGGAAAATGTTTGTGAAAGTGAGATTGTGGGACAACACCTGTGAAGGATCAGAAGGATCAGTTACTATTTTTGAAATTAGTGCTTTGTATGTTTTTACCTTCCTTTTTATCTTGTACAATTTCAACATCTAAAGGACAAAACACTTGTCTTTATTTAGCTCTCTTTATAAGGACATCACTGGTGTTTCTTTTATTGTATTATGAAGCAGTGAACATATCCTATTGCCTGGCTAATTGAGGATTGAAGTGGTTTCCTGTGTTCTGTTCTATTTTTAGCATTTTCATTTCATGGGAAATTTTCCCTTTTTTTGTTAGTACCAATCATCTTAGTAGTCTAGGGTGCCTATTTATAAAGTGACAATCTGCCTGTTTGCAAGAAAAACATATTGAATCTCTTGAAAACAATGGCGCTTTTTGATTGTCACATCGATTTTCATGTGAGATCACTGCTCTTCTTTGATTGCCACTTTGCTGTTTAACCGTTTTGGAAACAATTATCATTCATGAAATGGAGATTAGAATGATTGCCACTTCACTGACCACCATATACAAGTATATGATGTTCATCACTTTCACTGTGAAGGACATTATACTGAAAAATAAAGAACAGCGGGGGACATCTATCAACAGTTTCTGAGAGCTTTTACTCTTTACCTACCGGTACTTCATTTAAAACATAAAACATTTGTCTGGTTTTCCAAGTTGATCTAATGTCAAAATTGAAAGACTATGCCCCGTTGCTGCACAGATAAAGTTTAGTAAGTTAAAGGCTTTCATTTTCATAGTGTCTGTTGAAGATACGTTGGACAGGAAGTGCTTGATGTTTAATCTAGCCTAGGGTGATGAAAAGGGAAGTGCTTCATTGCTGAATCTTGACAGTGAGGTCAGCTCAAGCACACAAGTTATCCAACATGTGCATCTTATTCTGTCGTCAGACTGTGATCTAACACAGCTCTACTTACAGCATACCGGGGTTGATGGCAGTGACACAGCTTTTCGTCCACTTTATCCAGAAGTGGAATGGTACCCATACACGATACAATAAAAAGGTTCGATTTTTCCATTTTACAACAAAAACGATCAAATCGAATGAAAGTTGAAAAGCATTTTTTTTCGATCAAGAAAAATGAACGATTATCCAGTTTTTTCTATAAAAATCCGATCGGACATGTTGGAAAAATCTTTATATTTGATCTAACGGAATAATCAAACTAAATTATCTAATCGAAAAAAAAAATGTAAAATCGTACCATGTATGGGCACCTATAGTTTTTAATATGTAGATACACCACTCGTGTAAGAAAACTGTGATACATTACACCGATTACTCCTCCTTTTCCTTTTTTTTATCATGACTGATAAAAACAAGTCTGAAAGGTTGGGTTCACACTCGGTTGAGTTCACAACATGGATGGTCTATTGTGCTCATCCACATCCATTGGTGTCTATTGCAGAGGGCATATGGATAGCATTGCTATCTATGACATATCCCAATTCTATCTGGTGTCTGAAAAAGCTGTGGATCACTGGTACATTGAGTTTCGTCACTGCAGTTAACTCAACAGACATGCGCAAACAGATCCTATAGTTAACATAGCTTCCATCGGTATATCGATTAGTCTGTTGTGGGAAATAGACTGATTTAGAGGTATGTGTGAAGCTAGCCTAATGCTCAGGACAATGGATGGAGTCATAAAAACAATTATAGTATATCCTGCAGCTGAGGCATGCAGTATTAAAGGGAACTGAGCATCATTTTTAACTTCCAGGGCAGCTCATAGCACATTAAAAATGCATGCTAAAAATGTGGCTAATTATGTGGCTCATCATGTTTACTCATCTTTTTACATTTTAGGGTTAATTACAGGCACTATTCTTCTCCTTCTGCTAATACAAGCCGTCTGCAAGCCACAGTAAATGGAAGGCAGATAGAGACTCTTCAAATTAGACTTAATTGCCCAGAAATTGAGATCAAAAAACCCCATTGAGCATTAGGTAGGGGGGAGGAGGGGTATACTGTGCCTCAAACAGATAGGTTACACTTGACTTCACATCAGCCCTGTACAAGGGAAGTGAAAAGGAAGCAGGGGGTTAACTTCTCAAACATGGCAGCCCTTTCAGCTATTTGAAACCACAGGCTTCTAAGATCCCTTTAACAGCTCTGTAAAAAAGCATTCAGTCTTTTACCCTTGTTGAGTGTAGGTTATTGGTTGGAAGGCTAAAGTCATTTGTTACACCTTTTACGTAGGACTTTTGGTTTGCAATCAAGGTTATTATCATAGTTGTTAGTTATTAAATGGCCTACCGTACCTCTCCTATTACCTAACTCAACAACTTGTTATTTATAACAGGCAATAAATCTACTGTGTAAAATGTACGATCGATGCATCACAAAGAGATTACCCAGATTTCATAATCAAAGCTACTCCATAAAACATGTGTGCAATGTTTGTATGTGTATGCAAATTGAAATATCATAGGTCCAACAGGTCTTACATTTTTATTTTTATTCTATAAAAAGGTATTGTATATTAGCTATAGATATTTCACTGGGCTACATAGTAATGGGTAGCATATAGAAGGGTGACTGCTCTGTCGTTATGTAGAAACTAGTTCAGTTAGTCAACTTCAGGTACTGAAATTTCATTTCTAGATTTATTGCTCAAAATTGAGGGGAATAGGGTGATTTCTACTTCCTTTTGAAAGCCAACAGCTAGAAATACACTCCTCCATGCCACCAGCCATCATCCATCTGCACTGAAGAAAGGCATTCCCTATGGGCGGTTCCTCCGTTTACGGCGGAATTGCTCGGAGGACAGCGACTTTAGAAGAGAGTCCAGACATATGTATCAGCGTTTCCGCTAACGGGGATACTCTCATTCTGTTTTGTGTCGGACATTGAAGCGGGCATGGAGTTTAGACAGTGGGCTCGTGACCGGCTATGGAGCCCATTGGGAAAACCTAAGTCAATTATTGACAACTTTTTGGTCAATTCTCATGGCCTCCAATGAAATTGCAGAGGTCGTGGGTCCACGACTATTACTTACGGCTAAAAGAGCACCCAATCTTAAGGATAAGTTGGTTCATAGTGAACACGTTATCGATAAGAGCACTTGGCTCCAAAGAAGAGTACCTAATGGCACATTCAAATGTAGTACATGTAAGCTGTGCCCTTTTATTGAACGTACCAACAGATTTGAAAACAGTTCAGGTGATACCGAGTATGAAATAAGATCCTTCATAAATTGTTAAACTACTCGAGTCATATACATGATACAATGTCCGTGTAGATTGAAATACATTGGTAAAACTAAAAGAGCCATGAAGGACCGGGTGCTTGAGCACCTAAATAAAATTCAGGGAGGAAAAGCATCAGGTGTTATCTATGACCACTATCGAGAATGTCATAATAATGATACAACAGGTACTTCAGTTAAAGGGATTTACAAGTTAAAGGTCTCTGTAAAAAGAGGTGACTTTGACAAATTATTGTATTGCAAGGAAGCATCCTGGATTTTCAAGCTAAATACGGTTTCACCTTCAGGTCTAAATACTGAATTAGATCTGACCCCATTCTTAACCACTTGCCGACCGCACACTCATACCGTGCGGAGGCAAAGTGGTAGCTGGAGGACCAGCGACGCACATCTGCGTCGCCAGGTGCCTCCCTAATTAATCAGGAAAGCCCGCTCGCGCGAGCGGCCGTTTTGCTGTTAGATCACGGAGCGGGTCTCCGTGAATAGCCTGCGAGCCGCTGATCGCGTCTCGCAGACTAAATGTAAACGCAGGAGACGTTTGTCTCCTTTGTTTACATTGAACGGCGCTGCTGCTACAGCAGCGCCGTAAGGCAGATCGGCGATCCCCGGCCAATCAGCGGCCGGGGATCACCGCCATGTGACAGAGGACAGCCTGTCACAGGCTGCACAGGACGGATAGCGTCCTGTGCAGCCCAGATCACCAGGGGTGAGAGGAAGGAGAGGGGGGGGGGGAATTTCGCCGCGGAGGGGGGCTTTGAGGTGCCCCCCCGCAACATGCCAGCCAGCAGGAGCGATCAGACCCCCCCTGCACATCATCCCCATAGGGGGGAAAAAAGGGGGGCCATCTGATCGCTCTGCCTGCAACCTGATCTGTGCTGGGGGCTGCAGAGCCCACCCAGCACAGATCATAAAAAACAGCGCTGGTATATAAAAATATTGATTTGATATCCAAAAGTAGCACATAAGTTCGTAATTAATTAACATCAAGTGGGGTGTGAGTGGACCCGCAGTAATTGGTAGGTGCCATGTTCCCTTTAAGTGCCATATTTAAAGATAGACACTTGAGGATGGTGGTAAAGTTGAAATCATTGGTTGTGAATGACGATCTATGGGAATCTATTTTAATACCCCTAGCCTCAGCTTCTTAATTGGTGCACTACAACTTTAAGAACTGTTCCTGTATCTTCAGCATTTGAAAGACACGTTTCCACTAACTATAAGGTATATGTGGTTGACAACTTTAAAAGATGATGACTGGCAATGTAAACAATTACGCTACGAAGAGATAATATCTCCCAATCAGCTCCACGTGAACCATGTTGTTAGCCCTGTTCCAATACACTGAAGCTGTGTTACTTTGCCCGCCCATAGTTACCAGATGCTGAATCGCTAATTGTTAGAGTATAGAGGTGGGCAGTCAAACAGTTTTTATCCATTCCCTGTGCGTATGGAAGCCAAACCCTGAGGAAGCGTCATAGTGTGACGCGAAACGCAGGTGGGCGGAGCTAAGCAGCGTGTTTGAAGGGCTGCAAGTCCGCGCGGCAAGTCTGGCATCCCACTGCTCCCAGCCATCCATGTCATCTCCGCTAACCCCTGCTGCTTATGGTCGGCCGGCCACCTCTGCTGGATTCTTGATTACAGCACCGCAGTGTAGCATGTTGCACAGCGAAAGATGCTGGAACTTGTAGATGAGGATATGCTTGGACTGCTATCACGAATGATGTGATGCCTTATCCATTTGATCTACGGAGATATCTTTACTGGGAAATGCCAGGACAAGACGCTGACTACTGAGTGTGGTGAGACCCATCCTTTACTACTGTTTGCTTGGATCATTGTGCATACCCTATGTTGGGAAATTTTTCCAGAATTTTTAGCCATCCATCCTTGGATTAATAACTGAATTCTAGAACTTTGTTGATAACATGCACAGCAATGCAGAGAAATTTTCCTTAAAGGGGGACCCCACAGCATTACTATCATTTTTTGGCACCTGTGTGACTGCGCAGAGCGTGTGTTGTTCTGAAAGTGCTTGTAACCTCACAATATAGCCTATGCCTTGATATCATATAGCAGCTGCACTTTATAGCTATAAATCCGCTTCGCATATGCGATTTTTAATACATGAATTTTGTTGTATTGTCCCATCACCATTTGGTATATTGGATTATTGTATCCCATTTGTAATGAATAAAGTATTTATCTTTGTACACTAAAGGTGGCTGATGACCCGTGTACATTGGTGCTAATTCCTGTCAGTTAGTCAACTTGCTGGAAAAATTATAGGGCTCGATTCACTAAACGCAAGTTAAAAACAACATAGGAGTGGTATGCACACTACGCATGGTGGTGCTACGTAGTGTGCCTTACATAGTAATGCTCGCTCCTATAAATGCTGGGTGCTGGCAAGTATTGCAACCACGATACTTCACTAGGGCGCCCAATACTATGTTAATTAACGTAGTACCGGCCGTGCTAGTGAAGTGTACTGGTTGTCAGTGAATCAAGCCCATAGTGTCTAAAGACTTTGGACTTGCTCTTGATTTAACCACCCTGGCGTTCTATTAAGATCGCCAGGGCGGCTGCGGGAGGGTTTTTTTTAAATAAAAAAAAACTATTTCATGCAGCCAACTGAAAGTTGGCTGCATGAAAGCCCACTAGAGGGCGCTCCGGAGGCGTTCTTCTGATCGCCTCCGGCGGCCAGAAGTAACACGGAAGGCCGCAATGAGCGGCCTTCCGTGTTTTGCTTACTTCGTCGCCATGGCGACGAGCGGAGTGACGTCATGGACGTCAGCCGACGTCCTGACGTCAGCCGCCTCCGATCCAGCCCTTAGCGCTGGCCGGAACTATTTGTTCCGGCTGCGCAGGGCTCAGGCGGCTGGGGGGACCCTCTTTCGCCGCTGCTAGCGGCGGATCGCCGCAGAGCGGCGGCGATCAGGCAGCACACCCGGCTGGCAAAGTGCCGGCTGCGTGTGCTGCTTTTTATTTCAACAAAATCGGCCCAGCAGGGCCTGAGCGGCAGCCATCGGCGGTGATGGACAAGCTGAGCTCGTCCATACCGCTAAGATGGTTAAGGGTGCCTAAATTACGAATTACAGTTTGCTAAACCTAATAAGTTGCCAAGATAAATTAAATCACACATAATAAAGAATGATTTTCTCACCCCCAGGGTCTTTATTCCCCATATGGTCTTTAAAGTCCCTCCACCTGTCTGAAATCGGACCCGGCAATTTTTTTCCCTTTGAAAACCATAGATGTAAAGGATGCTGGGGGATTGATATCATAACTCTCCTGTTGGAGAGTGTTTGAGAGCTACAGCCACTAAGGATGCACTCAATAGGCCAATAGGCCTTGTACTGTTAGGGACTCCTTACTGAATAGGTACTGGATTACTGAATAAGAACAGCCAAGGTTCGAACCTTGGTCTGCCTAGGTCATAGGTGGTGCCCTTAACAAGTACACCATCCAGCCACTAATATAATATCATTCAGACCACAGGAATGGTTCTTGAAAGGTTAGTCAATTAATGGGAGTGTAATTTCCTATCAGAAATGACCAATAAACAATTGTGTAGGGATGGCAATGCTTAGGAGAACTCATGGAGAAGCATGTGATAAGTTTAATCAGCTGATAGATTTGTAAGGCTCTAATTTACTGGTCATGATCATGTTCTAAACCAGGAAGTCATTACAGCAAATCAGAACCTAACAAATCTATCAGCTGATCAAACTGATCACATGCTTCTCCATGAGTTCTAAGTATTGCCATCTCTTGTGTGATTAAATGTTCTGTTATATCTAGATTGGTCCTGCACAAAACACGCTGTGTGGGTTTTAAAAATGACTGAATGGACCCTGATCTTATCGGGGATCAGATTTTGGCAAATATTGGTTTACCTAGAAATCCTAATGATAATGTTAGATGATTACTGTTTGTATTTGCCTGACAATTCTGTATTACCGTATATACTCGCAAGCAAGCCAACCATATAAGCCGACCCCCCAACTTTTTCCTGAAAAACCAGGAAAAAATGATTGACCCTCATATAAGCCGGGGGTAGGAAATGCTGGCCGTGTGATCCCCCCAGTTTGTCCCAGTATAGTTAGTATAGTGCCCAGTATGGGTAGGTAGTGCCCAGTATAGCTAGTGAAGTGCCCAGTATAGCTAGTATAGTGCCCAGTATAGCTAGTATAGTGCCCAGTATAGTGCCCAGTACAGCTAGTAGAGTGCCCAGTATAGATAGTATAGTGCTCAGTATAGCTAATATAGTGCCCAGTATAGCTAGTATAGTGCCCAGTATAGCTAGTATAGTGCCCAAGTATAGCTAGTATAGTGCCCAGTATAGCTAGTATAGTGCCCAGTATAGCAAGTATAGTGCCCAAGTATAGCTAGTATAGTGCCCCAGTATAGCTAGTATAGTGCCCCAGTATAGCTAGTATAGTGCTCGGTATAGCTAGTATAGTGCCCAGTATAGCTAGTATAGTGCCCAGTATAGCTAGTATAGTGCCCCAGTACAGCTAGTATAGTGCCCCAGTAGAGCTAGTATAGTGCTCGGTATAGCTAGTATAGTGCCCAGTATAGCTAGTATAGTGCCCAAGTATAGCTAGTATAGTGCCCAGTATAGCTAGTATAGTGCCCAGTATAGCTAGACAGTGCCCCCCCGCCTCACCCAACCCCCCCGCGGCCGCCGCTGCTATTAGCTTACCCTGCGGCTTCCAATAGTCCCCTCTCCGTCTCCCGGGGCATGTAAATAATTCACAGCAGCTCACTCCACGACGGCTGCTGCGTGATGACAGAGGACGCTGTAGGCAGAGCGGCTGCTTGTAACGGCGATGTGTATCGCCGTTACTATGGAAACCGCTCTGCCTACAGCGTCCTCTGTCATCACGCAGCAGCCGCCGTGGAGCGAGCTGCTGCGAATTATTTACATGCCCTACGACCAACGACCAACGTGACTCGCAAGCAAGCCGATCCCCCAACATTTGGCCCACTTTTGGGGGGTCAAAAATTCGGCTTGCTTGCGAGTATATACGGTTTATACTTTTTGCATGGAAACCCTAATCTTCTATTAATGTATTTGACTTTTTGAGACCTCAATAAACTGAGTTTTGTTGGTCAAAATAAATGACTGAATGATGTTAACGGAACCTTTCTGGAACATGCTTGGAGCAGAAGAATGGCTGGAATATCCATGATACATGATTGTACATGGTTTAGCTGCATGTGACTAATTGATCTCCGACTGAGAAATCTATTGGAGGGATCAATTGGCCAGAAGGCTGCCTATGGATTAGTTTGTGTATGCAAACCCAAGTAAGTAAGTTTCATTTTCACTAGAGATGGCCCGAATGGTTCACCGGCGAACGGTTCCAGGCGATCCGCGAACATTACCGTTAGTTCGGTTCGCCCCCATAGTGCACAATTAGGGTCAACTTTGACCCTCTACATCACAGTCAGCAGGCACATTGTATCCAATCAGGCTACACTCCCTCCTGGAGCCACTCCCCCCTTATAAAAGGCAGGCACTTCTGTGTGTCCCACTGGCACTTGTGTTGCATAGACAGCCTTGATAATTCATACTGTGTGTGTCACTGCCAGGCCCAGCACATTCAGTGACTACCTGTGTGTGTGTGACAGGTGCACATTGTAATACCCATTACTGCATATACCTACCTACCTGTTCACAGTGCACCCACTTACCTACGTGAGCTGAGCGCACGCAGTGTCACTGTGCCTGTCCACTACCTGTCTTCGTGTGACAGGTGCACATTGTAACATCCATTACTGCATATACTTATCTATCTACCTACCTGTTGTTCACAGTGCATCCACCTACCTACGTGAGTTGAGCACATGCAGTGTCACTGTGCCTGTCCGTTACCTGTCTGTGTGTGACAGGTGCACATTGTAATACCCAGTACTGCATATAGGTATCCTGTATTATATACCCACACAGACAAGGGGAGAACATACAAACTCCTTACAGATGCTGCCCTGGCTGAGATTTTAACCGGAAACCTAGTGCTGCAAGGCAAGAGCACTAACCACTACGCTATCATGTGTATGAAAACCAATGATTGTGAATAGGCTAGTTTTCATTTCATGCAAATTTTCGCATGAAATTCTATGAGTGAAAAAAAAACGACAGCCTGTTGTATATTTTGGCATACCGTATTGGATTTTTTGTATATAATGCAAAAAATTGCATTAAAATGTGCATTTTCGTGTCCGTATTATTACCAGAAAGAGGAACTGGTCATACTGTTACTAGGCAGAACATGCAAATTAGGGCCATTGCAAAAATTCACATACGAACATTTGCATAAAAATGCATGTAAAATATAATTTTATTTAAAAAAAAACACATATGATTTTCCTGACGTGAAAATGCATTGCTACAGTGGAAACCTAGCTTTAGTTCAGCATTTACTGTTTATGGCGTTCAAGCAATTTGGTTGGTATGGCCCAGGGATTATGATGTGGCACATAATAGCTTACCTTTTAGGTGTGGGGTGAATTGGGGAATAATACACTCTTAGGATCGGTTCACATTGAGCCTAAGATAGCTTACTCCGAAGAGCGGAACGAAGCAGCGGAAACAATGCTTTCCCGATGGGAAAGTTCACATTGCTACGTTCCGCTTCGTTCCGCTCGCTGCGTTCTGCTCGTCGGATGCAGACATTCCCGACCTGCACGATCCTTCCGCTCCGCTTCATGGAGTGGAACGCAGCGCAGGAGCGGATGCGTGCTGCTCAATGTGAACCAAGCCTAAAAGAGGAACTCCAGTGAAAATAATGTAATAAAAAGTGCTTCATTTTTGCAATAATTATGTATAAATGATTTAGTCAGTGTTTGCCCATTGTAAAATCTTTTAAATCCCTGATTTATTTTCTGACATTTATTACATGGTGACATTTTTACTGTTGGCAGGTGATGTAGCTGCTGAATGCTTTTTTGGCAGTTGGAAACAGCTGTAAACAGCTATTTTCCACAATGCAACAAGGTTCACAGGCAGGAAACTGCCAGGAGTACCACGGTCCTCAGAGTTTCTTGTGGGGGTGTTTCACCACAATATCAGTCATACAGCGCCCCCTGATGGTCTGTTTGTGAAAAGGAATAGATTTCTCATGTAAAAGGTGGCATCAGCTACTGATTGGGATAAAGTTAAATTCTTGGTCGGAGTTTCTCTTCAAGGTGGCCACACACCATACACTTTTTTAAATATCTGTTCAATTCAAGAATTGCAATCAATTTTTCTGACTGATTGTAACATTTCAAAAATATGACCAATGTACCACACACATACGTTAAATTTTTCTCCAATTATGATAAAAATGATTGGAAACTCTGAGAAAATTGCTAGGGTGTGCATATCAATACATTGACAATCTTACACACACCATACAATCTTTAGAAAAACTGAAGAAAAATTTCCAGCATTCTGGATCGATAAAGATCGAAAAAAAATGGGAAATCCAATCGGATTTTTCAGTCGAATGAAAATAAAAGCTTTCGATTTTTTTCAGGCGATCCGATCATATTTATTGAATTTTATTGTATCGTGTGTGGCCACCTTAAAGGGACTCCAAGCACCTCTCATGGGCATGCCTTTAAAACTCAGACAAGTACTGCAAAATACTTAAAGATGTATAGCTTTCTGTCGCTTGTGCGCTCCTTTTTCATTTGATGCCTGAATCGCCGTTCTACACCAAATAGTTTTCGTTTGATTTCAATTTTAAAATCGCGGCTGCCATCTTGGCTATGTTATTACTTCTGGGTCACCCCTGTCTTCTCTGTTAGAGAAGTGCATCACTGAATGAAGCAGGAAGAGGAAGTGACACGCATGACCATTGCAAGAGGCTCCTCCAGAGGGGTCATAGCATGACTTTGTTCGAAGTCGTCTGGCTCAAAGGCATGCCCATGAGAGGTGCTCGGAGTTCCTTTAACATTTACATTGATTCAGCAGTTGTGTAGCAATGCATCAGGGAGGCCAGGGCCACCATCAGAAATGTTGGGACCCCTCACACATCATCAGGCCTGGGGCCACCCTCCCTGGGCCCACCCACTGGTTGTTGTGCCCGCCCACTAGCCACCCCACCCCTGTGCACGAAGTGCGCTGTGGCAAACAAATGTGCATGGCAAGATGCAGCATAAAGTGGGCGTGGCCATGGCATGTTGTGGGTGGAGTCAAATACTAGCAAAATACAGGTAGTCCCCGGTTAACAAATGAGATAGGGACTTATAGGTCCGTTCTTATTCTTTATCCATTCTCTTTTGTCCCCCTCTTTTCTTCCTGTGCCTCTTTTGTCAGTGCTGGAACGCAGTGTGCTGGTTAGTGAGCCACAGGACCGTAGCCAGCACAGGCGGCCCTCCCAGCACTTGGGGGGCCCGGGGCCCACAGAAGCCCTGGGCCCCTCACTGCAGTGTCAGTTGTCCCTCTGATGGCTGCCCTGAGGGAGGCTCTACACTTGCTAAATTCTCATCATAGAGAGCCTTGTCTGGCCTTCTCGGCCAAGTTTAGTCTTGCATGTGTATGGGGGTTTATAGAACAGTTTTAAGGGAGCGAGATAAAATAGCTCTGCCCCATAATAGCAGTCTCAGGTGGTACAATCAGGGCCCGTTTCTACTTGTGCAAATCTGCATGTGTTTTCTGCATGCAGATTCGCAAAACCAATACAAGAGGATGGGCCTTTTTCCACTTGTCAGAAATCCTGTGCGGTTTTGTGTGCAGGTAAAATCTGCATGGCAGAGCCGTCAAAATTCGCACGCATACAATGTATTTAATGGGAAATTTGCATGTGTTTTCGTGTTGCAAATTTTACCGCAATTTTTACCGCAAATTCGCGGGCATTTTTGCATAAAATCAATGTAAAAGCACACAGGCACTGACATGGCTAAATTCGCATGCTTACTAACATATGCAAAAATGCCCGCAAATTCGCTGTAAAATTCGCATCTGCATGCAAATTCATTTTTTGTGTGGAAACGGGCCCTGAGTGTATATAAGATTTTTGTTGCTATGCCTCATTTCTTGTTACAGTGATCTGTGCAACGAGAACCCAGACAGCAATAAAAAAGAAAAACCTTCCCGTCTGCTAAAAGTGAAAAATTCTGGTGCTAGAATTGTGCTTTAAAAGCACCATTTTGTTTTTGTTACGACACCTGTTCAGTCAGGTCCATAAAGCTGTGTGAGGTGGCAGCTCACCAATTTCCTTTGTAATGGAAACATTACATGTTTGCTAATGCAACATTACTTTCATTAACTTATCTTTTTCCTGTTAGCAATATTTGCTCAGTGGAGATCTGGCTAAATTAATTTTTAAACACTGATATTTTACTTCCAGTAAAGGTGACATACAGTGGTCTAGATTATTTTCAGCACGATATGTTTTCACTGTAGCTTGTGCTTCAGTGTTTGTTTACATTTTCCTTACAACCTTCTCAGCATTAGAGTTATTATTAGTATTTATTGGATTTATATAGCGCCAACATATTACATATGTGTATCTTATTGCTTATTACCTGTATTGTGTTGTCTGACACCCCTATTATCATTGTCTGTAACTTTATTTACTACATACAGTAGCACTACGTACAGTGCTACTGTATGTAGTAAATAAGGTTACAGACAATGATAATAGGGGTGACAGACAACACAATCCAGGTAATAGGCAATAAGATACACAATGGCAGATCATGGTCAAGTGGATACAAAAACACAGGAAACCTAGAGCCTGAGCTGGTGTAGTGCATTCTGGGTCAAGTGTAGGTGTGTATAGTAATATAATCACAAGTGTGGGCTACTTATCAGACAACCACTTTTTTCAGCATATGAGGAAGTGCCGTTCTCATTCAGCCTTTATAGTCTCCGAGTTTGTTGGTTGCAGCTCCAAAAAAGGAGGAACCTATGTGTGCTGCATAGGATTCCAAAAAACCCCAATGGGCTAAGACTCTGAGATTGTAAGATACCGGAGGTGCCCAATCAGTAATGTGTATTCTATATGATTTTGTATAGTGAAAATAGAGGATAAGCGTGAACTTACCTCCCCAACTGATATAGATTTCAGATTTTTATTAAAAAAAATATAGCACATATAAGACAATGTGTTTCATGACCTGAAAGCCACTTCCTCAGGTCAAGATAAGTGCTTAGCGGCATATCTGGAGCTCTGAGCACCTATCCAGTAACTTACAGTCTCAATGCCAGATCGAATCCTGGAGTAGTAGTCTCAATAATACATTTCAGGTTATTCTATGGGTAAAGTGCACAATCACGTATGATACATAAGGAGAGAGGGCCCTGCCAAAGGCCTAAAATCGAAAGGGTTACAGAGTTGTACACACTGATCTAGCCTGATGCTTCACCCACAAAGGATGCTATATAGGGACATGTACTGCAAAATGTATAATAAGGCTAATACAGCCCCGAAGTACTACATTTCTTTCATGGGTTATCTTTCCTAGGCTCTGAAAACGTCTTTAGTGCATATGTTGCCTGTTTTAGCTAATTGTTAAAGAGAATCTGTATTGTTAAAATCGCACAAAAGTAAACATACCAGTGCGTTAGGGGACATCTCCTATTACCCTCTGTCACAATTTCGCCGCTCCTCGCCGCATTAAAAGTGGTTAAAAACAGTTTTAAAAAGTTTGTTTATAAACAAACAAAATGGCCACCAAAACAGGAAGTAGGTTGATGTACAGTATGTTCACACATAAAAAATACATCCATACACAAGCAGGCTGTATACATCCTTCCTTTTGTATCTCAAGAGATCATTATACACAGGCAGTGTGCATAGAGGGGCCAGGAGGGGGGAGATGCATCACAGAACCACAACACTGAAGAACTTGGCAGCCTTCCAGACACAGGCTGACAAGTCTGACAAGAGAGAGATAAGTTGATTTATTACAGAGATGGTGATAGTAGAACGTGCTGCAGTAAGCCAGAACACATTAGAATAGCTTTTGGAACTTGTAGGATGATAAAAAACAGGATGTAATTTTTGTTACGGAGTCTCTTTAAGGATTTTGCTGACTTCATTTTACCTCATCATTCACTTAGAACAAGGGGGCATAATATTTTTTTGTTGTTAATTTAGCACCTAATTATGTGCTTACACTTTTGTGTATGCAGAAAAACATGTATAAATTATCTCAACTTTAACAAGTGGTTTATGAAAGCTTTCCAACTGTCTCACATGTTGGCATAAACACTATTTTAATGTAAACCTGTAAGAAAAAAAAGTGCCCCAGGGGGGTACTTACCTCAGGAGGGGGAAGCTTCTGGATCCTAATGAGGCTTCTTAGTCCTCAGGCATCTGGATCTAGCGCTGGTTGCCCTGAGTAGCCTCGCACCATAACAGGAGCCACTGCACGCATGCACAGTAGCTGCTCTCCACTTGGGCTCCGCCAGAAATAGCTGAGCCCAATTGGGGCCACTCTACTGCGCGGGCGGCTGGCACCTATACAGTACAGTGGAACCGCTCGGGCTTGGCTTTTTCCGCTAGATCCCGAGTGGAGAGCTGTTACTGCACATACATGCACACCTACAAGCAGCCGACAAGGATATCCACGGGGTCCAAGCGCTGGATCCCCTTTACTGAGGAGGAAGGGGAAGGCCTCTTAAGGATCCGGAGGCTTTCCGCTTCCGAGGTAAGTACCCCCCAGGGGCACTTTTTCTTACAGGTTTCTTGTAAGATGCAGTAGAGTAGTGTGGAAACCTCCCACCAGGGGACCTGGGGACTTGAGCTAAGTACCCACTGCAAGACTGAATCACTGGAAACTGCCGATGAACCAAGTTTCCACAATCTTTACTCTAAAACTGGGGTGCCCAATAGGTCGATCGCGATCTACCGGTAGATCGCGACCACCTCCTGAGTAGATCGCGGCCGCCTGGCCGCATGATGTCATAAACTGAAGCCGCAGCTGCTGCTGTCAGATTTTGTTGCATTAGCAGCATCACCGAGTTACAACACTTTAGGCATACAAAGTTGTGTTCATGTACAAAATGTACTGTACTGTTTTTGTTATTACATACGGTAGTTTTGTTGTGACTACAGTATTGTATGAACTATTGTACAGTAAGTAGTTAAAAACAAATTAAAAGCACACTTTAACCGCTTCTGGACTGCAGTAAGTGAAATCTACGCCCTGTTTGTGGCTGCTTATTCCTGCCAGGGCGTAGATTTGAATTACTGTGCTCGCACAGACCCAACACTACTGGCGATCACCCATCGCCGCAGACCCTTCGCTCTGCCGTTGGTATGACAGCAGAGTTCTTTGAGCTGGTCAGGAGTCGATTTCATTGGCTCCTGATCCCGTGATCACAGTGAGCCAATCTCATTGTAGTTAAACAATCAAAAAACATAGTTTATACTATAGTATGTCCAAATCTACAGTTGTCCAAAAGTAAATCATGTATCAATGTTTCACCATGTTTATCACATGACACAGCTTGCAAACTAATTCAACTTACAACCTCCTGGAATGAAACCGTTTGTAAGTAGGGGATCACCTGTAGACATTTTTTTGAGAAATACTTTATTTTTTCCCCAGTTGAGACTGCACAACAAATACAATTGTGCTGCTAGCAGGCTCACAAGCAGAAAACACATTTGACAGAATAGTATAGTAAGGATAAGGAACACTCTGTAGCACATGTGATTACATTTCCTACACCGCTGTCCTGACAGAAAGGTTGCTCAGCAACTTGTAGCGTTTCCTGTGAATGCCACTTCTGACAGCCTGGAGCTGAGATGGGGAGAATGGATGTCCTCCAGTTTTGAATAGTCCTACATTCTTATTTGATAGGACACTGTACCCCAGTGACGGCACACAGAGGAACTGCTGGACTGCCTCAACAACAGGAGTAAGTGATGGCTAATAAGTCATGTCACTAAGCACAATGGAAAAGTGTAGTTATCCATTTTGTGGTGTTGGAAAACTTGCAAAACTTCAATGCAAGCGGAAAGAGTGCTTCAGTAAAGAAAAATAATAATAATAAAAATCAATGTTATAGCATCAGACATTAATACTGCACATCTATGCAATGACATGGAAGAGATCCCTGTTTTCTCACCCTCAGCAACACATGCATTTATTCAGCAATCTAAAGCTATACACACACACACACGCACGCACACACACACGAACCCACACATACTCACACACACACACACACACACACACACACACACACACACACACACACACACACACACACACACACACACACGCACGCACACACACACGAACCCACACATACTCACACACACACACACACACACACACACACACACACACACACACACACACACACACACACACACACACACACACACACACACACACCCACACACACCCCACACCCACCCACACACACCCCCAAACACCCCCCCACACACACACACACCCCCCCACACACACCCACGCACACCCCCCCCCCCCCAAACACACACCTAAAAATCGAATGTACAGGTATCTCCCAGTGTTACTAACCTCCAAGGTGATCCGTCTGTTTTAACCACTGTCCCCTGATGCTAACTGAATGCTGCGAGGACCTGAAAGGAAGCCTGCAGCATGAAGCAGCTTGTGCATCTTTCCCTCTCCACTCTCTAGAACAGGACATACTGCTCAGCCAGGAGCCAAACAGTGTGTCAGTACAATTATGGTTTCATCAGAAGAGAACACCCTTAGCTCAAACGAGACAGAAAGCAGAAAAAAAACCATACAAGTCAAAATTATACACATACTAGATAAAACTTGGTGAAGGTGGTCAATAATGACCGCCTCTGCCAAGAATCTAGTGTGTGTACAGCGGCCCAAATGCTCTTCAAACCCATAGGCCAGTGAATTGGCTGAGAGCAGTGCTCTCCCAACTCAACCCACCGACCCCGTGATGTCAGTTGCATGCAGCTTCTTGGCCCTCCACCTAGCAAGAGAGCATCTGTGCAGCCTCTGCCCTGCAATGTCACTCAGAGATTAGGTCCCGGGTGACATGCCTCATACAGTATGTGTGTGTATATGAGGCATTAGCCTTCTCTACTGAACAGAACCCTTTTTTATTACTGTCATTACCAATATCCGGAAAGATGACATTCTGCTTCTCCTTCATATAATGGCTGTAACGAGGGCAGGAAGTGAGGTAAAATCTACTAACAGTAAAAGGCTGGCTGTGGGTCTAAACCCTTCTCCTTTCTATCAAAACTAAATAGAACGTTTTGGCTGTTGTTCCTCTAATCAGTCTTTACTGTAACTGCTCTGATTAGCTTGGTGCTCAACAGGTGACTATTCTCTTTGCTTGGCACATCACAGGATCATGCAGGAACTTTATTTCTTGTATAGGAACTTTTAATAATCCTAATAAGAATCCTAACATTTGTATAGTGCTTTTCTGCTGTTGGACTCAAATTGTCAAGCAAGAGCTGCAGCGACTGGGACGCGCTCAGGAGGCCACCCTGCAGTGTTAGGGAGTCTCGCCCAAGGACTACTTACTGAGTAGGTACTCCCTAACCAGGATTCAAACCCTGGTCTCCCATGTCAGAGGCGGTGTCCTTAACCAGTGCACTATCCAGCCACTAAAGAGGAGCTGTAGGGAAAATAGCATCATGAATAAATCTGATAATTTTTTGACAATATTTACAGTGGCTTTCAAAAGTATTCGGCCCCCTTGAAGTTTTCCACATTTTGTCACATTACTGCCACAAATATGAATCAATTTTATTGGAATTCCACATGACAGACCAATACAAAGTGGTGTACACGTGAGAAGTGGAACGAAACTCATACATGATTCCAAACATTTTTTTTACAAATAAATAACTGCAAAGTGGAGTGTGCGTAATTATTCGGCCCCCTGAGTCAATCCTTTGTAGAACCACCTTTTGCTGCAATTACAGCTGCCAGTCTTTTATGGTATGTCTCTCCCAGCTTTGCACATCTAGAGACTGAAATCCTTGCCCATTCTTCTGTGCAAAACAGCTCCAGCTCAGTCAGATTAGATGGACAGTGTTTGTCAACAGCAGTTTTCAGATTTTGCCACAGATTCTCGATTGGATTTAGATCTGGACTTTGGCTGGGCCATTCTAACACTTGGATATATTTTGTCTTAAACCATTCCATTGTTGCCCTGGCTTTATGTTTAGGGTCGTTGTCCTGCTGGAAGGTGAACCTCCAACCCAGTCTCAAGTCTTTTGCAGACTCCAAGAGGTTTTCTTCCAAGCTTGCCCTGTATTTGGCTCCATCCAGCTTCCCATAAACTCTGACCAGCTTCCCTGTCCCTGCTGAAGAGAAGCACCCCCAGAGCATGACGCTGCCACCACCATATTTGACAGTGGGGATGGTGTGTTCAGAGTGATGTGCAGTGTTAGTTTTCCGCCACACATAGCATTTTGCATCTTAGCCAAAAATTTCCATTTTGGTCTCATCTGACCATTTTGGTCTCATCTGACCAAAGCCCCTTCTTCCACATGTTTGCTGTGTCCCCCACATGGCTTGTGGCAAACTGCAAATGGGACTTATGCTTTTCTGTTAACAATGGCTTTCTTCTTGCCTCTCTTCCATAAGGGCCAACTTTGTGCAGTGCTCGACTAATAGTTGTCCTATGGACAGATTCCCCCACCTGAGCTGTAGATCTCTGCAGCTTGTCCAGAGTCACCATGGGCCTCTTGACTGCATTTCTGATCAGCGCTCTCCTTGTTCAGCCTGTGAGTTTAGGTGGACGGCCTTGTTTTGGTAGGTTTACAGTTGTGCCATACTCCCATTTCTGAATGATCGCTTGAACAGTGCTCTGTGGGATGTTGCTTTGGAAATCTTTTTGTAGCCTAAGCCTGCTTTAAATTTCTCAATAACTTTATCCCTGACCTGTCTGGTGTGTTCTTTGGACTTCATGGTGTTGTTGCTCCCAATATTCTCTTAGACAACCTCTGAGGCCGTCACAGAGCAGCTGTATTTGTACTGACATTAGATTACACACAGGTGCACTCTATTTAGTCATTAGTACTCATCAGGCAATGTCTATGGTCAACTGACTGCGCTCAGACCAAAGGGGGCTGAATGCACACCCCACTTTGCAGTTATTGATTTGTAAAAAATGTTTGGAATCATGTATGATTTTCGTTCCACTTCTCACGTGTACACCACTTTGTATTGGTCTATCACGTGGAATTCCAATAAAATTGATTCATGTTTGTGGCAGTAATATGACAAAATGTAGAAAACTTCAAGGGGGCGAATACTTTTGCAAGCCACTGTATTTATAAATTATTTACTCACTTTTTGCCCATTGTAAAGCTTTTCCTCTCCCTGCTGTATATTATGAAATTTATCACAGGTGGCAAGATCTTTAGTGCTGTTAGGTGATCACTGCGGAATGTTTGTTTCCTGAGAGTTCTTAAGCCAGTATGAAATATACTTGGTCTCCCAGAATGCTGGGGAGGGGACAACGACAATTCCTAATAGTTAATCAGCTTAGGCTAAACATCACTGAGAAGGTGGGGCTACATTCAATATAGGGTAATATATAGATATAGGACGTTTTTCTGATGCTGTAATTAGGTCATTTTCTGTAAAATTGGGCATCCGGAAAACTTGACTGCATTCTACTATATGTTAATACCGACATACTGAAGTGAACCTTCATGGTAGAAATACAGTGGTTGCCAAACCTGACCTTTTTCTAAAAAAATACCAACTTTCTGGCTGTAATACTGATCCGCTGGCTGTGGAAGTTTCTAAATCACTCTAAAACATGTAGGTCTGTTGAGCCAGGCCTTCTCATTCCCATACTAGCACCAGGCAAGTATGGGAATGATGCACATCTGAACTGCATCCAAAACAATGCTAACATTTATTACACTAGGAGGAACTTTAGCTTCCAATATGGTTTGCATGCAAAGTATAAAGTACTAGACACTTGCACCATGGTGAAGCAAACCTCCGGGCAAGTGACCTAACCTAAATTTAAAACCTTGGGAGCAGCTAAGCAAAAAAAATATGTAACTTACATTTTGTGGGACAGCGAAGAGAATGCCAACGCATACCACTAAGGCTGCATCTGAAATGACAACCAGCTCATGTGCGCAGCACCTAAATAGGCTTTCTGCACACTTCGCATTCAATTCAGATGCAAATCATATGCAAATCTGCTATTACTTATCATGCAAACAGGAAACTCAGGAGGAGGGACTAGGAGCAGCTAACCTGGTAGTTATATACTTGCAGCGTTCTCTTCGCTGTCCCACAAAATGTAAGTTACATTTTTTTTTTGCTTAGCTGCTCCCAAGGTTTTAAATTTGGGTTAGGTCACTTGCCTGGAGGTTTGCCTCACCGTGGCGCAAGTGTCTAGTACTTTATACTTTGCATGCAAACCATATTGGAAGCTAAAGTTCCTCCTAGTGTAATAAATGTTAGCCTTGTTTTGGATGCAGGGCATGCATTTTTCAGTCTAATAGAGGCGGTGTATGCCTATGCGATTAACCATTCAATTGCAGCATGTGTTTAGGGATGCGCAGCCTTCCCCCCACTTTTTTCTTAACTCTGCAAGTATATAACTATCAGGTTAGCTGCTCCCAGCCCCTCATCCTGAGTTTCCTGTTTGCATGATAAGTAGTAGCAGATTTGCATATGATGTGCATCTGAATTGAATGTGAAGTGTGCAGAAAGCCTATTTAGGTGCTGCGCACATGAGTTGGTTGTCATTTCAGATGCAGCCTTAGTGGTATGCGCTGGCGTTCTCTTTGCTGTCCCACAAAATGTAAGTTACATTTTTTTTGCTTAGCTGCTCCCAAGGTTTTAAATTTAGGTTAGGTCACTTGCCCGAAGGTTTGCCTCACCGTGGCGCAAGAGTCTAGTACTTTGTACTTTGCATGCAAACCATATTGGAAGCTAAAGTTCCTCCTAGTGTAATAAATGTTAGTATTGTTTTGGATGCAGGGCATGCATTTTTCAGTCTAATAGAGGCGGTGTATGCCTATGCGATTAACCATTCAATTGCAGCATGTGTTTAGGGATGCGCAGCCTTCCCCCCACTTTTTTCTTAACTCTGCAAGCATATAACTATCAGGTTAGCTGCTCCTAGCCCCTCCTCCTGAGTTTCCTGTTTGCATGATAAGTAGTAGCAGATTTGCATATGATTTGCATCTGAATTGAATGCGAAGTGTGCAGAAAGCCTATTTAGGTGCTGTGCACATGAGCTGGTTGTCATTTCAGATGCAGCCTTAGTAGTATGCACTGGCGTTCTCTTCGCTGTCCCACAAAATGTAAGTTACACATTTTTTTTTGCTTAGCTGCTCCCAAGGTTTTAAATTTAGGTTAGGTCACTTGCCCGGAGGTTTGCCTCACCGTGGCGCAAGTGTCTAGTACTTTATACTTTGCATGCAAACCATACTGGAAGCTAAAGTTCCTCCACACCCATGATAATAAGAATGTTGCTTCATTGTGGACAGACTAAATTTGATCAGCTGGACAGTCACTGTTCTGTCATTCAGCTACCTCAGCCCGGCGACCATATGGGCTGGAAAGCCGCCATCACCTGCACTTTCGTCATGTTGCGCACCACCAGTCCAGCACGGCCGACACTACACAAACAGCTGTTTGCGGTGCGTTACACAGTGAGTTTGTTTTGTCAGTGTGAAGCAGTACTCTAATTACACTTCCTGATTTATGTATACACATGCAAGATGTTTTAAAGCACTTTAGGCCTCCAATTTAGCATGCAATCTGATTTCTGCCCTTAAAACGCTGCTTTGCGTCAAATCCAGATTTTTCCCCGGGACTTTTGGTGTCTGTCCCACTCATCCTTGCAAAAACTCAGGTGTTAGACCCCTTGAAACATCTTTTCCATCACTTTTCTGGCCAGTATAAGTGTTTCTAGTTTTCAAAGTTCGCCTCCCTATTGAAGTCTATTGCGGTTCACGAAAGTTTGCGCGAACCAAACGTTTGCAGAAGTTCGTGAACCCGGTTCGCGAACCAAAAATCGGAGGTTTGGGCCATCTTTGCTACAGAAATGTGGATGCATGCAAACGGCTTATGCCATAATTGGTATTCAAAACATTGGTCTCCATTGTATTTATTTAGCAGATTTAGCCACCCACTTTACCAACAAAATTGTCTCCATCCGCCAGGAAATATCCAATCTCCAATCTTCCCCTCCCACCCTCTCCCAACCAGCTCCTCCTCCACCCTATCCTCCCCTCACATCCTTCACTCCAACTACCACCAAGGAAGACAACCACCTACTGCAGACTTCCCATACCACTACTTCCCCCTTCGACCCCATCCCTTCTGGTTTACTCCAGCCTCACTTCACGGAATTGGCCCCAGTACTCACTACCCTGTTCAACCTCTCCCTAGCCACAGGCACCTTCCTCTCAAACTTCAAGCAGGCCACTGTACTACCCCTGCTCAAGAAACCCTCCCTCGACCCCTCGCTACCCTCCAACTACCGTCCTATCTCCCTCCTCTCCTTTGCCTCAAAACTCCTTGAGCATCTGGTTCACAAACGCCTGACCCAGTACCTCAATGCCAACTCACTGCTAGACCCGCTGCAATCTGGATTTCGGCCTGCCCACTCAACCGAAACTGCTCTCACCAAAATGGTCAATGACCTTGCCTTAGCTAAAGCTGAAGGTAAATACTCCATTCTTCTCCTCCTCGACCTTTCAGCAGCTTTTGACACGGTAGATCATCCCCTACTCCTCCAGTCCCTCCAGTCCATGGGCATTCATGGTCTCTCCTGTCCTGGCTTTCATCCTACCTCTCCAACCGCTCCTTCACGACCGCCTTCAATGAGTCCTCGTCCACCCCCTACCACCTCTCGGTGGGAGTCCCCCAAGGTTCAGTCCTTGGCCCCCTACTGTTCACCCTATACACATCCTCCATTGGCAAGGCTATCTCCTCCATGGGTTTTAACTATCATCTGTATGCAGATGATACCCAGATCTACCTCTACACCCCTAAAATATCCACCACTACCATGGACAAGGTCTCCTCCTGCTTATCAGCCATCTCCTCTTGGATGTCCTCTAGATTCCTGAAACTAAATCTAGCCAAAACGGAAATTATGATCTTCCCACCCCGGCCATCCATGAACCTCCCAGATGTGCATGTCACTGTTAACCACACTACCATTCGCCCTACCTCTCAAGCCCACTGTCTGGGTGTCACCCTGGACTCCGCACTCTCCTTCACTCCCCACATCCAAAACCTCACAAAGTCCTGCAACTTCCACTTCGTAACATCTGTAAGATTCGCCCTTTCCTGACCTCTGCCACCACCAAACTCCTCATCCATGCCCTCATAATTTCCCACTTTGACTACTGCAATGCCCTGCTGTCTGGTCTCCCTATGACCCGAACAGCCCCACTGCAGTCCATCATGAATGCGGCAGCCAGAATTATCCACTGCTCCCATTGCTCCACCACGGCAGATCCCCTCCTTGAATCCCTCCACTGGCTTCCTATCCAGTCCAGAATCAGATTCAAGATACTGTGTCTGACCTACAAATCTGTCCACAAAACATGTCCAACTTACATTACGATCTTGCTCACAGGTACACACCTAGCCGCTCACTGCGCTCTTCCAATGAACTTCGCCTAACCCCCCCCCCCCCCCCCCCCCCCCCCGCATCACCCAGTCCCATGCACGCCTCCAGGACTTCTCAAGAGCTGCTCCAACACTATGGAACTCCCTACCTCCACCTATTAGGGCAGCCCCCTCCTTCAACATCTTCAAGAAAGCCCTCAAAACTCACCTTTTCACTCTGGCCTACTACCCCTCACAAGTGCTCTAAACCCGCAGCTGAACTCTGGTCCCCTACATTTCGTGTCCTTACCTCTCCATCTAGATTGTAAGCCTTTGGGCAGGGTCCTCCTCCTTTTGTGTTCTACCTGATCATGCACCTCCATTACTGTGAACCCATGCTATGCATCTGAGTGACCCTAACTTGCCTAATCTCCATGCTCCCCTCCAGTGACTAAGCATTACCTTGTACTCATACTGTGCTGCATGATCTGGTCTTTTTTGTATTCATGTATTGTCATTTTGCTGTATGTCACCCCTAAATATAGTCTGTAACCTAAACTAATGTCCAGAGCTGCGTAATATGTTGGCGCTTTATAAGTACAATACATAAATAAATAAAATTGAATTCAAAAGAGCAATATTCCCTGCAAGACATAGTGTATATGGCCGTTTCCATTGGTTCCAAACCCAGTGTGAATTCAGCCCCGTTGCACATACACAAAAGCTACAGACTATTGAGGCTGCTTCCTTTCATATGCAGGAGGAAAAAATCCTCCAGTGGCCCCCTTAGGCTGCAGCCACCCAAGGCCCAGGCCTTTGTGGCCTTTCCAGAAATCTAGCCCTGGGCGGTGGAAACAGGGCCTAAAGGATAAACCAGGTCACAATACAACTTCTCAATAGGTATGACTATTGGTATGAATTTCAAATATGCATTTTGTGAAACAATAGAGAAAACATGTTCTGTACCTGACTTGAATAAGAGCCATTAAAACATTTATACGTACACACACAGTGCTCACTCAAGACCTGTAACAGTGCACAATTGTGTGTCCAGAAACCCAGTTCTCACCTGAGTTCTAAAGCTGTGATTAATGATAACATCCAGTCATTGCCACAACATGTAATATTTCATTTAGTCAGCTGTTGTTTGCTTTTATCAATTGACCATGAGAGACCAGTTAAAGGATTACTAATACCACCCCAGACTGAAGGTTAGCCCTGGTCACAGCAGTGTCATGCAGAAGCAAATGGTGGCTTTGGCTGTTGCTACTTGAATCCCCGTTTAAAAAATACATGTCAACTACAATATATATAGGCCTTATTCTCCACGCTGTTTTAATGACATTTAGGTTTTTTACATTCAAGTTTTCTATGATTTTGGTGTGAAAGTGGACCTGAACTCTTGCAGAGGACACAAAGAAATCATAACAGAAATGCACCCTGAATGTATTTAGAGAGTTTAGCCTGTGTAATTACCCCTCATTTGTGTCTAATCACTAGTTGTAATTTGATCCCCCCCTGTGTCACATGACTGCCTATGGCAGATAAGCCCATTTGAAAGTACAGGCTGTAAACAACAATATGTCTGCTTCCATGGATCAGGAAGTAGAAACTGCAGATTTATTTTAGGATTTGTATGAGCTGTAACAAAGAAATGTTTTTTGTTTAAAGGTTGTGTATCTTTTAGATCAGAGAGGAGTTCTGAGTTTAGGTCCACTTGAAGCATATCCCTTTTCTGCTATAATCTCCCTAATTGTAACCCGTGAAGGCTGTTATTGATGGTATTTGTTTGTGTTAACCTGTTTATATTTTTTATCTTTGAAACAAATGTATTATCATGCATTGATGGTAAACAGTAATAATAATAGTCTCCTGTATCCGGCTGTACACAGCACAGCGTATACAACTGTGCCCCCCCCCCCCACACACACAGAATGTTACAGTAACCTTATTTGCCGATACAGCCGGTATTATTGCAGAACAGACTGTATTGAGAAGCCTGCATTATGCTACCAGCACAGGTTCATACCATGGGCGAGAGCTCTGTACCACGTTTTAGTGAATATCTGCAGAATATGTGATCGCAATAAATCTTTGTAAATGGAGTAAAGCACAGTAAGTTCATAGGACACAGAGCTGGGACAAGGTCCTCCAGCACCCAAGGCTGAGACACCAAAATGCGCCCCTCCATCCCTCCCACCCCAGCAGCCACACACTGATTGCTATTAGACTAAGAGGCGCCCCAGGGTCCCCAACCCCCCTTAACCCCTTAATCTCTAGTTATCTGGCATGCAGTCACTGCCATGCATCCCCTTTTCTTATTTCTCTTTGCTTTAAACACAATAGGGGAATGATAGCTGAGTGAGCTGTGCGCCCCCTCCTGCACTGCACCCTGAGGCTGGATCCTCTCTCGCCTCTGCCTCGGCCCGGCCCTGATAGGATACAAGACCTTCGTGCACTCCTGCTTATAGCTGCTTAGTGATCTTGACACCTGCCATCAGGATTGTGTGATATGCGTCTGCTTTGTCAGACCTAGTTTCTGTCGTATTTCTCGCTCCTGCCATGTATTGCCTACAGGATATATCGAAAGTGCTTATACAGTGGCCTGATGAAGGGCATTATATGCCCGAAACGAGCATGTCGTTGCCAATTGATTTCTTACTGAAAGCCTTTTTTCATTGCAAATTATTGAAATTCCTGTGATTATCCATGCAAATAAGCAGGGGCGCCTCTGGCCATTTTGTCACTCCAGGCGAGAAAGCTTGTGGCGCCCCACCCCCCTCCCTCCCTGGTTTAATGCTGGGGATACACGGTACGTTTCTGTACCGTGTATCGACCAGCTGATCCGGCCAGCTGATAATATTCAGCTGGCCCGATCATGCCGCTCGACCCTCGCCCGCTCGATTCCCGCCGGCGGACAATGGCAGGGAATCGTCCCCCACAGATCAAATGCAGATATGTCCCCCATAGATCAAATGCACATAACACGTCGTCCCCCCACAGATCAAATCCAGATATGTCCCCCATAGATTAAATGCACATAACACGTCGTCCCCCACAGATCAAATCCAGATATGTCCCCCATAGATTAAATGCACATAACACGTCGTCCCCCACAGATCAAATGCAGATATGTCCCCCATAGATCAAATGCACATAACACGTCGTCCACCACAGATCAAATGCAGATATGTCCCCCATAGATCAAATGCACATAACACGTCGTCCACCACAGATCAAATGCACATAACACGTCGTTCCCCACAGATCAAATGCAGATATGTCCCCCATAGATCAAATGCACATAACATGTCGTCCCCCACAGATCAAATGCACATAACACGTCATTCCCCACAGATCAAATGCAGATATGTCCCCCATAGATCAAATGCACATAACATGTCGTCCCCCACAGATCAAATGCACATAACACGTCATTCCCCACAGATCAAATGCAGATATGTCCCCCTTGGATCAAATGCACATAACACGTCGTCCTCCACAGATCAAATGCAGATATGTCCCCCATAGATCAAATGCACATAACACGTCGTCCCCCACAGATCAAATCCAGATATGTCCCCAATAGATTAAATGCACATAACACATCCCCCACAGATCAAATCCAGATATGTCCCCCATAGATTAAATGCACATAACACGTCCCCCACAGATCAAATCCAGATATGTCCTCCATAGCAAGACGGACCAGGGGGCTGGGCGGGGGCGTGTGTGCGTGCAGCGGGCGTGTGCGCGTATGGTGCGTGGTCGCGCAGTGGGCAGCCACTTGCATGCGTGCTGACTGTGCGGCGGTGGTAACAGGGGAGGGGAGGGAGTTCAGACACAGACCTAGAGCCCGTTTTTAAACGGGCTTAGGTCTACTAGTAATAATAACAATAATAATATGGTAGGACATTACACTATGACTATGGTAGAAATTAGATTGTGAGCTCCACTAACAGCAGTCAGTGACATGACTATGTACTCTGTAAAGTGCTCCAGAAGATGTCAGTGCTCTATAATTACATAATAATATGGTAGGACATAAGACTATGACTATGATAGGATTAGATTGTGAGCTCCTCTAAGGACAGTCACTGACATGACTATGTACTCTGTAATGTGCTGCAGAAAATGTCAGTGCTATATAAATACATAATAATAATATGGTAGGACATTACACTATGACTATGGTAGGATTAGATTGTGAGCTCCTCTGAGGACAGTCACTGACATGACTATGTACTCTGTAATGTGCTTTAGAAAATGTCAGTGCTATATAAATACATAATAATAATATGGTAGGACATTAGACTATGACTATGGTAGGATTAGATTGTGAGCTCCTCTGAGGACAGTCAGTGACATGACTATGTACTCTGTAATGTGCTGCAGAAAATGTCAGTGCTATATAAATACATAATAATAATATGGTAGGACATAAGACTATGACTATGATAGGATTAGATTGTGAGCTCCTCTGAGCACAGTCACTGACATGACTATGTACTCTGTAATGTGCTGCAGAAAATGTCAGTGCTATATAAATACATAATAATAATATGGTAGGACATTGGGGAGAGGTCACTTGGTGCTGTTTGGGGGAGAAGGGGCAGGAAAGATTATTGGGTGCTGCTGGGGGGCTCAAGAGAGGTCACTGGGTGCTGCTGGAGGTTGGGAAGAGAACAGTGGGTGCTGCTGGGGATGGGGGTCAGGAGAAGTAACTGGGTGCTGCTGGGGGGTCAGGAGAGGACACTAGGTGTTGATTTAGGGTCAGGAGAGGACATTGGGTGTTGATTTAGGGTCAGGAGAGGACATTGGGTGTTGATTTGGGGTCAGGAGAGGGCACTGAGTGTTGATTGGGGGTCAGGAGAGGTCACTGAGTGCTGCTGGGGGTCATTGGATGCTGCTGAGGGGGTCAAATGAGGTCACTGGGTGCTCCTGGGGAAGGGGGGGTGATCAGGAGAGGTCAATGGGTGCTGCTGGGGGGGATCAGGAGAGGCCATCATTGGGTGCTGCTGGGGGGGGCAGGAATCAGGAGAGGTAACTGGGTGGGTGCTGCTTGGGGGTCAGGAGAGGTCACTGGGTGCTACTGGGGGTTGGGAAGAAGTTACGTGCTGCCTGGGGGGTGTTAGTCAGGAGAGGTCACTGGGTGATGCTGGCCTGGGGTGGTTCTGGTGGTGGAGTGGAGGCACCATCTTACCGGCTGCTGACAGCATCCCAGTCTTCATTCCTGCCACCACTAGCATTCCTGTCACGGTCATAGTCGGGTGGGGCGGAGCTTCGATCCGGTGGGTGCGGAGCTTCGATCCGGTGGGGGCGGAGCTTCGATTCGGTGGGGGCGGAGCTTCCCACGGCCGTGGCTTCATCTGCGTGCAACTGAAGAACCTGGAACCAGGCCAATATCTCCTCCCCTTCCCTCTCTGAGTCGCAGCATGACCCGGGGGAAGCCTATGGTGGAGGATTCAGCAGTTTCTTCCATTCTTCGTCACGCTGCAAGGGGGGCGGGGCACCTTTAGCTACGCATGCTTCCCACCATGCCTCTCCACCTTCCGCTGCAAGACACACACCCCTCTCTTCCTAGCAGGTCCAGTGTAGCCGCTGTTTCACTATGTTGACATAGTGGCGGCAGAAAGATAAACTTGCCCGCGGCTTTAAAGGGGCCATGCCGCGGGTAATTTTAATGACAGAGCGCGCCCTGTGCATTGTGGGTGCTCCAGGCAGTTGCCTGGAATGCCAGTGCCTAGAGGCGCCCCTGCAAATAAGGAGCATCCTGCAGAGACCTCCTTTTTTAAGAATTTTGTAATTGTGTCAAAGATTTTGGATATTTTTGTACCACAAGATCTACAAGACATTTGTGCTTTATGTTTATACTATAGTCCTTTCTACAAATGAAGGGCTAATTATAAAGCCATAAATTAGGAAGAGGGGTCAGCTTAGGAACTGGAATCAGAGGTTGTTCAAACCTGGTTTCTATGTCCACATGATTTGCCTGGCGCTACATCTACCACAGATAATCTGTTTGAGGTCCTGGCCCTTATGCAATTAACTTTTTCTCCTGAGTTTTCGACTAAGAGATAATTTTTCATCTTCCATTTAAAATAAATTTTCAGCACTTTGCAATAGAAAAAGTACCAAAAATTAGGTGAACAAGTACTGTCAAAATTGTTCTGAGCATTTTTTTGCTTGCTGTTGCATTATATAGAATTTTATTGGCAAGTTGTGAAAATATCACCTAAGAGAAAACTCAGGAGATAAAGGCTATTGCATATGGGCCCTTAGATCTAAAGACCTAAGGGGGTTCTCCGTATTGTCTAGAATCTAGATTGTAAGCTCGCAAGGGCAGGGACCTCCTCCTAGTGTTTCTCATACAGCTGTAATTTTAACATATGTACATGTACCAACTACACATCAACTATGTATGTATTTGTAATTATTCTATTCAATGTCATGACTGTACAGTGTCTTGTATTTCTTATGTATATTTGTTCCCCATTATTTGTTTGTACTATGTACAGCGCTACGGAAGATGTTGGCGCTATATAAATAAAAAATAACAATAATAATATTGTAATTTTTGTTGTTGTTTGCTTTTTCCAATATCAGTTTACTACTAACTGGAACGCTTTTTCTTTTTTAACTTTTATCACACTTATCTCTATGGATGCCTGGGGTCTCTCCCTAACTTTGAAACAGAACATCGCTATGACAGGTGGAAATTCACTGATTGATTGCTACTTCTTATCACTCATTAATGGGTAAGATGACTAGTTTTTCTGAACAACATCTGCCGCGGTCTAAAGCCTCCTAGATCTTCCGGTAGCAGCCCCATTTTCAGCAGCCAGTCAAGCGCACTGCGCCTGCCAGGCAGCGCCGCTAGGGTGGCCACTTGCAGAACCCCAAAAAGGAGGACATCACACCCTGAAAAGGAGGACATTGTACTGAGCGTGCCAAAAGTGGGTGTGGTCAAGCATAACATGGGCGTGGTCATGGGTGGGGCCAAATATACATGACCTTAGCAGTGGTGTAAATTGTCTGCCGGGGAAGTTTGAGCTCTGCCGTAGTGTAGCCCCCAAAAACAGATGTAATCTGACAGCATTTCACCAAAAATATGCGTAATCTGGTAGAAGTTCCTCCAAAATACAAATAATATGGCAGTGGTTCCCCCAAAATAGACAATGTGGCAGCAGCAGTTCCCCCCAACATACACATAATCTAGAACCAGTTCCCCAAAATACGCGAAACCTGGCAGCGGATCACCCAAAATACACATAACACCCATGTAATCTGGCAGCAGTGGTCCCCCAAACATACACAATCTGGCAGCAGTTCCCCAAAATACGCAAAATCTGGCAGCAGCCGTGCCCCTAACATACATAATATGGCAGCAGTTCCCCATAAATACAGATAATCTGACAGCAGTTACCCCAAAATAGGTGCCCCCAACATAGGTAGCCAGGTCTATAGGTGTCCCCAGTATAAGTAGTCATCAGTATAGTTGTCCCCAGAATAGGTAGCCAGGTGTATAATGTCCAGGTCTTTGGGTGTCCCCAGAGTAGTTAGCCAGGTCTATAGATGTCTCCGGTACAGATGGCCAGGTTTTTAGGTGTCCTCAGAATAGTTAGGCAGGTCTATAGGTGTCCCCAGTGTATGTAGCCAGGTCTTTAGGTTCCCCCAGAATAGTTAGCCAAGTGTATAGGCGTCTCCAGTACAGATAGCCAGGTGTATAGTGTCCTCAGTATATATAGCTAGGTCTATAGGTGTCCCCAGTATATTTAGCCAGGGCTATGGGTGTCCCAAGTATATGTAGTCAGGTCTGTAGGTGTCCCCAGAATAGTTAGCCAGGTGTCCCCTGGCAAGAGGGGCGAACTCAGTGAAGGGAGAGCGGTAGGTACAGCAGTGTGAAAGGGGGGACATCTCCCCCCCCTTTCCTCACCTTTGGGCTCCCCCTTCCTCGCTCTCCCCTCTAGAACTAAAGTTTTGGGGTGGCTGGCAGCGGGTGGGACTTACCTGCCTCCTTCCACGCCGAAGCAGTAGTGATGTCCGGTTCATGAGTCATTTGAGCCTGTTCTTTACTGTGATTCGACTCATCCACTGAACCGAATCAGTTCAGTGGATGAGACAGAAACTGCAGCTGCACACTGTGTTCAGCTGCAGTTCCTGTCTCATCCACTGAACTGATTCGGCTCAGTGGATGAGTCGGATCATTACACTCACAGGAAAGAACAGGTTCAAATAACTCATGAACCGGATGTCACTACGCAGCGCTTGGAGCGAGGCAGAGGTAAGTCCCGCCCGCTGCCAGTCACCCCAAAACTTTAGTTATAGAGGGGAGAGCGAGGAAGGGGGAGCCCAAAGGTGAGGAAAGGGGGGGAGATGTCCCCCCTTTCCCACTGTGCCCACCGCTCCCTCTTCTCTGCGCTCTCTCCCTCCACACAGCCCAAAAAGGAGGACATCTGTCTGTCCTTCTTTACCTTGCGCCGGACTGAGGACAAGCAGTCCAAAAACCGGACTGTCCGGCCTAAATCCGGACGGATGGCCACCCTAAGCCGCCCTGCCGCGCTCCCGCCCCAGGAGCATTCTGCATCTGTGCAGTACTCTCCCAGCCATGGGAGTAAGACGAGGGAGAGTTCTGGGCCGCATTGGGCCTGTGCCAACTAGCCCAGACTGGCCGCAGAGAACGGGACTGCTATGGAAGGATGTAAGACTGCAGCTTTAGACTGCAGCGTGGGGGCGATCTGCGTGGAGGGAGCTAGAGGAAGTACTAGGTATGTATAATATTTTTTTTCCCCTCGTCTCAGGTACACTTTAACAAGTTCTCCATAATGCAGAATAAACAAACCACTTATGGGGAAATCTATCCTTAATTTTGTTATGGCCTTCTATGAAGGAGCAGAGATAAAAAGTTTTTTTTAGAAAGTCTCTCAAAGATAAAAGAATTGGCAGGTAACCTCTAGTACTCACCTTCCAATCAATGGAAATGCCCTTTAAAGTGTTAGCAAAATTGCTAAAAAGAAAAAAAGTGATTTTGGACACAATTTACTAAGGTGTCTCTTCAAGTGATTTTGCAAACCTGGCCTGGACTTTTGCTAATAAGTAGCTCACTTTTGCTAGTTCCACCTGGATTCTATCAAAGCATAGTAAGGGCCTGTTTCCACTACGGCGATTCCGCCGGCGATTCTGCAGAGTTTCCCTGCACATGAGTCGCACAGGGAAACTCTGCCATAGGGGATGACGGGGCCGCGGCGGAATCACTTGCGGGAGCGATTCGGCCAGAACCCCCCGCAGAATTTGCCGCGGAGGCTGCGAATCCCATAGCCATGCATGGCACGACTCATGGGATTCGCCTGCGATCCCGCCACCCGCTCAGTGCGGCGTGCGTCTGCAAGACGCGCGCCGCACAAGTGGAGACGAGCCCTAAGAGTTTATGAAATGTTAGCAAATTAGTGAGTGTGTGACTGCACAACCAATCATTTACTATCTTTACCCCAAACTTTAACATGTTCTGACTTGAGCCCACTGATTAGTGTTAGAATTCAGGATATCGAATTCTGAACACTCAAGTTCTCACCTTCACCACACTTAAAGAGACTCTGAAGCCAGTATAAATTCTTCCTAACTTGTATTGCTGTCAATGACCCTCAGCCCTACTAAACCGCCGCTATACCGCGGCAAAACAAGGGGTCTATACCCCCCAAATCCGATCTCCTTTGTCCGGGGAGCGCTTCCTGAATGAGACAGAGCTAATGGCTGTAGCTCTGCCTCTCAGCGCATCAATCCCGGCTGATCACTGCCTCTCCCCGCCCCTCTCAATCTGCCTTCACAGACAGGGGCGGGGGGGAGGCAGAGATCCGCCGGAAAATTGACGCGCTGAGAGGCAGAGCATCAGCTCATACCTCTGTCTCCATGAGCAGCAAAATCCATGACCAAGAAAGTCATGGATTTTGCAGGGGGATTTGGGGGGTATAGACCCCTCGATTTGCTGTGAGATATCGACAGCAGTACAAGTTAAAAAGAAGAATTTATACTGGCTTCAGAGCCTCTTTAACCTCTTGCCGACCGCGTCACGCCAGTAGGCGTGGCCGCGGCGGCAGCCCCAGGACCGCCTAACGCCAATTGGCGTAAAGTCCTGGGGCTCTGTTTTGCAGGAGATCGCGCGCAGGCTGCGCGCGCATCTCCTGCTTGGGGGCGGAGCACCGCCCCGCCTTCAGTCTCCGAGCGGCTATTGCCGCTCGGGAGACTGTTAGACGGCGTGATCGCCGTCTATTTACTCTGTGCAGCGCTGCGATCAGCAGCAGCGCTGCGATCAGCAGCAGCGCTGCACTGGGGACAGCCGTGTGACACGGCTGTCCCCCTGGGGGACAAGAGAGCGATCGGCTCTCATAGGCAGAAGCCTATGACAGCCGATCGCCGTAATTGGCCGGCTGTGGGGAGGGAGGGAGCGAGGGAGGGAAGGGATTTAAAGGAAGAGGTTTTTTTTAAAAAAAAACAGCAACACAAATATTTATTAAAAAAATAAATAAACATGGGGGGAGCGATCAGACCCCACCAACAGAGAGCTCTGTTGGTGGGGAGAAAAGGGGGGGGGGGAATCACTCGTGTGCTATGTTGTGCGGCCCTGCAGCTTGGCCTTAAAGCTGCAGTGGCCTTTTAAACTAAAAATTGCCTGGTCACTAGGGGGGTTTAGCCCTGCAGTCCTCAAGAGGTTAAAGGAATTGTCAGGCAAAAAAAAGGTGAGTTTCACTTACCTGGAGTTTCTACCAGCCCCATGCAGCCATCCTGTGCCCTCGTAGTAACTCACTGCTGCTCCAGTCCCCCTCTGCCAGCTAATTTGGTTTTTGCCGTCGGCGCGCTGCATCATTGTTTTGTTTTTGGGTCGGCGCGCCGCATTGCGTACATTTTTACGCATTCCCGCCGTTGCAGGAACATAAACACATAAACGTATGCGTTGAACCAGTAACGCGTAAAAACGTATGTGTTAATGTTCCCACACCAAATGTACGCAATGCGG